>NC_089229.1:12612300-12934852 GCF_963924675.1 Phocoena phocoena
TGTCTGAGTTCCCAACTCTGAGCCCTGGGTTCCTGAGTGTATGTGCTGCTCGACTGTGCCTTGGGATCTGCCCTGCCTTAGAACATCCCTCCAGTGGGATTCTCTGGGGAGGACAGGAGAACTCCTTCATCGGGAGGGAGACTGGAGTAGTGGTCTTGATGTTTCCTTCTGGCTCTAGGCATCTAAGGCTGCTGTCAGTTGCGCTGCCATGTTTTTTTCAGCTCCCGTAGCTGGATCTTTGAATGTGTCAGATACCACTGAGCCTATCTTATATGGGACAGCATCAGCCCCAGCACACATGACCTTAGAATTAAGTCAAGCTGCCATCCAACCTTAGGATCCAAACCTCTACCCATCCAATAAGTGAGCACCTAATCATACCAGGCACTGTTTGGGGCACTAGAGACAGAGAAACAAGTAAAACAGATTTCCTAGCCTGTAGCAGACTTGTTACCGTTCCCCCAAACTCTACTTCCTTTCCTGGAGGAGGATTATACTTCCCCACCTCACTGAATTCCGCCTTGGCCAGCGAAACCTGAATGGGATGTTGTGTACCAGCCATGTCATGCTTTGCTACATTCTCTTTTCCATCTGGCAAGTCACCTGCAATTTCCAGAGAGTGGCTTGTCCATCAGCCTAGGTCTTTGAGTGAGGACGATGGTAACATGGGGGTAGAACCCACAGCTGATCCACGTTGGACAGGAAGTGAAAAATAACAGTATTGCTCCACCTTAGCAATGAGGAAACTAAAACACAAAGAGGTTAAACAACTTGCCCTTGTGCTTCTAAGCCCTTGAGCTTTTGGAGTTGTTTGTGTAGCAGAACCTGGCTTATCCTGACTGACACACTGTTCTGTGAAGATTCCATTCTAGTGGAGAAGAGCAACAATACATGATAAACAAATAAATGTGTAATATAATATCAGGCACGGCAGGGAAACCGAACGTAAGATAAAGAGATAGAAAGTGATGGGGGTGCTTTTGTAGATGGGGTGAACAGGGAAAGCCTTGTGGAGGAGCTCAAGGAAGTGAGGGAGTGAGCCAAGTGGGTATTAGAGGGAAGGGCTTCCAGGCAGAGGGGCCAGTAGATGCTAAGAGCCTGAGGTCAGCACGTGGCCCATGTGCTCAAAGGAGCAGCAGGGGCAGGGTGCCTGGAGCACAGAAGCAAGGGGAGAGTGGACCCTTTTGGAGAGCAGGTGGAGGCCAGGTCATGTAGAGGCCAGTGGACCATGGTAAGAGCGTGGGATTGGTTGGGTTCCAAGTGTGCTGGGAAGCCATTGGAGGGTAGAGAACAGAGAAGTGACATGATGTAACTTACTTTACAAGACGGGCACTCTGACTGCTCTGGGGGGAGGAGATCATTGGGGCTGAGGGACAAAGTACGGACACTAGTCAGGAGGCTACTGCGGCCACTGCAAATGGGAGCTCATGGCGCTTCCTCTAGCGAGGTAGAGAATGGAGGTTAGAGGGCGCCCGATTCAGTGCATCTTGTTAAATGGTGGTATTAAGGGCCACATTGGCTTTGGTTGGCATTTATAGTCTCCAGGGTGAACATGCATTTCCATTTATCTTTGGGTGTGATCTTTTTTATGGTTCCCTACGGTTCTCAGACTCACCCAGAACATGTAAAATGCAGATGGTCAACGTCATCCCAGATTCCCATTTTGTAGGTTTTGAGGGCAGTTCAAGCATTTTTAATAAGAACCCTAGGAGATCCTGTTGCGTCTGACTTGGAGACCATACATTCAGAAACAGTGTCGTAAATGATCACAGAGAAACCATATAATTCAGGGATTTTCTGATCTCTTGGGGTTGGACCTGGAGGGGGCATAAGTCATCTCTATGTGAAGAAGTTGAATGAATGTTTGATCACGTGGAAACTCTCCAGAGCCCACAGTAGCAGCATAATAGGCTGAGAATTTACCCCCTAAAATGAGAACCCTGAAAGGATAACTTGGGGTGAAGGTCATTCTTTCGTGATGTACCCCTCATCACTTATGGGATGCAGCTCATTTCAGGGAAATAGAGATGGGGGAAGGGGCTAGAACTGTGTGAGGACTGTGAATGTTTGCAAGGAGAGAAGGTTTTAAAAAAGTTTCGTTTTAATTGACACAGAAACTTTGGTCTAACTTGGGTCACTGAGAAACATACATACCTTGCTCCCATCATACCAATATTCTTTAAGAAATTAGAAAATCTACTAAGATCCTATTAGTCATGGTATTTCTCTCATTTCCATTTATCCCAGAATCTCAAAAGCCACTGCTTCCTGGAGGGCAGTCCTGGTGCCAGGGGCAAAACACACATTCCAAGTTCATGTCATCACTTTCCAAAACATAAGTCAAGAGGTCCAAGCCAAAAGCCTCCCAACTTCTTGGGCAGAGAACAAAATTTGAACTGTAAGAAGGAGAGAATCCAGAGAGGGTCAGCCCCAGATGATTTGTCAGACCAGTGCTTTCTGGGCTCTTACCTCTTGGGAATTTGAGACAGAGATTGATTGCTGTCCTGTCCGTCTCAGATGACTCCTGGTTCATCTATCAGGTAGCCAGTCTCCATTTTTTGCAAACCTCAAAAGTTATCCCCTCTATATTTGCCTGGGTTCAGTCTTGCTATGGCTTTTTGAAGTCACAGATGTCAAGATTGTGGTGTGGGGACTTCCCTGGTGGTCCAGTGGTAAAGAATTCGCCTTGCAATGCAAGGGACGCGGGTTCGATCCCTGGTCAGGGAACTAAGATCCCACATGCTGTGGGGCAACTAAGCCCCCACGCCACAACTACTGAGCTTGCAGGCTTCAACTAGAGAGCCTGCGTGCTGCAAACTACAGAGCTCATGTGCCCTGGAGCCTGCGCGCCACAACTAGAGAGAAGCCCGCGCGCCACAACAAAAGATCCCGCATGCCTCAAGGAAGATCCTGCATGCCGCAACTATGACCCGATGCAGCCAAAAATAAAAATTAAATAAATAAATAAACAATAAATCTTAAAAAAAAAAAAAGATTGTGGCATGGGGAGCAGGGGCATGGGCGTGGGCACGTAGAGGGACATTGTATGATATCACAATAACGGGGAACCACAGGCTGAGTTGATGCCACAGGATAAATTGCTGTCTTCCCCTACCCATCTGCCCTTTCCTTCTGCAGTGTCTTACACGCTACTCCTGCTCCGACATCCACAGCCTTGCTTTCTAGCTTGCTCTCCAATCTGGAGGCAGAAAACACTTAAGCAACCTCAGTGCCAACCGGTGGGCTTGGCCCACTCACACCTCCCCACCTTTAGCCAGACCCTGGTGGCACCTCTGGCTCTGAGCTGCCACTGAAGGCACCCCCAGCTGGTCTCCCAGTGAGGCAGCCAACTGGAACCTGATTTCGGGGTCACTCCTGGGCTTCTGCCCTTGCCCATTCCTGCCCTCTGCTGTGTTATAAGAACATGCAGGAGACCCATTGTTCTCTGCTCTCGTCTACGGGTACCAGACCCTAGATTATCCCCAATTTATATAACTGGGATTTTCTCCTTGACCTCTGTGCTTCTGTTCTCTTTGAGTCGGTGGGAGGCTGGGCACTGCGGGGTGGGGACTGGGGAGCATGGAAATGAGAGAAGTGACAGAGAGGCATCCAGGTATACGCAGTTCATTCACCGAGAACTTACCCTGTGCCAAGTCCTGGGTTAGCTGCTGGAAGACACCGACACACAAGACATCACCAAAACAATCACATCCATGACAAGTCCTTGCCTGCAGGAAATTTGAACCAGTTGGGGAGAAAAACTAGGAGAGAGGGAATTCCAGTTTGGGTGATAACAGCCATAGGAGAGAAAAATACGGCTGTCTTGGAGCCTAGGAGAAGCCCTGAATCTGGTCAGAGGTTGGGGGGAGGGGAGGAAGATGAGGCAGACAACCTGAGGAGATGCTTGAACAGATTCTCTGCAAAGTCTTATAGTCATCTGGGTGGAAAGGTTTGGAGATACAACTATTTTGAGCAAAGCAAAGAGAGCAGGGAATCAGGATCTAGCAGGCTGGATCCACGACGGGACTGTGGTTTGGTGTGGCCAGAACACAGGACAGAGTGGAGAGATGTGTGCTGGACAGGACCCTGGGCTCCTCTAAGAAGTTCAAGCTTTATCTTACAGACCAGGGTCATCAAACCTTTTTTTTTGGCAAAGGACCAGACAGTAGTATTTTTCGGCTTTGTGGGTCATACAGTTTTTGTCTCAACTACTCAATGCTGCATTGGAATGTGGAAGCAGCCATTGTTAATACATAAATAAATGAGTGTGGCTGTGTTCCAATAAAACTTTATTTACAAAAACAGGTGATAGGCCAGATTTGGCCCACAGGCTGCAGTTTGCTGGCCCTGTTGCAGACAATGGGGAGGCGGGGGACACTTGAGAGTTTTAAGTATGATAAGCAGTCTGGGTTTTAGTGTTGAGTGATTCATTGATTCAATCACTAAGCAAGCACGTATTATGCTCCTACTGTGTGCCAGGTGTTGTGCTAACTACTGGGTATCAGAGATGAAGATATAGATCCCTACTTCCAGAAACCCGCCATTCAATGGGGAGTGGGGACAGACTCACATATAAGCAACTAGATGGCTGGCTCTGTGAGGGTAGGGTTCGTGTCTGTTATGGTCAATGTTATATCTATAGAACATAGCACATAGTAAATTCTCAATAAATATTCATCAAGTGAATGAGTGAATCAATGAATAAATGAGTTCTCCAATCCAGGCTGACTCTGACTGGTGCTATGATAGGAATACAGGACACTTGGAGGAGTGAAAGATTCATTGCCATTGAGAATGTGTGTGTGTGTGTGTGTGTGTGTGTGTGTGTGTGTGTGTGTGTGTGTCTTGGAGGTGGAGTCTGACTTGGACTCTGAAGGATGGATAGGATTGTCATGTCTAGGGGAGGAGTGAGTGGCAGGAAGGGGATTAGCCAATTTCACTTTTCCACTGTATCTCTTCAATTTCCTTTGAGTTCTTTTGTTAGAATTCTTGCCACCAAGGCAGGTGGGTCCCTAAACACTAGAGCGATGGAAAGCCTCAGGAGGTATTTATGATCTGCAGGAAAAGGGCCCCCCCAACCTCCTGAACACCATTAATTGGAACTCTGCCCCCCCCATGCCATTCGGAATTACCTTGGCCCGCTTGTCCCTCCGTTAGGGGAGGCCAGGTCACAGGTGCGGCAGGTGGGCTGAGTCCATCAAATGAAATAATTGCCTACAGCCACCTTGAGCCCAAGCAAGTGGCTTGTAATAATGATGCCATAAATGCGAAAACAGATATTATTAAAGTTCAGAATTGAGATTTATGGTGCTGATTTCTGGGACATGGAGAGGCTGTAGCGTCTTGCTTTTAGGTTTCTCAAGCATAAACCATGAAGTTGAGCAGCTGTGGCCCAGAGTGGTGACGGAGAGAATCCCAGGCTCTGACATGGCTCTAACCCTAATGCTGGGAGGGTGGTGGAGTCAAGGAGCGTGAGCCTTGGAGTTATGGGTACAGGAACTTGGCCTCTTTCAGCTTCAAATTCCTTAAATGCAAAGAGGATTAATTCATCCAGTCAGTGGATATTTACTGAGAGCCTACTATGTGCCGAGTATTGTGTGCTGTACTCCTCACAGGGCTATTGAAGGGACTGAAAGAGATGTGGGAATGGCCAGTTGTAGGTATAGTTACTTAAGTAACTATAATGAAAGATAGGTATTCCGTTAATCCCTGGACCTAGACTTCTTACACATTCATCAGTCATTTAATAAACTTTTTAAAAAGAAACTTTAGATTTCAGAATCATTTTAGGTTTAGTATAGAAAAGTTGCAAAGACAGTGCAGAGAATTCCCGTGTACCATCCCCCCAGTTTCTTTCACCGTACCCGTTACCATCTTCCATTGCTGCGGTACATTTGTCAAAGCCAAGTAACTGACATTGGTACATTACTTTTAACCGAACTCCGGACATTATTTGGAGTTCATCAGTTTTCCACTAATGTCCTCTTTCTCCTCCACGATCCAATCCCAGCTACCATATTGCATTTAGCTATTGTGTCTCCCCATTTCCCTCTGATCTATAATGGTTTCTCAGAATACACTTTTACTGAGTACTTGCTATATCCTTAAAAAATATATTTTAAGTTGAGTTATAGTTGATTTACAATGCTGTGTTAGTTTTAGGGGTACAGAAAAGTGAGATATATATATAAATTCTTTTTCAGGTTCTTTTCCATTATAGGGTATTACAAGATATTGAATATAGTTCCCTGTGCTATAGAGTAGGTCCTGTTTTTTATCTATTTTATATATAGTAGTGTGTATCTGTTAATTTCCTATATCCTGATGTGTGCTTGGAGCTTCTACTTTTGCCCTCTTAAAGCATCTTAAGGTCTGTGTCTTCAGGTTCCCCTGCTGCCTGTGTCTCAGGTGTGACTTGGGCTGACACATCTGTGACTTGGGCTCCCATAGCACTTTTCCCACGGATGTCTCAGCACAGTGACTCGTGACAAGCCCTGGACTCACAGATCCGTCACCAAGTTTTAACTCTTCTACTTACTAGTTGAGAACTTTAGGACAAGTTACTCAACTCGGCTTGGGTTCAAGAGACAGAAAGCTCTGGCGACCTACGCAATGAGGAAAACGTGGTACCTCACCCAATACGAAGTCCTGAGGTTGGAGAGCTCCAGGTTGGTTCATTCAGTGGGTCCGTGAGCTCATTGGAGACTCACGGACTCACGGAGACTCATCCGGTTCTCTTTGTCTGGCATTCATCCATCTTTAGCTTGGCTCAGCTCCCCTCAGGGCCACAAGATGACCTACGGCCCACTTAGATTTCCTTCCTTTGCACCTGGGAATCTGGCTGTCTAGCCTGATCTCGGGGTCACCTTGGGAGAGCTCTGGGCTGGCTCGCTCCCTGTGGCCCAGATCTGGCCCAGCTTTGCCCACACCTCGCGGCTGTGTATCAAGATCCTGAGGTAGCGTCTTTCTTTCCTGCCTCACTGTCCAGGCCCATAGCTGCAGCCCTTCACCCCTAGGCTCCTAAGGCAAGCAACACATAGAAGCCACAGTGTACAAACCACCCAAAACCAGCAGAAAGTCTCCCATTGGCCACCTTGAAGCCCATCTCTCTGGGCTTGAGGGGAGAAGGAAGTACCCACACCCCCATTCCATCATCTTGGATAGAGGTCAGTTCACAGCACCCCAAACACTCCAAATAAAAGTCACCCAATAGCCATAAAACCGAATCACTTTGCTGTACAGCCGAAATTAACACAACACTGTAAATCAACTCTACTTCAATACAATAAATTTTAAAAAAGTCACCCAGCATCCAGACCTTCCTGAGACTGTTCTGCCATTGAACAGGTCAGAGGGGGTGGTCAGCCAATGACTGCAAAGCAGATGTTCAGTTACCTCCTGCTTCCTACCTCCTGGAGGGGGCGGGGGTCAAATACTCACCTTCAAATGTAGAATGTCTTGGGGTCTGACATTGAAATTGAGCTAGAAAAAGTCCATTTTCGTCCTTGTCACACTATTATTATTGATTTTGTTGCTATTGACTGTAATTCAAGGGGCTGAGAGTGGACCTGAGTCCAAGTCTCCTGACTCCCAGAGTGGGTTCCTTATCCCACCCCACACTGCCTCTCGAGGTTGGGGTCGTGGGCAGACATCGCAAGGGACAGACCCATCTTCTGAAATCAGCTCCTTTTCTGCCCAAGCCAGCAAGCAAGCCTCTCCCAGGAAACACGTGCACACACATACAGATGCTTTCACGCAGGGAAGGCAATTAAAGGAGCACAGAGGCAGCCTGTCAACGGTGCCAAGTTGACAAATTTTGCATTGTAAACACAAAAACAGGAGCTTAACCACCCCCCCCCCCCCCCCCCCCCCCCCCTGCGCAGAGCGTAGTAGAAAAAGCACATCTCTTCTATCATGGAGTGCAGGTGAGGTCTGGCGGATAAATGTGGGGTCCCTGCTGGTACGGGCAGCCATCACTCCGTCAGGAGGATCCAGGAGATGCACGGGGTGGGAGAGGGCTCTGCAGGGACCCTGAGGGGGAAGGAGACTGAAATTTACTAAGTACCTGCAGACACGCAGGTGATCTCTTCTGCCCCCTGATACCCCTCCATGCGGGATGAGAACTCCCACTTTTCAGGTGAGGAAGCAGGCCCCCATATGTGAAGGTCCGCATGATGGCCCACCTCCTGACCAGCACCCCAGTTTTATCTGACCCCAAAGCCTAGGGTTTTTGGGTCACAGATCTCAGCATTTCACGTTTTGACAATCTCTTTACATTTCTTCCTAGTAGAAAAAATCCTTTTCTTCTACCGCCTCCCGAATCCTTTCGTCTCTGCCATGTTTTGTGCCCGGCAGAACTTGTGTTGAACAAATATTCTACAAATTGACCTCAGATCAGTGCCAGGAACTATTCTAGATGCCAAGGATCCAGTGGTGAACAGAACAACATCCCTGTCCTGGGGGCTTTCGGTGCCGTTGGGGAAGACAGAAAGTAGCATATAAGAATCTAAGGGGGGCTTCCCTGGTGGCGCAGTGGTTGAGAATCTGCCTGCCGATGCAGGGGACACGGGTTCGAGCCCTGGTCTGGGAAGGTCCCACATGCCACGGAGCAACTAGGCCCGTGAGCCACAACTACTGAGCCTGCACGTCTGGAGCTTGTGCTCCACAACAAGAGAGGCCACGACAGTGAGAGGCCCGCGCACCACAATTAAGAGTGGGCCCCGCTCGCAGCAACTAGAGAAAGCCCTCGCACAGAAACGAAGACCCAACACAGCCAAAAATAAATTAATTAATTAATTAAATTAAAAAAAAAAAGAAACTTGTTTTTTTAAAAAAAAGAATCGAAGGGGGACCAACTCTTGCTGTGTGCCAGGTGTCATTCTGTCTTTACATCTTTGAATTCATGTTATCCTCATGACAAACCTATGAGGCAGGTGCTGTGACTTTCTCCATGTTAGTGAGGGTGTCGAGGCTCAGGGAAGTAGGTGACCATCCGGCCAGTAGGAAACAGCTGGGATTGGACCACGAGTCATCTGCTCCTGGACCCCTTGCCTTTTGCCCCTGCACCATGCTCCCTCTCCCTGCAGGGGAGGATGCTCTAAGGAGAGAGCAAGTCTAATCCTCACTCTACCACCTGTTATCATGTGAATCCCTCCATGCCTCGGTTTCCGCATCTGTAAAATGGGATTGTAATAGTGGAGGTGTCCAGTGTGCACCTGGGAATGGTGTTAGTGGAGATGTCCAATGTATACCTGGGAATGGTGTTAGGGAGAAAAACTGTGCCTTGAGACAGATTTTTCGGAGCCATTGGTGCAGGGGAGGAAGCTCTAGCTTGGGGAACAAAAGAGAGTCCATTCAGAGTATGTTCAGTGAGGAGAGGAGCTAAACGGTCCAAGGAGGGAACTTGGGGAATATTAGTAAATAAGAAGAGAAGTGGAGAAGTAGGACTTGTGGAGGGTGTGGAAAGAGGCAGCCCAGTCATTAGAAGAAGCAGAGGAGTGATATCTCATTACATGATAAGTCCTGTTTACATGCGTGTCTCCTTCATTAGATTTAATTTCTTGAAAGAAAGCATTATCTTTTAAAAAAATTTATTTGACTGGAGTATAGTTGATTTACAATGTTGTGTTAATTTCAGCTCTACAGCAAAGTGACTCAGTTATTTATATATATATATATTATATTTCATATTCTTTTCCATGATGGTTTATCACAGGATATTAAATATAGTTCCCTATTATAGGACCTTGTTGTTTATCCATCTTATACCTACTTGTTGTTTATCCATCTTATACCTACTAGTTTGCATCTGCTAACCGCAAACTCCCAATCCACCCCTCCCCCACCCCCACCCCTTGGCAACCACAAGTCTCTATGTCTGTGAGTCTGTTTCTGTTTCAGAGATAAGTTCATTTGTGTCACATTTTAGATTCCACATGTAAGTGACGTCATATGGTATCTGTCTAAGAAAGTGTAATCTTAGTCATCTCTGTATTCCTCAGATTTGACACTGTATCCAACGCACAGTAGTTGCTCAAAAAATGTTGGTATTCAATTACGTCCTCTCTCACCCCATTCCTTGGACTGTCTCTTATCTGCTTGGCTGCTCTGCAGTTTTATTCCCATTCTCAACCCTGCCTGCCTCACTGTGCCGCAGAAGGCCTGTTTATAAAGTTCTGCTCCAGAATATGAGGCATGATTCTCCTTAAGGCAGCATGGCAGACATGACTCCTCCCACCGGACCCTCACCCAGGGCAGACATCACTAATACATCACTGCACTCTGTCTTCTGAGTCTGGTCTAGGATCTCAAATCCTGGATTTCAAATTCTCAACTCCATGTTCCATTAACAGCCAGTACCAGTCTATAAACCCTGGGATTCGAGGTGAACCTACTTTGCATACTTGCTCCAAATGTGTTGTTTCAGAGAAGCCAGGACCTGTCAGGCTTCTGAGCCACCACTGAGCTGGGCCTTACGAAGCCCATCGCGGCTCCAGCCATCGGCAAATTCTGCACTTTGACTGGAGTTCTCTGGCCTGGTATTTCTCACACCGTGGTGGCTCTTAAAAATATTTTCCTGGAAGCAAATGGGTGTCTTTGTGCTGGGTGGAAAAGAGAAGAAGAAGAATTAGCAGCTTCCCATCTGAGAACTTCCCCTGGAATTGATTTATCCCAGCAGAAAGAGCCCGGCATTTTCCTTCCAAATTAATATGCAAATAAGTGTAAGCAACACTTCCCACGGGCAGGTTCAGAACACAGCAGTACTTTCCCAGAACATTTATCAGCGCTATTAATAGAGTTCACTGCCTTACTCCTCCCCCTGCCTTTATTACCATTCTAATTATGGATTGTCTGGTTTCATTTCATTTTTTCCCGGTTCTGGTGAAGGCCCATGGTCCCCAGTGAGGAAGGTTGCTCCATCATGCGAGCGGGCTTTGAGGGTGCGGACCCACATTCCTGGTGGCTGCCGCTCTCCAGGACATCGCTCTCCTCGCTTGATGCCCCATATTTTCGGAGGACGCTTTCTCCACACCTCTGACACCCTAGTAAGGTAGAGACAATGGTAGTGAGCTTGGAGGAAGCCGCCATGTGGAGAGCTGTTTAAACCAAGTGAGGAGCCTCTGAAAAGGCTTTGGATTCTTTTAGGGAAAGAAGCATTCAATTGAGATGATACCCCCTGGGAATTCTAGACCCTCAGGCCTCCTTGCCACGGAGGAGGTTGTGTTCCAGGTGCATATGAACCCATTTAATTCCCACTGCAACTCAATGAATCAAGGAACAATTAGCATCCCCATTTCCGGAGGAGGAAACTGAGGCACAGGGAATTTAAGTGACTTGCCCCGGGTTAACTGAGTCTGGCTCCAGACCCTGTGTCTTCAATCAGCTGTCCTCTCCCAGGTTTCCTCTGGGGCCTTACCATCTCTCTTCTGTGCCTTGGCAAAGCAGTTAAGCTCAGCCTGGGTTCCTCCTAGGAGGTACACTCTCCCCAGCTCAGGAACGGAAGACCCTAGGGGTCACCAGGATTCACCTCCTCAGGGGATATACAGATCAATTATTTTGCCATTGCTGTGGGGAATCTTCTTTCACTCCAAGTTACAGAGCCCCAAACCATTCCTACATTGTCACCCCATTCACAGCCCTCTCCAATTCATCCTGTCCCACCCCTTGTAATTGTCACAGCCATATCCCATAATAAGCAGCCTGGCTGTGTGCAGGGTGACACCTCATCCCTTCCCCAGTGCCTAGGGTCATAGAGTTTCAGATTCAGCTGGAGTCAAGTGCTTTACTCTATTCACATACACACATACACAAAAGAACCTCTGAAAAGTTATTTTTTGTCCCCAGAGGAGGAAACTGAATCATTTAGCAGTTAAATAACCTGCCCAAGTTTACACAGAGGAAATGGCAGCCTTGTTCCAGGGCCTGTGGTCTTAACCAAACGAGATTTGTGTTACCTCTGTTTCCCCGATCTGACCAGGAGTTTGGAAGCTGAGGAAATGGATTTGAAGTTCCAGATATTGACATGGGCCCATGACCTTTGACTCGGCTCTAATGAGAGAGCCCATGGGGGAGGGCTGTGTGCTCACCAGGCAGAAAACAGCCGCATGCCTGGAAACTGCCCACTTCCAGTCCTTAACAAAATCACAGATGATGGGACGGAAAAACATGATTTCTTCTGTTCATCTACCTGCCCACCCACCCATCTAGCCAGGCATCATTCCGTGCTTGTGGCTTCAGAGGTGCTGAGCTTGGAGACTCCACGTAGCATCCCTGAGAGGTTGGGTCTTTCTGCCAAGCTCGAGTCAGCTCGTCATCATGTTTCTCAGCCAGTGCGCACTCAGGCGCTGGGGACAAATGTGCATTTGCAGAGGACGCCGAGCTTGGCTGTTGGGACTCGGTGAGATCTCAGGTGTGAAATACCATGGCTATGTCCAAATTAGAGCCCTCCGGGGGGTGCTGGCTGCGTGTGTGTTGGGTGGGTCTGAGGGCTGAGGGTGAGAATGGATCTGATTGGTAGAAGGCAGTACTCTAGAATCCAGGCTGGGCTCCAGCAGGAGTTTTATTCCAGCCTTTGGCCAAGTCACCCCTTCTTTGGACACCCCCTTTTCCTTCCCGAAAGATGAGATGGTCATTGTAAATGATGGTGCCAACTCTTGGGTTCCCTCTTTTTGTTTGTTTGTTTGTTTTGCTGTACGTGGGCCTCTCACTGTTGTGGCCTCTCCTGTTGTGGAGCACAAGCTCCGGACGCGCAGGCTCAGCGGCCATGGCTCACGGGCCCAGCTGCTCCGCAGCATGTGGGATCTTCCCGGACCGGGGCACGAACCCATGTCCCCTGCATCGGCAGGTGGACTCTCAATCACTGCCCCACCAGGGAAGCCCTTGGGTTCCCTCTTGAATGGATATAAGGTCCAAGATGAGTATCTCACGGTCCCCCCTCCCTGCCAGTTTCCTGTCTTCTTGACCTGCCCACCCACCCCTCTCTGCTCAGAGTGGGCCTTGCCGGGGTGGCTGTGGAAGGGGCTGGCAGGATGCTGTTGGTGGAAGCCTGGCTGGAGGAGCGGAAGGATGCAGGGAAGACGTGGACAGGCAACACCTGTTTGGCATCCAGAGTCAGAGGCCTCTCTTCCCATTAATGAGGTGGCTGATAGAGCCATTGAGGTGGAGGTGTGAGGCTGAGACCTGGGCACTGCCATCTCAGTGGGCAGCTGTCCTGCACGCGGCCCCAAGACCACCTGGTTGGATTCAGTCACTTTTGGTAGGGCTGTGGTTAGAAAGCACTGGTCAGTGACACTGAAGGCAGTGCTGGGGTGGCTGGGGAGGACGGCTGTCTGCCTCTTGGGATCGGCTCCATTGTCCGGGGTAGCCTCTTCTAGTACAGACTTTGGGGAAGGCCACACGGTGTGTGATGATGAAACGTGGGTGGAAATTCCAAGGAATGGTGATGGGGAGGCTGGGTGAGCTGGGAGAGCTACTTTGAGGGCCCTTGATCTTCCCTGAGAGACCTAGGCTGCCCGCTTCCTAGCTGGAGACGGAACACCCAAGGACCTGTAGGGGATTCACAAGCAGGCTGCTGTCCTCCACTTAGGTGGATCCTGTAATGAAATATTTCCGGAATGATTCAGATCAATGCCGACTAGAGATTCCACCAGCCAGTTCTCTGGCTCGTAGGCGAGCCTCGTCCACAGCAGCAGAGTTTCTTGAGCAACTACTGTGTGCCTGGCATACTGCACACAGACTTTCATTAACCCTTTACTACAACCTTGTGTGTTCGGTGCTGTTGCTTCTGACCTTATGGATAAGGAAACAGAGACCCAGAGAGGGGCAGTGCATCCAAGACCTTGCAGCGGGTCAGTGGAGGAGAAAGCACCCACACCCCTGCCCCGTCTGTTTCTGATCAGTACCGCCCATCTGACTTTTTCTAACAGTTTCTTGCTGCTTTGCAGACAGAAGGGCTTGGGTGGAGAGAGCAAGGAGGCAGCCTCACGGGCAGGTGAGATTGTGTGAGGGAAGCGCATAGGTGGGGTTCCTCCTGGCGTCTTGGGGTTGAGCACAGGGACAGTGAGAACCTGTGGGGGATGGGAAGGGGAGGGAATCCACCCGCATGGAGGCTTTAGAGTGGTCAGTGCCGTTTCGCAGGTTATTTTAGCTACCCCACTTAACAGGGACGTATAATGGTGCAGTCAGGTGCACAGGCTTGACCTTGGGCAGGGTTCTCACCCTGCAGCTGTTAGACCCAAACGGTCTACGAGGGATTCCAACTCGCCCAAGAACCGCCAAGAGTCGAGAGCCGTTGCAACACGCAAGAGGTTTATTAGGAGCCGATGCACCGGGGTTCCCTGAACCTCACGCAGGAGGCCGATGGGGAACCCCTAAAAGCGGAATCACATACTTTTTATAGGTTTATTTACTCATAGGGCGGGTATATTCTCACAATGATTGGGTAAATGTGGTGACTTTTGAATTCATTGGCTTAGGAACTTTTGTCCCACCTTCTGGCCGTTATAGTTGTTTGTTCATTGTGGCGGTTAGGGCGTATACCTGTTACGGGCAACTGGAAAATTACCCGCTGTCTGGCAAGTCCCCGTCAACTGAAAAACTCCAAGAATTGGTTTCGATAGGGAGAAGGAGTGGCGCACGATAGGGAGAAGAATTGGTTTACGGGAACAAGTGAGGGGGTGGAAAGTCCCTAAAGGCCCCACACAGCTTGGAAGCTGATGACCTTGGATGAGCTATTGAACTGGCCCTGGTGCCTCAGTTTCCTTGTCTGTAAAACAAGGCTACAGAGGGGATTTTCTTTTTTTTGTTTTTGGTGGTACGCGGGCCTCTCACTGTCGTGGCCTCTCCCGTTGCGGAGCACAGGCTCCGGACGCGCAGGCTCAGCGGCCATGGCTCACGGGCCCAGCCGCTCCGCGACATGTGGGATCTTCCCAGACCGGGGCACGAACCCGTGTCCCCTGCATCGGCAGGCGGACTCTCAACCACCGCGCCACCAGGGAAGCCCCAGAGGGGATCTTCTTTATAGGGTGGTTGTGAGGATTCAATGAGCGCTTAGGATGCTTGCCACAGTGCCAGGGATTGATGGCTGGCTGTTCTTTGTTATGAATCATTCTCAGAGAACTTTGTCTCCTGAGTTCACCTTAGTTTGTAAGCTTGTAAGTGGCAGAGCAAGAATTTTAATCCAGATCTTTCCGACTCCACATCCCTTGCCTTTTCCATGACACCACACAACCTCACACAGAGAGAGAAAGTGGGAGATGGACCTAGGAAGTGACACAGGGGTCAGATGGATCTCGGAGGGCCTTGAATGCCAGCTAGAGCCCTGGAGGTGTCCAACCGGGTGCTGGCTAGTAGTCAGCTGTCTGGGTTTAGTCAATGCTGAATTGCAGCCAACACTGGGTATTAAAAGGTTAAAGCAGTTCCATATTGGTGGTACATAAACAGCCAATGATATTCTAAGCACCCATATTGCCCTCACTCACAGCTGGGCACCCTGGACCCTCCTCCCAAGACCCCCCAGACCACTTCAAGATCGACTAGAGGTCAAAGCCCTGCTCCAGTCCTCTGGCCCGTGGGCAGGCCGATGGCCAGGGTCGGTACTGTGCCCTTTATTGAAGAGTTTAGATGTCGCCCTGGACCCAGCTTCCTCTGTTTTGCTCAGTGTCTCTTTTAGGAGGCCACAGCATGCCAAACCACGGTGAGGGGGAGGAAAGATAATGGAAGACATTCAGCTGGAAAGGCGAGGGAGGGTAAACTGGCTCCGAGGGCACCCAGCAGCCCCAGGGCCGGGCTCTCTATGGGAAAGGGCGCGGAGGGGCCGGCAAGCCGACTTTCAAGTCTCTCCGTTGTTTGCTAATTTCCTCCAAGGACTGATGTCCCAGGCAGCAGGAAATTCCATTTCCTCTTCTCTTCACATCATTTCCTTCTCTGGCTTCTGGAGGTCATAACTGTTTCTTTTGGTGGTTCTTTATTCCCTGCGTCAAAAACAGAGGCCAAACTCCCGCTCTCAGCCTTGCTAGGAGCTGGCTGTGTGATCTTGGGGGCAGGGCGTTTCCTCTCTGAGCCTCAGTTCCCTCCTGCATAAAATAGGTGGGTTGGACTAGAAATGGTTGTTTCCATACTGTGCTTCACTGTGAGGATGGTGGCGGTGGCGGGGAGAAAGGGGTGAGGTGGTGGAGTTCTTCCAGCTCCCTTTTTGTGGTTCCGTGGCTTAAAACATGGCGGGTAGCCCTGGGAGAGACAGAAAATCCTCGTGGAAAGCTGGGTAGAGCCCAGGTCCAAGCCCATCTCTAGGACAGGACTCCTCTGGCTCTCTTAGAGCATGTGTCTTTCCATGAAGAGGACCATAGAAATAATAACTAACATCCGTGTAGCACTTATTCTGTGCCAAGCACCGTTCTAAGTGTTTTGCATGTATTGGTCCACTTGCAGCAATCCCATCAGAAAGGTACAACTATCAGCCCCTTTTTCAGATGAGGCTCATGGGGAGGTCATGTGTTTCACCCAGCATCCTGCAGGTAGAAGTGGCAGGGCTAGCATCTGAACCCAGGTGGCCTGGTCCCAAGGTCGAAGGCCTTAACTTCCATCCTGTGCTGTTTTTCACCCACTTCTCAGATTAGAAAGTCATGGGCTGTGCCATTGAAGGACTGCAAATAATAGAAACTGACCCGGAAGCTGTAATAGAAACTGACCCGGAAGCTGTATTAGTCAGCTAGGGCTGCCATACAAAGTACCACAGCCTGGGAGTGGCTGGGGAGCTTAAGCAACAGACATTTATGTCTTCACAGTCCTGGAGGCTGGAAGTCCAAGATCGAGGTGTTGGCAAGTTTGTTTTCTTCTGAGCCGTGTCTCCTTGGCTTGTAGACGGCCATCTTCTCCCTGTGTCTTCACATGGTCTCTTCCTTCTGGGTGTGTCTATGTTCTAATTTCCTCTTCTTATAAGGACACCAGTCATACTGGATTAGGGCTCACTCTGATGACCTCATTTTAACTTAATTACCTCTTTTAAGATTCTATCTCCAAATACGGACAATTCTGAGGTCCTGGGGGCTAGGGACTTCAACATGGGAATTTTGCAGGGACATAGTTAAGCCCCTAACAGCTGCCTCAGTACAAAGGGAAATGTTGAAAAGATATTAGGGAAGGCATCGGGTAAATAACAGGTGGCTAGACCCACAGCATACGCAGGACCCACAGCACAGACGCCCTACGCGAAGGGCGGTGGACTTGATCCCTGGCTAACCCCTCCCCACGAGCAGGTACCTGACGGGCTGAATCTGAGTCACATCTCTGGGACCCCTGAAGAAGCTGGGGCTTGGAGAGTGAGGATGGGTCCTTCAGAGTTCCACAGGGGCAGGGGCAGGTAGGTGCCAGTGCCTACCCACGCTGCCTGCCATGGGGGCATGCTGGAAAGGACTGGAGGGTGCTAATGTGAAGAAGAGTTGGATTCTGGACCACCCTCCTTACTCTCCTGCTCTCGCCCCCGTATAACAAATGTCTCCTCTATGCTGATTTGTCTTCCAAAGCCAGGTTCCACGTTCCTGAACAGCAGCTGCCTGTGCTCCAGGAATGTGACACGTGGCAGGGGCGTCAGACTTATTTACTGAGCAAAACTATACGTTATGCCTCTGAAATACCTAACTTCATGGCATCCTCGCAGTTTCTCTGTAAGGAGGAACTGATACATGGGAGGACCCAGAGGGAAGGCAGATTAGGGGGTTCTTCCAAGATTCTTTTGTTGGTAAATGGATTCACTCATTCATTCAATCAGCAAATATTTAGTGAGTACCACTATGTCTTAGGCTTGATGCTAGGGGACCGAAAGGTGTCAAGCTAACATGGTCCCTGCCTTCCTGGAGACAGAGGCCAGCAGTGGGAAGGAATTCTAACTCCTGTCTGATTTCTGAAACCCAGGGTTTTTTAAAAATTAAAATATAGTCGATTTACAATGCTGTGTTAGTTTCAGGTATATAGTGGAGTGATTCAGTTATACATATATATCTATTCTTTTTCAGATTCTTTTCCATTATAGGTTATTAAAAGATACTGAATATAGTCCCCTGTGCTATACAGTAGGTCCTAGTTGTTTATCTATTTTTTATATAGTAGTGTGTATCTGTTAATCTCAAACTCCTAATTTATCCCTCCCCCTCTCCCTTTCCCCTTTGGTAACCATAACTTTGCTTTCTGTGTCTGTGAGTCTATTTCTGTTCTGTAAATAAGTTCATCTGTATCATTTTTTTTTAGATTCCACATATAAGTGAGATCATGTAGTATTTGTCTTTCTCTTTCTGACTTACTTCACTTAGTATGATAAGCTCTAGGTCCATCCATGTTGCTGCAAATGGCATTAGTTCATTCTTTTTTATGGCTGAGTAGTATTCCATTGTATATATCCCACATCTTTATCCATTCATCTGTCGATGCACACTTAGGCTGCCTCCATGTCTTGGCTGTTGTAAATAGTACTGCTATGAACATTGAGGTGCATGTATCTTTTTGAATTAGTTTTCTTCTTTTCCAGATATATGCCCAGGAGTGGGATTGCTGGATCACATGCAAAAACCGGGCTTTTATCACCTATTTCATTATGACTTCTAAGAGCGTAGAACAATGTTCAGGCACTCATTTTCATTTCCATCTAGAGGAGTGACACAGAAGAGTGGTTAAGAGCATAGACTCTGAGCATTGATGCTGTGGGTTCAAATCTCAGCTCTGTTATTTACTAGCTGGGTAGCTTTGGGCAAATGACTTAAGCTCTCTGAACTTCAGTTTCATCATCTGTAACATACTATACCATGTATGATGATAGTACCTACCTCATAGGACTTTTGAGGGAATTAAGGGAGATCATTTAAGTGGAGTTTAAACTGGGGGGATGTGAGAACCAGGAGAGAGGGCTCTATCTTAGGTACCTAGAAGAGTGCCTAGCACTTGCTGAAAAAATGTCTGTTGAATGAAAGAATCCATACATTACCCGAGTGGGTAATGAATTCAACTGAATTCAACGTTCTTAAACTAAACACTTAAATCAAGGGAATGGCATCTCTTTATCTGGCTTCAGGAGCTGCCTGTCCCCTCAGTTTTGTGTTTTCTCGCATGGTGGTAGGACAACGAAAGAGCTTGGGTTGAGTCTCAGGGTTTCCTCTGAACAGGATGGATTTTTTGTGCTAACCTCTGCAGTCCGACCAGAGGCTCAGATCTTTCGTAATCATGTCCCTTCCCCCCCCCCCCATTCCGCGGAGCACGAATATTCCTCCCCCTTAACTTGCCCCCTACCCCTCACATTCATCCTGACACTCAACCTGCCTGAATTCTATACTACCTGTCTAACTTATTATGTAGATCAGGCAAACTCCTGTAAAGAGCTAGAGTTGAAACAGTTTAGACTTTGCAAACCATACATTTTTGTTACAGTCACTCAGCTCTGCCATTGTATCTCTGCAGCAGCTCTGGGCAAGAAGGAAATGAGTGAGCATGGCTGTGTTTCAGTGCAACTCTGTTTACGGACACTGAAATTTGAATTTCATGTAGTTTTCACGGGTCATGAAGTATTACGCTTTTTCGATTTGGTTTCAACCATTTGAACATTCAGAAACCATTCTTAGCTCATGGACTGTACAAAAAAAACAGGCAGAGGGCTGTATTGGAGCCACAGGCCATAGTTTGGAGACCCCTGAGGTAGATGATTTTAGTTTCTCAGATGTCATTAGTATTCCCTGTGCTTCACCCATTATCCTAAATTCTTCCTGGTGAAGGAGGGTCGTAGCAGGTTGAGGTTCCAGGCAAGAATCCTCCCCCCCGCCCCCCCGGCCTCCACTGGCCAGCCCTAGGATTCCATTCAGAGCAACAGGTAGAGATTGATTTAAAGAGAAAAGAGTTCTGAGTCAGCATTATCTGCTCACACCCTTTATGGGCCCAAGGCCTGGCTAGTTAATTTTATTTCTCTTACTATCTCCACAATCAGGTCAGGAAACCAAGGCTGAGTGGGGATGAGCAGCCCGTGAGAGCTGAGCCAGGGACAAAGGAGACAAAATCCACACCCATCTTCCTCCTGGGCGCTCTGCAGGCCTCTACAAATTCCCAGGAGAGTTGAGCACAGGAATTCATAGGATTTGTTAACATAATGGGGCATAACAGCAGTAGCAAGAGCCCTGGGGAGGGAGAGAGGGTCCCACATTCCATTTCTGTCACCTCCTCTGTGACAGATTTGGTGTCACCCGCGGCAGGTCTCGCGGCTTCTCTGGGGGTTTAAGCCATGAGTCTGGACGGCGTAACATCACCCACCTTAGTGCTGGGAGTAGAGTTTTCTCTTCTACACCACCACCACCCTTCTGGGTGTCAAGAACCTCGATGTTTGTTTTGGAGGGGCTTGCAAAAACACAGGGTTGTTGAAAAGAGGGATTTCCAAGCAGGAAGCTCTGGACGGGCTCAGCCAAGCCTCTGGGCATGCGCTGGCATCCTGCTGCTGTATGGGGCCCATGCGCTGTCCGTGACTGAAGGATGAGGGATGGTCTGGGCTGTTGGCTTGACCCCCTGCAAGGCTCTGTGCCGCTGGGCATAGGGAGAGAATGGCAGCCATCTCAGTGCTGCCCGGGTGTCCTCAATGTAGTCCAGGCCCCTTGACCATCTCCTGTAACTTTTTAAAAAAAATTAATGTATTTACTTTTGGCTGCGTTGGGTCTTCGTTGCTGCACACGGGCTTTCTGTAGTTGCGGCGAGCGGGGGCTACTCTTCGTTGCGGTGCGTGGGCTTCTCATTGCGGTGGCTTCTCTTGTTGCAGAGCACGGGCTCTAGGCAAGCAGGCTTCAGTAGTTGTGGCTGGCAGACTCCAGAGCGCAGGCTCAGTAGTCATGGCACATGGGCTTACTTGCTCTGCGGCATGTGGAATCTTCCAGGAACAGGGCTCGAACCCCTGTCCCCTGCATTGGCAGGCGGATTCTTAACCACTGCGCCACCCGGGAAGTCCCCTCCTGCAATTTTTAAAAGTTAAAGATATGACACTCATACAGATATAAGATGAACAAAGATTTTATTTAACTCAATTAATATAGGGACAGTAAGATATTAAAACCAGTTCACACACACAAGCACGCACCCCAAAGAGGAATGCTCGATGAAATAGCTAATAGATGCAAAATTAGTTAATATTCTACAGGGTAACAGTTCTCAAAACTTTTGATCTCAGGATCCCTTTACCCCCTGAAAAATTGTGGAAGATCTCAAAGAGCTTTTGTTTATGTGGGTTAGATCTACCAATATTTGCCGTATTAGAAATTAAGACAGACAATTTAAAAACACGGGAGCATACCAACACGCACGCATTCAATTAGCTGTCAGGGCAATGATAGTAACATCACAAGTCATGTAGCTCCCCCCAAAAGTCCACTGTACACCTGTGAGAAAATGAGGGAAAAATAGGGAAATAATATTATTATGAAAAGAGTTTTGATCTAACAGACTCCCTGAAAGCATCTTGGGCAATCCACAGATGGACCCAAATGACACATGAGTGAGCTTCACTGCTATTGGGCTATAAAATGGAATGGTTGGGGTTATTTTTTCCTTACTGGGTGGGAATCAATTATATCTCTACCAGATAAAATTCATTTTCATTGCCATGGACAAGAATCATTTGCATAAATATGTTTCCTACAACTTCTATAGCACTGAAAAATAGCTTCGTTGACTGAAATCTGTCTAAGGTGTTCATCCTGGTGGGAGCATGTAATCCCTTGAGATCTCCTAGACAAAACCCAGAGCTCCACTGGCAGGACACTTGACTTTGCTCATTTCCAAGTCTTTGCAAACTTTTATTTTATTTGTTTAAATCATTATAGAGGGTTTTCTATCCTTTGCTCATTTCCTGGCACGAGAGAGCCTTCTTCTGGTCTCCCGGGTGACAGGGTGTTTTGGCTCTCTGTTCTTTTTCTGCTTTGTTATTATGGTATAAGCAACATTGCCAGCTTCTCTTGGGTCTGTCTCCTTGGTTCTAAAGAGCTCACTGAGGAAGTAAAAGACTACAGTAAAAAGATCATCATAATCTCAATTATTCTCCAGACAATGCCGAAGAGAAAAAGTGTAAGGATTAACATATTGAGAGCTGTTCTTGCTACAGCGTGATTCCGAGGAAGGTCCCACTGAAGTTTGATCTTCCAGGAGTTGTGGTGTTTTCAACGGGGCAGACAGAGCTGTCAGGAAGCAGAATTAGATGAAACTGGAAAATCTGGGCCACATCAATGTGTAAGTCATTTCTACCTCGAGTCTCACCCTGATAAGGAAATTGTTCCTTGTGCCCTAGTCACAAGGCAAAAGGAAATATCTTGGTCACTAGGCCAGGATCACGGTTCGCAAGAGAAGTCTAAATCTCGTGGGGGCAGACTGGGGGGGCATCTTGATGACTCCAGTTGGAAACATCTAGAAGATTGGTCTAAGGAGAAGAAGAGGCAGGGAAATCAGCAAAGATCTGTCGGGTGCAGGGCTACCTAGGTAAGATGGCTAGCCAGTTTTTGCATATACTGGGGTTGCGTTTGGCTATACAGGATAGAAAACCCTCTATAATGATTTAAACAAATAAAGGATTATTTGTCAAAGAGAACAAGTGCTCCAACTTGCTTACCACGTAAACCTTACACCTTAATGCTTGTCACCTCATAGCTGCACAATGGCTGCTGCATTCCCAGGAGTCTTCCATAGGTTAGAATGGGGAAGAGACAAATGCAAAAAGGGATACACACCATCACATGCACACACACATGTATACACATGACTTCTCCTAGAAAGGAAAAGATCCCCTGGTACTTCTGTTACTTCTCACTGGCCAGAACAATTTAAAAGCTCCCCAGGCAGGTGGCAAAGAGGTTGTTTTAGATTATCAACATTTCTAATAGAGAAAGACAAGGAGAAATCAGTTATAAATAGCCACTGCGTAGATAATTCACAGTGTCCACTCCAGTCCCCTTGTGAGAAATGCAGGGGTGGGCAGACTTGACAACCAACTCCGGGTAAGGAACCAGGTGGGAAAGGGTGGGTCCTTAGTATGGCCCACAGGTCTCTGCCTCTGTTGATGCCCCTGCCTACCCCTCCCCCCCATATACCTTCTTATGCAACCATACATATTGGTTTTTTATTTCCAATTTTCTGAATGCTCCCCATTGTTGTATGCCTCCATGACTTTTCTCGTGCCCTCCTCTGTGCCTGGGTGCCTGCCCTGTCCCCCCTCCCCGTCCATGTGGTGCCCATGCCATGTGCCAGCCGTGAGGAATACCACAATAAACAAGACCATTAGAGGCCCCGCCCTAATGGAACATAGAGCTTAGTCTCCTTTGACTTATATCCTCCGGGAAGGGGCAGGACTAAGGATGGAGCCCATTTGTGATTGGCTGTGAGCAGCCCGTGGAGGTTAGTGTTATCATGTCCATTTTAGAGACAAGGAAACTGAGCCTTAGAGCCATTAAATGACTTCCCCAAGATCACAAAGCTTGAGTGTGATGGAGATGGGTTTGAACCTGGGATTGCCTGACTTTAAAGTCCACGTTTTGTGCTGACTTCCCTTTTCAAAGGACCGTCCTTCATCTGTTTGGGAAGAGACTGCAGTCAAGTTCTCCATGAGTCTTTCTTCTCAGGAGATACATCTCCATTCTAATTGCTCATCCTTCCCTGGGCTGAGTGTCTTCAAGGGCAGGGCCTGGGCCCTATTTAACTTGACATCTTTGGAATTAAGCACCTTGTCTGATGTAGAGTGAGAACCCAAGAAAGTTGGGTTTGAATCCCAGCTCCACCGAGACTGTTGACCTTGGGCAATCTGCTTAACCTCTATGGGCTCAGTGACCCCATCTAAAAAGTGAGCATCAGATGGAAAAATTTCTACTCTCGTGTCTAATAAACCCTACAAATGCTTTATTTGGAAGCAGAGGGCATGAGTTTGGGGGATTGTTGCCATGGATGGCCAAGGCTCAAACTTAGTTCTGGCTCCTTGAGATACTTGGCCATGCGACTTTCTCTGACTTTCAGCTCTGCAAAATGGGGACAAAATACCTAATCCAAGATATTGACAGGAGGATCAAAAATAACAACTGTTATATAATAAGGAGACTGGCTACTACTCACTGAGCACGTACCATAGGCTGGGATCTCTGCTCAGCCCCTTCCTCACATTATGGCATGAAGACTTACAATAACACAGGAAGAAATGTATCGTGATTATTCCCATTTTTTTCTGATGGAAAAAGAGAGGTTAGGTAACTTGCCCAAGGTTATACCGATGGTCCGGCCTGATTTGAACTCATGGTTGGTTCCGAAGACTTCACTCTTAAAAGGCTGCTATAAAGTGAAACCATGTAAATACAAAGTGGTGTGAAATGCTAATCCAGGTGCCCAAAACAGGTGAGTGAGGAAATCAACAAACAAACCTGTCTTTTCCATCTTTTATCTCCTCCCACCTTCTATCTAGCAGAATGCCAGACATATGTCAGGCACTGTCAGGCAGTGTTTATTCAAACAACAGCTAAATGAATGAATGGGCCTATACACTTTTGCATTCTTTTCTTACTGCCTGTTCATTCATTCCATGGTTACTTAGTAGGTGTCTAATGGGTGCAGGCTCCGTTCTAGAGGTGAGGGACGAACCCAGAGTGAGGAATAAAATAATTGCTCATGAAATAGTTTGCCGAACTTAGATGAAGAGAACACAGGGGACTTTCCCCCAACAGACATCACACACTGGAATCCTAGCCCAGCTCCGGAGAGTAGCTGAGGCTTTTGGAAAAACAGACCAGCTGTCTGCCTCGTTGATCATGTCATTTGATGTGCTATGTCCTTCTCTGCTGTTCTCCAGACATTGCAAGCAGAAAGGAGCTCCCCTGTTCAGAGAGCATCTCCCCTCCTTTCTCGCAGCCTTGCCTCAGCTCAGATGGTCACCTCTAGCTGGTGGTACTGTGGTCAGTTGCCTGGGAGTTGACTGTGATGCTACTCTGGGAAGATTAGGACCCTGAGCAGGGACTGAACAGGAAGGAGCGGTGAGTGTTAAGCTGCAGAAAAGGCTGCTCTCTGACCAAGACCCTGGGACACCATTTACTACATCATAATGCATTTGGCGGTGTCCGTTTAATGTAAGGCACTCAAAAATTTCTGTGAGATCTTAGCTAATTTGCTCCAACTGGCCAGGTCTCAGTTTTGCTCATCTTTCAAATGGGATAACAACACTTGCCCTAGCTTCCTGCTGGCCTTCCACTCCTTGAACTCAAGCTTTCCTGCCTTGGAGCCTTTGACCTGACTGTGCTCTTCTCTCTTCTCCTTACATGGATGACTCCACTCCATCCTTAAGGTCTTGGCTGAAAAGTCACCTTCTCAGAGAGGTCTAAAGTAGACTAGCCCTCCTTAATCTCCCAGTTACTCTCCATCAGATTACCCTCCTTATCATATGTGTCGCTTCTGAAATTATTTTCATTTCTTTATAATCATGTTCATTATTTATTCTCCATGAACTATCTTGTCCCTGCTGTGTCCCCAGGGCCTGGCCCAGTGCCCGGAACCTAGTCAACACTCAATAAATATTTATTGGGTGAATCAAAAATAGGCAGTCAGGAAATTAGGTTGTTACAGCACCCACCACGAGGGGCGCTATAATCTAATGTCACATAATCACGTAATCACTTAAGTGTAATCATGTATGTCCAAACACGTTTGTTGCATTCTATTGGTTAGAAGAAGCAAGTCACAGGTTACAGCCGCACTTGAGTTATTTTTTCTTATTTCCCCCATACTTTGTAATTCTTAGCTGTAGTGGGTTGAGTATCCCTGAGCAAGTACTATGTGTGAGAATAAATGGGTGGTGGGAATTGCCTGTTTCTGGGGAATGACAGTAATTTCCTAATGTCTAGGGGTCTAACCAATGTCTCAATTGTTAAAGAGGTATGTCTAATTTCTATAAGTGCCATTTCCTCCTTATTAGCCCAGAGAAATGAACTCATGGCCCAGCAGGGCCTAACCAGTAGCCTGAGGCTACCCGGCCACTGTGGTGTCCTGCCAGGAGGCATGGAACAGTTAGTAACTGTCACTGAAACCAAATGTAATGAATTAGACAGCTTGACTATTTGCATTTAATTTATCAAAATTATATCAAAAAACTGGGGCACGATGAAGGATTGCTGTCAAAAAGGAAAATAGGTGCAAATATGTCCTTAGGCACCTATGGAAGAAGGATTGGGAGGAAAATGGAACTTATCTCAGTTAAGCTCGCTCTGTGTGCCAGGCGCGGTCCCAGCCTTCACAAGCACAGTCATTTAAATCTTATAAGCACTCTGTGAGCTAATGTAATATATTCATTTTTCAAATGAGGAAACGGAAGTTCAGAGAGGTTAAGTAACCTGCTCAAGGGCACACAGCTAATAAGTGGCAGGCAGGAATAAAACCTGGCTCTAGTTGACTCTAGGGCACTGTGCTTGCCCTAGGTGGTGCCAGCATGAGCTCTCTTCACTTACCTTTGTTATCTGCACAAATTTATACCGCTCATCTACATGTAGATTTCAGAGCAGGGACCCACTACTGGGAAAAGCTTGGCTGGATCTGCCCTGGAGTGAGATTGTGGGAGGAAAGGGGAAGGCAAGAGGTGAGTACAACATTGCCTTCCTACCAGGACTTCTTACAACCCAAGGAGGAAGAGCAGAGAAGTAGCAGACAGCTTGGAGATCTTCCAGGTCAAGGCTTTGAAAGCTATCGATAAATCCTGATCTGTTTAGAGAATGCTTGAATTGTGTCTCCAAATTGTCCAATCTTTTCACTTTCTCCACTCCCACCGGCACCTTCGTAGACCTCCATCATCTCTTTCCTATGGACAATTGTAACCTCATGGGTAGCCAGCTCCAGTCCTGTTTTTGTCTGATCCATTTTAAATAGTGTAGTTAATAAAATCTCTTTAAAACAGGTTAAACATTTAAATCTCCTGCTTGGAATGTTTTAAAGCCTTCTCTTTGCTTTTAGTACTATATCCAAAATTCTAGACATGATGTATAAGGCTCCCAAGGTTTGGCCTCTCTTTACCTCCCCATTTCTTATTACTCCTTTCTTGCTCTTTCCAACTGAATAGAACTTCTTTTTTCATGCTCTCCCTGGCCTCAAGCATTCACTTGGTACAACTCTTGCTTTCCCTGTCTCCACATTCCAGATGAGGCTTACCTAAATAAACGTGTGTTTTTATCTGTCCAGTATTCCCTCTTTTAGAAAGTGCACCTTGATTTTCCATTGAGGAACTCCCACTCTCAGACCATGTGGTTTGGTAGGAGTGAACCTGCACTTCAATTCCAAGGGTGGTCACATGACCCAGGCCTGACCAGTCAGTGCTCTGTATCTCCCCGGCTACGGTGAATCCATTCAGGAATTGTCTGTGAGCCTGGCCAATGAGCATAGCACTGGGGGTTCTCCTCCTAGAGCGGCTAAGCTGAAAGTACACAAAGCTGAAGATTCTGGGTCCTTCTTTACTAACCCCTGGAGAAAGCCTGCTTGAGAATGAAGCTCATGCAGGAGATAGAACCCAGAGACAGGGAACATTTCTTGCACTGTCTTTTCAGCAACTAGAGCTAGACACGCCTGAAGCATGAAACCCTACACTTTTCAGTTACGTGAACCAATACATTATTTGTTTTTCTTAGGCTATTTTGAAATCACTTGCATTCAGAAGGGACCTGCCTAATATACTCATCTTTCCAGTTACAGCTGAAAGCTCTTTATTCATGCCTTCTTTTACTTTTAAAGAAATTCTTCTTTATTTACAGACAAACTTCACAAGTCTGTTGCTTCAAGGTGACCTGACCTTGTGAGGAATGGAATCAGAACTAGATCCAGATCATTAGCGTCTGGTCCTCCTTCCATCATACCCAGAGATCTTCTCCTTCTCCGACCTGACCTTCTGTATTCCCTGATGCCCACACAGACCCTCACTCTCCTCTCTTACTTCCGGAGACTCTGCTCTTCAAATATATCTCATGGAGATATCTTGGTAGTGGAAATTCTGGTGATAAATCAACGAGGATCACTGGTCATGACTTCTTTTACTTTTGAGCAGGTTTAAATATCACTGTTGGTTAATCAGTGAGTGATATTTACTGAGAGACTACTAGGCTCAATACCTACTAGTTCTAGGTACTGGAGATTCAACAGTGAGCAAATAGATAAAACAATAAAAATTCCTGCCCTCAAGGAACATACATTCTAGCAGAGGAGAGAAGTAACAAACAAGAAAAATAAATAAAATATATAGTTTATTAACACTAGGGTTAAGGAAAAAATAAGCACATGGGGGATAAGAAATTCCAGCTCTGAGTGGGAGAGTAGGCAATGTAAATTTTGTACCGTGTGGTCAGGGACAGCCTCACTGAGATGGAGACCTTTGAGCAAAACTCTGAAGGATTGTGAGGAAATGATCCATGTGACTCTCTGAGTTCCAGGCACAGGCAACAGCATTTTTAAAGACCTAGGTGAAAACACACTGGAGGTTACATACTCCTATAGTTATTATACTTTACTTTTGCAATCATAAGTATGTTAGGTTATCAGATCTTATGTTACAAGTCTCTCCATCTCCCTCTCCATCCCTCTCCCACTCTATCCTACTCTCTCCCTCTCCCCCACTCCATATTTTATTTTCTGAGTGCTTCAGTTTGGGTATTTTATATTGATGACTCTTTGAATTCACCGATTTGTTCTTCTACTGAATCCAGTTTATTGTTAAGTCCATTCACTGAATTCTTCATTTCAAACATTGTATTTTCAGGTGCTAGAATTTCCAATTAGTTCTTTTTTTATCAATATTTCCTTTATTTTCTAAAATTCCCTATCTGTCCACTTATTCTGCATATATTTTCTTCCAAAATTCTTTCACACGTTTATAATAATTATTTCAAATTCCTCATTTGCTCATTCTCATGTCTGGGTCATCTGCGGGTCTATCTATATTGGCTATCTTTTCTCTTGATTATGGGTCATATTTTCTTGCTTCTTTGCATGTCTTCTAATTTTTAATTGTATGTTGGATATCTTGATGAAAAGAACAGTAGAGACTGAACTAGAATCTATCTATCTATCTATCATCTATCTATCTGTCTCTATCTATCTATCTATCTATCTATCTATCTATTTTCCCCTCCACTCAAGAGAGAACACACCTTTTTCTCTATCAGGAAGCTAGGATGAGAGGCTGATGACTGAGAGTCCACCATGACCAAGCTAAGCTGGGCTAAGGTGAAACTTTAATTAGTTTTAGTTTACCACTAGTTTTAAATGAGATAACAGAGATCTCTCTTTGTCCTTCATCCCCAAATCCAGCTTCCTATGTTGCCGCTGCTGAGAGACTGGTCCTTTGATATTATCAGAATATGAGCTAGGAGGGCTTTGGTTTGCAGTTTTTGTGAGTTTAAATCCATCTCTAGATTCCATCTAAGCACTGCACAAAACTGCAAGGTCCATCTCTGCTTTACAGCTCCAATTCCTGTGGAGGAGAACTGTTTGGCCAAGAGATTTACTATTGCATTTGGACTCTTCTAGATTCCAATCTGTCACGCCAGCCCACATTGTCACTAAAAGTGTGCTGGTTTATCCTTGTTTCAGCAAAGTTCCTCTGTCTATGGCAGGCCTACTTTTCTGCCTGCACGAACCCAGATCAGATAACCTACCACAGGTATCTTTCCTCACCAGAGCGGGGCTTATTACTCTCTGGAATTTGGTTCGTTTAAACTCCTCTGCGTCTACCACTCTTTGGGGACTTTATATGATGTTTTCTTCTGTTAACGATAGAAACAATTATCCTTTGAACCTTGTGCATCCTAGCTGGCAGTGGATCTCCCATGTTACCTTTTGTAACAGCTATGACATTTGTGATTACTTATAAAATTCCTGGCTCCCCTGCCAGTCTGTAAGCATCACGAAGGCATAAACTGTATCCGATTTGTTCAGTGAGATACACCTAGTACCTGACACATTGGGGTGCTCGGGTGTATTACTGTGATAGATGCTGGGGCAGTAAGTTGCATAAGAGCATACTGGGCCTCCAGGCGCTCATGGTTGAGTGTGGGCCTGGGTCAGAGCACGCTCGTTTCTTCAACTGGAAAAGGAACATCAAAGCCCAGGTTGTCTGGGCTGTGTCTCCAGCTTCATTATAATTTAGGGAAACCATCACCTTTGTCATTGGACATGGAGGGGCCAAACATCCTTTCATCCATCTGGGCCTCCTTCTGTGATTCATCACTTAAGGGCTGCTCTTCTCTCTGGATGGAGGAATAATAGCCCGATTATGGAGTATGAGAGGCAAGTCTATGGGAAGATGGTCTTTCCCAGAGCTTGTGAGTCTGAACTTGGAGAGAATCGTAAGTATGGAAGAGGCTCTGCTGAGTGGAGACCACTGAAATTCAAGTTCAAGAGCCCGTGCTAGGGGAAACAAAGTCAAGATGCGGGAAGCACACGCCTTCAGGCACCCAGGAGAGAGAGTTTTTACCCAATCTTTGTCAACAACAAGAAGAAAACAGGAACTATTTATTGGCACTCTCTGTTCTAGGCACTGTGCCAAACACCTCACATATATTGTTAACATCACCCTCTGAATCAGGCGTTCTTAAAATACCTGTGTAGCAGGTGACAAGCTTGGGTTCAGATGGGTTAAATCGCTTGCCAAAATCACACAACTAAGGAGTGGTGGAGCCAGGATAGGAAACCCAGGTGTTTGATTCTAAAGCCTGTGATTTTCCAGCCACCTCCATGTCACTGATTGTCTACCTCTTCTGTGCCAGCCCCTATCAATGCCCTTTACCAACATTATTTCTAATCCTTGAAACTGGATAGTATACCATTATAGACGAGGATACTGAGGTTCAGAGAAGGTAAGGAATTTGCTGTCACATAGCATATGTGCAGGAGTTGAGATCTGATCCCGAGTCAGTGTGATCAAAACCAAGAGCTTTTCCCTCTGACCTGGATGCTTCTCATCTCCCCGTATTCATCTGCAGCCCTGCCCCACTCTGCTTCATGCTCCAGGAGTCTGCTCCTCTGGACTCTGCACCTGCAGGGCTCTTGACCTTTGACTTCTGGTTGGGTTCAGCCAGTGTAGGCGTCGGAGGCTGGGAGGAAGGGACGTTGGTGTCTGAATGCTTTCTGCTCCTCTCCGCTTTGCTGTGGTTTTGCAGTCGATATAGGTGGGCCCCTTTCCAGCTCCAGCTCTCAAATGGACTGATAGTAACTTTCTCTCCCCTTGACCTTTCGGGCTTAGGAATGCTCCCAGCTTCCTGCTGTTGCTGGTCCCCTGGTGCTTCACATTCTCTGTGGATTCTTTGAATCCTGCCCACCCCTGTATGCCCACCCTCGTCCCTTCATTAAAAATCTCTTCAGAATACCGGCTGAGTGAGCTTCTGTTTCCTGCCAAGAGCCTGACTGATATAATTTCTCATGAGGGATCCAAAATTCAGGAATAAGATTTCAAAAGCTAGCTTGGCTCGGAACCCATTTTGAGAAAATGTTCACTTCCTTCCAGAAACCCAGTTCCTATCCTGGCTTCATCCTATTGTGTCCTCTGCAGGACTCTGTGGTTAGACTCCAGCCCCTCGACACCAGCCAAGCACCTGTGCCCGGGGTTGGCGAACGTGTGGCATTTCGGACATCTGTGGCTGGAGCCACCGTGTTGCTGCACTTCGGTGGCATGACCATCGTGGCAGCTGAAAGAAGATACAATCTAATTAGTCTCATTCTGGGGGTTGGTGGGAAGGAGAGGGACAGATGTCTCTTCCTTGTAGCTGTGGGAGCTGTTCCTGCTCGGAGGATGATGTCTGAGTGGGATCTTCTGGTGGGACCTTCAGGAGAGCAACTTTCCAGCCTGTCTGGGCCAAGACACGGGAAGATTTGGCCAAAGATTCCATCCTGGGGAGGGAGCCCTTGCTCTCCATCACGGAGACCTGAGTTTCTCTTCTTGTCTCTGCCTCCTGCCTTGCCAGGTGGGTCTGATAATTTTCGGGCATCCAGCAGGTTAGGGATGGAGAGCAGGTGGAGTGGGAACCTGCAGTGAATCCAACCAGTGATAGGAGCTTCTTGGCAGGCAGTGGGTACTCTCTGTCAGTTGGCTGAGAAAAGGAAGGGGAAGGAAGTGACATTTGTGGTACAAGTACCACTGATTGACACTTCTTGGTTGTCTCATGTGGCCCTCACCACAACCTCTGAGATAGGTGGTGGTGCTACTTTACAGTTGACTTCACTTAGGCTCAGAGAGGTTATGTGACCTGCTCAAGGTCACATAGCTCAACGTGGCAGGGCCAGGACAGTGAGCACAGGTCTTTGTACTATCCCCTCCAAATACACCTCTGCAGGTCAGGTCACTCTGCAGATGATGAGGACCAACTGGCAAAGTTTCTTGCAGCCCTGCCTTCTTCTTCCCTGTATCTCCCTGGTTCACAGTACACTGCAAATGGCAAGCAGCGAGCACTCCATCGATTCCTCGAGTCCCAGGAGTCTGAGTCCTTAGAGATCATCTGGTGTACCCCCACCCGTGATGTCCAGAGAAGGTGACCAAGGCCAGAGAGATGGAGAGATGCGTTGGAGGTCACACAGAGCACTGAGGTTGAACAGAGCCCCACAAAGTGTCCCTATAATACCAAGTGTGATGTGCCCCCTCCCTCCCTCTGTTAAGCCAGGCTCCATCTGTTCTTTGTCCAGACCTGAAGCTCTTCTCTCTGCTTTGTACATTCAGTAAATACCTCCAGGCTACAGAGGTACACACAGGTACCTATTGAAAATGATCACAGATCCAGGTTTCCATCAATTTCAACTGTGGGAGGATAGGCCAATGGGCCTTGTGCCCCATTGTCTGGGATGGAATTTTTCATTGGTTTAGAAGACATTTGAATCCTGGAAACTTCAGTTTCTGGAGCTACAAGATGAGAATAATGGTACTTGTTTCAGAGAGCTGTTGTGAGGATCAAAGAGAGAATGGCTTTGTTAAGACTGAAAACTTAAAAAAACATTCAACCAATGTGAGAAGCTGTGGTGACACCAAAATACCAGTATAGGAAGAGTTAGGGACACAGTGTAATTATGCAGGGCAACCGGGCAAATTGTTTTGAAGCTTGTTCGCAGTGAAAGTAGTTTTCTTTTCAGAAAATTTACATTTTTTTTTTCTGGTGTCTTTGCTGGGTGGTTGATGGAGGTTGTAGGGGAGTTAAAAGCCCCTCAAGCCACCCTGTGGTGCCCTATTGGTTATTATAGTGATATTACTGGTAATATGGAACGGGCTTCCGTATCTTCTGGGACCCAGCAGTAGTCTTAATATTAATTCTAGAATTGCAGTGTCCAGTATGATAGCTACTAGCCACAGGTGGCCGTTTAAATTGAAATCTATCGAACTTATATAAAATTAACAATTCAATTCCTTATCACATTCCACCACATTTCAAGTGTCAACAGCCACATGTGGTTGGGGGCTGCCATATTGGATGGCACAGATTTTCAACATTTCTATCTTTGCAGAAACTTCTACTGAACAGTACTGTTCTGGAAGACCTGACAATGCCAAAGCTAACAAAGTTATCATAATCCGTCTAGTCTGATTCCAAGTTTCACTGAGAAACCGAGAAAGGAAGTGAGGCCCAGAGAAATACAATCGTCCTGGGATCCAGTGTGGTAAAGTGCTCGGGTAGTGACTTAAGGATCTTAAATGATCAACAGACACTCTGGGTGTTGGCTCCAGCAGCTCAGGTTATTTCTGGAAGGTGAGGGAGTTCCCTCCTGCTGAATCCTTAGAGAGTCAGAATGGGTGTAGATGGGGCTGGGAGAGGTAGCCATTCTGGGTGGTCAGAACGAGAAGGTAGTTTTTGTGCTCAGACTACTGGTTGTAGATGGTTACCCTCATGATGGTGGCTGCCATCTGCTTTCTCAGAGCTTGCCAAGAATCCCTGGTATACTTCTGTAACTCCGAGATTCCTGGCTTTTAAGCTCCACAAATCAGATGGCTGGCCAGCCAAAGCTGGGCTTCACTCTTACTCTGGCAGGAAAATATGGAGGCGCAGGAGTCATACAGACCTGGGGTCTGATCTGTGGTCCACTACCCGTGGATTGTGAAACCATGGGCCAGCCGTTTGAATCTCGGTTTCCTCACCTATAATATGAGAGTAGTACTAACAGTTGTTTCATCTTTGGGTTGTTGAAAGATTTCCATCAGACTATGCATATGGGAGTGTTTAGCACAGAGCCTAACTCCAGTGAGTGCCCAATAACTGTTAGCTCTTTTCAGAGGTGATTTAATTGGCAAGACTTCCCGAGATGCCAAAATCCGATTGTTATCCAAGTTATGCCATCTCGATCTGAAACAAATGCAGAAATCGGTTGCAGGGCTTAACATGTTATGCCTTCATCTTGACTTTTACATGTTGAAATGATTCCCGTGGCTCCAGCTGGCAACTGTGAGGGAGCACCTCTTCAGCCCTCTTGGGGTAATTAACATGCAGCTTTGGGGAAGGGATAGGTTGGGGAAACCTTTAGTCTGTTTGGATGGTGGACCTGAGAAGGGGTTGTGTATTTGGGGTCAGGGCTCCCGCAAGGCTCCAAAGCTCACCTGCCTCTTATCTCTGGTCCATAACTAGCAACAACATCATCTAACGGTGGTTTTGAGACTGAGTCCAGATGCTCTTATCCTCACACCCCAGCCACGAATCTGCTGTAATCACAAGAGCTTGCCGTTTCCCAGCCCAAGGCTTCAGAGAGAAGCAGTGAAAGAGGAGATACATTTCCATCTGTGGGGACACTGGCTACACCACTCCTATTGAAGGCTCTTGCCAACCAAAGTCAGAGAGGACATGTGTGTGCATTAACACCCACAGATGGACAGATCACTCAAGCCCTGAGAAATGCAAATCTCAGGCAAATCCATCCACAAGCAGGATGGAGGATTAGGCAGGTGGCCTGGGGTTGGGGGGACATTATGGAAGGAAAGAAATTCCAGAAACAGCAGCCCTCTAAGAGGTGATGATCTGCCCACACGCTGAGAGTTCTAGGACCTGTCCTTCATTCTAGGGGGCCGGGGAAATTATATTTTATAACCAGGGATTTTTATTCTATGTTATTTTTATTTATTTATTTGTTTATTTATTTATTTATTTATGGTACGTGGGCCTCTCACTGTTGTGGCCTCTCCCGTTGCGGAGCACAGGCTCCGGACGCTCAGGCTCAGCGGCCATGCCTTACGGGCCCAGCCGCTCCGCGGCATGTGAGATCTTCCCGGAACGGGGCACGAACCCGTGTCCCCTGCATCGGCAGGCGGACTCTCAACCACTGAGCCACCAGGGAAGCCCACTATATTATTTTTGAACATCTTTATTGGAGCATAATTGCTTTACAATGTTGTGTTAGTTTCTGCTGTATTACAAAGTGAATCAGCTATATGTATACATATATCCCCATATCCCTTCCCTCTTGCGTCTCCCTACCACCCTCCCTATCCCACCCCTCTAGGTGGTTACAAAGCACCAAGCTGATCTCCCTGTGCTGTGAGGCTGCTTCCCACTATCTATTTTAAATTTGGTAGTGGAGATATGTCAGTGCTACTCTCTTACTTCGTCCCAGCTTACCCTTCCCCTTCTGCGTGTCCTCAAGTCCATTCACTATGTCTGCTTCTTTATTCCTGTCCTCCCTCTAGGTTCATCAGACCAATTTTTTTTTAGATTCTTTATATATGCGTTAGCATACGGTATTTGTTTTTCTCTTTCTGACTTACTTCACTCTGTATGACAGACTCTAGGTCCATCCACCTCACTACAAATAACTCAATTTTGTTTCTTTTTATGGCTGAGTAATATTCCATTGTATATATGTGCCACATCTTCTTTATCCATTCATCTGTTGATGGACACTTAGGTTGCTTCCATGTCCTGGCTATTGTAAATAGTGCTGCAATGAACATTGTGATACATGTCTCTTTAAGAATTATGGTTTTCTCAGTATGTCCAGTAGTAGGATTGCTGGGTCATACGGTAGTTTTATTTTTAGTTTTTTAAGGAACCTCCATACTGTTCTCCTTAGTGGCTATATCAGTTTACATTCCCACCAACAGTGCAGGAGGGTTCCCTTTTCTCCACACCCTCTCCAGCATTTATTGTTTGTAGATTTTTGATGATGGCCATTCTGACAGGTGTGAGGTATTTCCTCATTGTGGTTTTGATTTGCATTTCTCTAATGATTCGTGATGTTGAGCATCCTTTCATGTGTTTGTTGGCAATCTGCATATCTTCTTTAGAAAAATGTCTATTTAAGTCTTCTGCCCATTTTTGGATTGAGTTGTTAGTTTTTTTGATATTGAACTGCATAAGCTGTTTGTATATTTTGGAGATTAATCCTTTGTCAGTTGCTTCGTTTGCAAATATTTTCTCCCATTCTGAGGGTTGTTTTTTCGTCTTGTTTAGGGTTTCCTTTGCTGTGCAAAAGCTTCTAAGTTTCATTGGGCCCCATTTGCTCATTTTTGTTTTTATTTCCATTTCTCTAGGAGGTGGGTCAAAAAGGATCTTGCTGTGATTTATGTCAGAGAGTATTTTGCCTGTTTTCCTATAAGAGTTTTATAGGGTCTGGCCTTACATTTAGGTCTTTAATCCATTTTGAGTTTACTTTTGTGTATGGTGTTAGGAAGTGTTCTAATTTCATTCTTTTACTTGTAGCTGCCCAGTTTTCCCAGCACCACTTATTGAAGATGCTGTCTTTTCTCCATTGTATATTCTTGCCTCCTTTATCAAAGATAAGATGACCATGTGTGCATGGGTTTATCTCTGGGCTTTCTATCCTGTTCCATTGATCTATATTTCTGTTTTTGTGCCAGTACTATACTGTCTTGATTACTGTAGCTTTGTAGCATAGTCTGAAGTCATGGAACCTGATTCCTCCAGCTCCGTTTTTTGTTCTCAAGATTGCTTTGGCTATTTGGGATCTTTTATGTTTCCATACAAATTTTTTGTTCTAGTTCTGTGAAAAGTGCCATTGGTAGTTTGATAGGGATTGCATTGAATCTGTAGATTGCTTTGGGTAGTAGAGTCATTTTCACAATGTTTATTCTTCCAATCCAAGAACATGGTATATCTCTCCATTTATTTGTATCATCTTTAATTTCTTTCACCAGTGTCTTACAATTTTCTGCATAAGGTCTTTTGTCTCCTTAGGTAGGTTTATTCCTAGATATTTTATTCTTTTTGTTGCTATGGTAAATGGGAGTGTTTTCTTGATTTCACTTTCAGATTTTTCATCATTAGTGTATAGGACTGCAAGAGATTTCTGTGCATTAATTTTGTATCCTGCTACTTTACCAAATTCATTCATTAGCTCTAGTAGTTTTCTGGTAGCATCTTTAGGATTCTCTATGTAGAGTATCATGTCATCTGCAAACAGTGACAGCTTTACTCCTTCTTTTCCGATTTGGATTCCTTTTATTTCCTTTTCTTCTGTGATGGCTGTGGCTAAAACTTCCAAAACTATGTTGAATAACAGTGGTGAGAGTGGGCAACCTTGTCTTGTTCCTGATCTTAGTGGAAATGCTTTCAGTTTTTCACCATTGAGAACGACGTTGGCTGTGGGTTTGTCATATATGGCCTTTATTATGTTGAGGAAAGTTCCCTCTATGCCTACTTTCTGCAGGGTTTTTATCATAAATGGGTGTTGAATTTTGTCGAAAGTTTTCTCTGCATCTATTGAGATGATCATATGGTTTTTCACCTTCAATTTGTTAATATGGTTTATCACGTTGACTGTTTTGCATATATTGAAGAATCCTTGCATTCTTGGAATAAACCCCACTTGATCATGGTGTATGATACTTTTAATGTGCTGTTGGATTCTGTTTGCTAGTATTTTGTTGAGGATGTTTGCATCTATGTTCATCAGTGATATTGGCCTCTAGTTTTCTTTCTTTATTACATCCTTGTCTGGTTTTGGTATCAAGGTGATGGTGGCCTCGTAGAATGAGTTTGGGAGTGTTCATCCCTCTGCTATATTTTGGAAGAGTTTGAGAAGGATAGGTGTTAGCTCTTCTCTAAATGTTTGATAGAATTTGCCTGTGAAGCCATCTAGTTCTGGGCTTTTGTTTGTTGGAAGATTTTTAATCACAGTTTCATTTTTCAGTGCTTGTGATTGGTCTGTTCATATTTTCTATTTCTTCCTGATTCAGTCTTGGCAGGTTGTGCATTTCTAAGAATTTGTCCATTTCTTCCAGGTTGTCCATTTTATTGGCATAGAGTTTGTTGTAGTAATCTCTCATGATCTTTTGTATTTCTGCAGTGTCAGTTGTTACTTCTCCTTTTTCATTTCTAATTCTATTGATTTGAGTCTTCTCCCTTTTTTTTCTTGATGAGTCTGGCTAATTGTTTATCAATTTTGTTTATCTTCTCAAAGAACCAGCTTTTAGTTTTATTGATCTTTGCTACTGTTTCCTTCATTTCTTTTTCATTTATTTCTGATCTGATTTTTATGAATTTTTTCCTTCTGCTAACTTTGAGGTTTGTTGTTCTTCTTTCTCTGATTCCTTTAGGTGCAAGGTTAGGTTGTTTATTCGAGATGTTTCCTGTTTCTTAAGGTAGGATTGTATTGCTATAAAATTCCCTCTTAGAACTCCTTTTGCTGCATCCCATAGGTTTTGGGTCGTCGTGTCTCCATTGTCATTTGTTTCTAGGTATTTTTTGATTTTCTCTTTGATTTCTTCAGTGATCACTTCGTTATTAAGTAGTGTATAGCCTCCATGTGTTTGTATTTTTTACAGATATTTTCCTGTAATTGATATCTAGTCACATAGCATTGTGGTTGGAAAAGATACTTGATACAATTTCAATTTTCTTAAATTTACCAAGGCTTGTTTTGTGACCCAAGGTATGATCTATCCTGGAGAATGTTCCATGAGCACTTGAGAAAAATGTGTATTCTGTTGTTTTTGGATGGAATGTCCTATAAATATCCATTAAGTCCAGCTTGTTTAATGTATCATTTAAAGCTTGTGTTTCCTTATTTATTTTCATTTTGGATGATCTGTCCATGGGTGAAATTGGGGTGTTAAAGTCCCCTACTATGAATGTGTTACTGTCGATTTCCCCTTTTATGGCTGTTAGTATTTGCCTTATGTATTGAGGTGCTCCTTTGTTGGGTGCATAAATATTTACAATTGTTATATCTTCTTCTTGGATCGATCCCTTGATTATTATGTAGTGTCCTTCTTTGTCTCTTCTAATAGTCTTTATTTCAAAGTCTATTTTGTCTGATATTGAGAATTGCTACTCCAGCTTTCTTTTGGTTTCCATTTGCATGGAATATCTTTTTCTATCCCCTTACTTTCAGTCTGTACGTGTCTCTAGTTCTGAAGTGGGTCTCTTGTAGACAGCATATATATGGGTCTTTTCTTTGTATCCATTCAGCCAGTCTGTGTCTTTTGGTGGGAGCATTTAGTCCATTTACATTTAAGGTAATTATTGATATGTATATTCCTATTCCCATTTTCTTAATTGTTTTGAGTTCGTTATTGTAGGTCTTTTCCTTCTCTTGTGTTTCTTCCCTAGAGAAGTTCCTTTAGCAGTTGTTGTAAAGCTGGTTTGGTGGTGCTGAACTCTCTCAGCTTTTGCTTGTCTGTAAAGATTTTAATTTCTCCATCAAATCTGAATGAGATCCTTGCTGGGTAGAGTAATCTTGGTTGTAGGTTTTTCTCCATCAGTTTAACTATGTCCTGCCAGTCCCTTCTGGCTTGCAGAGTTTCTGCTGAAAGGTTAGCAGTTAACCTTATGGGGATTCCCTTGTGTGTTATTTGTTGTTTTTCACTTGCTGCTTTTAATGTGTTTCCTTTGTATTTAATTTTTGACAGTTTGATTAATATGTGTCGTCGTATTTCTCCTTGGATTTATCCTGTATGGGACTCTGTGTGCTTCCTCAACTTGATTAACCATTTCCTTTCCCATATTAGGGAAGTTTTCAACTATAATCTCTTCAAATATTTTCTCAGTCCCTTTCTTTTTCTCTTCTTCTTCTGGAACCCCTATAATTCGAATGTTGGTGCGTTTAATGTTGTCCCATAGGTCTGTGAGACTGTCCTCAGTTCTTTTCATTCTTTTTTCTTTATTCTGCTCTGCAGTAGTTATTTCCACTATTTTATCTTCCAGGTCACTTATCCGTTCTTCTGCCTCAGTTATTCTGCTATTGATCCCATCTAGAGTATTTTTAATTTCATTTATTGTGTTGTTCATCGTTGCTTGTTTCATCTTTAGTTCTTCTAGGTCCTTGTTAAATGTTTCCTGCATTTTGTCTATTCTATTTCCAAGATTTTGGATCATCTTTACTATCATTATTCTGAATTCTTTTTCAGGTAGACTGCCTATTTCCTCTTCATTTGTTAGGTCTGGTGGGTTTTTATCTTGCTCCTTCATCTGCTATGTGTTTTTCTGTCTTCTCATTTTGCTTATCTTACTGTGTTTGGGGTCTCCTTTTTGCAGGCTGCAGGTTCGTAGTTCCCTTTGTTTTTGGTGTCTGTCCCCAGTGGCTATGGTTGGTTCAGTGTGTTGTGTAGGCTTCCTGATGGAGGGGACTAGTGCCTGTGTTCTGGTGGATGAGGGTGGATCTTGTCTTTCTGTTGGGCAGGTCCACATCTGGTGGTGAGTTTTGGGGTGTCTGTGGACGTATTATGATTTTAGGCAGCCTCTCTTCTAATGGGTGGTGTTGTGTTCCTGTCTTGCTAGTTGTTTGGCTTAGGGTGTCCAGCACTGTAGCTTGCTGGTCATTGAGTGAAGCTGGGTGCTGGTGTTGAGATGGAGATCTCTGGGAGATTTTCGCTGTTTGATATTACGTGGAGCTGGGAGGTCTCTTGTGGACCAGGGTCCTGAAGTTGGCTCTCCCACCTCAGAGGCACAGCACTGACTCCTGGCTGCAGCACCAAGAGCCTTTCATCCACATAGCTCAGAATAAAAGGGAGAAAAAGTAGAAAGAACGAATTAGTAGAAGTAGAAAGAAAGAAAGAAAGAAAGGAGGCAGGGAGGGAGGGAGGGAGGAAGGAAGGAAGGATGGAGGGAAGGAAAGAAAGAAAGAAGATAAAGTAAAATAAAATAAAGTACGATAAAATAAAATAAAGTTATTAAAATAAAAAATATTAAGAAAAAAAATTTTTTTAAATTAAAAGCCCGGACAGATAGAACCCTAGGAGAAATGGTGGAAGCAAAGCTATACAGACAAAATCTCACACAGAAGCATACACATACACACTCACAAAAAGAGGAAAAGGGGAAAAAATCATAAATCTTGCTCTCAAAGTCCACCCCCTCAATTTGGGATGACTCGTTGTCTATTCATGTATTCCACAGATGCAGGTACATCAAGTTGATTGTGGAGCTTTAATCCTCTGCTTCTAAGGCTGCTGGGAGAGATTTCTCTTTCTCTTCTTTGTTCTCACAGCTCCCAGGGGCTCAGCTTTGGATTTGGCCCCGCCTCTGCGTGTAGGTCGCTGGAGGGCGTCTGTTCTTAGCTCAGACAGGACGGGGTTAAAGGAGCCGCTGATTCGCGGGCTCTGGCTCACTCAGGCCGGGGGTGGGCGGGGGGAGGGAGGGGCACTGCGTGCAGGGCGGGCCTGTGGCGGCAGAGGCCGGCGTGACGTTGCGCCGGCGTGACGTTGCACCAGCCTGAGGCGTGCCGTGCGTGCGTTCTCCCCGTGGAGTTGTTCCTGGATTCCGGCGCCCTGGCAGTGGCGGGCTGCAAAGGCTCCCCAGAAGCGGGGTGTGGATATTGACCTGTGCTCGCACACAGGCTTCTTGGTGGTGGCAGCAGCAGCCTTAGCGTCTCATGTCCGTCTCTGGGGTCCGCGCTTTTAGCCGCGGCTCGCACCCGTCTCTGGGGTTTGCGCTTTTAGCCGCGGCTCGCACCCGTCTCTGGGGTCTGCGCTTTTAGCCGCGGCTCGCGCCCGTCTCTGGAGCTCCTTCAAGCAGCGCTCTTAATCCCCTCTCCTCGCGCACCAGGAAACAAAGAGGGAAGAAAAAATCTCTTGCCTCTTCGGCAGCTCCAGACATTTTTCCGGACGCCCTCCCGGCCAGCCGTGGCGCACTAACGCCCTGCAGGCTGTGTTCACGCCGCCAACCCCAGTCCTCTCCCTGCGCTCCGACCGAAGCCCGAGCCTCAGCTCCCAGCCCCGCCCGCCCCAGCGAGTGAGCAGACAAGCCTCGAGCTGGTGAGTGCCGGTCGGCCCTGATCCTCTGTGCGGGAATCTCCCCGCTTTGCCCTCCGCACCCGTGTTGCTGTGCTCTCCTCCGCGGCTCCGAAGCTTCCCCCTCCGCCACCCGCAGCCTCCGCCCGCGAAGGGGCTTCTAGTGTGTGGAGACCTTTCCTCCTTCACAGCTCCCTCCCAGAGGTGCAGCTCCTGTCCCTATTCTTTTGTCTCTGTTGATTATTTTTTTTTTGCCCTACCCAGGTATGTGGGGATTTTCTTGCCTTTTGGGAAGTCTGAGGTCTTCTGCCAGCGTTCAGTAGGTGTTCTGTAGGAGTTGTTCCACGTGTAGATGTATTTTTGATGTATTTGTGGGGAGGAAGGTGATCTCCGCGTCTTACTCCTCTGCCATCTTGAAGGTCTCCCTATTCTATACTTTCTATTCAACCTTCCTCCCATGCTGAGCACCCAGGGATTCTAAGGACTGGATGTTGAACACTTCAGTCTAAGAGGATGTCCCAGGGATCATCTCCCTAGAAGACAAAGGCAACTAAAATTAAAACAAATGACTTTATTTTTTAATTCTGTCACTTAGTCACTTTCTCATTTTCCTGTTTACTGAACACACACTCATCAGACATGTAGTAGATTGTACTTCCATCATTCAGTTTACTCACCTGCAACATGGGATCCTATTAGAATCCAACTCTCTGGGCTGTTGTAAGGATTCAGTTAAATGATGTACATAAAACTCTTGGCATAGAGCCTGGAAATAGAGTGTGTGCGTACCAAATGGTGGTTATTATTAGGTGTAGTATGTATGAGGTTCTGTGATAGGCATTGGAGCTACAGAGAGATCAGGCCACCTCTGCTCTAGGAAAGGTCTCATTGAACAGCAAAAATGATAAAATATTCATAGAATCATGTTCCAGCTCTGATGGGAGTACAGAAGAGAGAGTGACTAATGCAGTGCGGGTCAGAGCTGTTTTCAGAGAAGGGGGCGTATTTCAGTGGGGTTTTGAAGGATGGATAAGAATTCACCATGTAAAGGGAGGGAAGGATTTTCCTGAAGGGGGATCAGCATGTATGAAAACACAAAGGTCCATAAGAAATCTCTCTTGCTTCTTGCCCTCTCTCTGGAACCAAGCACAGCTGAGCTTTGAATTTCATACCTCATCACGATGTTGATCATACGATGTTGGCTGGCCTCCTGCCAGGCCTGACCTCCCTGGTGGACCCATAAGGCTGCCCCCACAATCTCAAGACCTGTCAAAAATAGAACCCTTGTACTTGTTCTGAAATTTGATCTGGAAAAGGATGCCTGGCAACGGGGATGATGAATCTGGGGGGTCTGAAGAGGGGGATTGCTTTCCAATAGTCTGTGATTGAGTAAGGGACAGAGGCAATATTGACACTCAGATAGGGCTTGTTCTAAAGTCATAGGACTCATAGGACTTACTCCTGGTGCCCCCCCCTACTCCCCAGCCTCTCATTCCTCCCGCTAGGGACCCTTGCCTTCATTCATTCTTTAATCACATTCTAGGTGCCAGAGATTCCTATAGGTGCTTGACACATGAAGCAGACAAAGTCCTGGTCCCTATGCAGCTTCCATTCTAATAGGTATGTCAGAGAGTAGCCAAGTCCCTACCCCCATGGAGCTATTTTGAGTGGAGGTGACAGATAATGAGCAAGTCGGCCATGTCAGGGCCAAGCTCCATGAAGGAGATAAACATGGAGTGGTAGCAAAGGAGGGACCGTTCTGGTCGGCAGGGAAGGCCTGTGCAAGCACCTGACCTTGACGGGATCTGCAGGATGCAGCAGGGAAGCACCTTCTGGCCAAGCTGGTACCTCTGGGTAGAGCAGCCTTGGGCCATGCATCTTAGGAGACCGGCTGCACACAGGATGCAGGAGACCCTCTGTCCCCGACTTAGTGACTTGGATTATCTTTAGTGCCTTCTTGTCCCAGCCTGCGTGGCTCTCTGGGATCTCGTCTACTGTGTCACCTTCTTCAGTGTCCAGGGACAGTTCGTGGGTCACTGTCCCTGGGAAGCTTTCTTTGACCCCTGTCTCTCCACCCTCAGAGGACCTTTCCCAAACACAGCTATCCCATTACACCCACGTGATGCGGGATGCGTGCTGGCTGGCGTCCCGGCCAGTCTGTGAGCATCTTGAGGGCAGAAACGGTGCTGGGTTCACCCCTGTTGCCTGGTACTTAGTCAGACACACAGGAGGTGCCGGACAAATATCTGTTGCTGGAAGCATAAGTGATTTAGCTCTCTGAGGGCAGCAGCCCCATCTTCTAACCCGGAATCCCTCCATTGTTCCTCCACCACTGCCCGCACAGTGCCTGGTGCAAACTGAGCCCCGATAAATGCTTGTGGAATAAATGATTATTTTCATTACTCTATCAGTCACCACAGGCTTCCTTTAAATAACACATATTCTGGTGCATTTAAATGTTCATTTATAAATAATTAATCATGTCACCAGGAAGTTTGGAGAGAAGAGACATACAGGGTAAGGAGGGGCTGGCAGAAAAAAGTTTATATGACAAGATTAGCAGGAATAGTGGAGAGGAAAGGATGATAGACCTGGGCTTGATGTCCTGGGCACCAGCCCCTAACTAGCTGCATGACTGCAGGCTCTCACAGCTGTCTGCAAACAGAGATCATCTTTTTGATTTAACTGTATCTCAGGGTGCTTGCAGGATCAGATGTATTCACCAGTCTCCTAGGACTGGGGATACAAGAGTGCATGGGGTAGACAGGCTGTCTTTCAGGGGCTTATCATCAAATAAGTTAATTGTGGTAGATTTCACACTGGTGACCTCACTTCCTAGTGTTCGTGCCCTGTGTAGCCTGTGTCCCTGTGACTTGTTTAGGCCAATGGGCCATCAGCGAGCATAATCGAGTAAAGGATTGACATATACGTGCGCACTGGGGCTTCTCCTCTCAGACCCTCACTCTGGGAAGGCAGCCATTGTACTGTGAAAGAAACTTGGTTAGACTAGTGGGTGATGAGAGGCCATGTGGACAGAGCCCTGGAGGATGAGGGCGATGAGAGGGACGCTCAGCTCAGCATCGCTCCCAGCTAAGCTCCTTCTGAATACAGAGAGACCTCAGCTCCTCCACGTAAAGCAGAAGAACCACCCAGCAGAACTCAGTGGACCCCAGAATTGCAGAAGTAGTAAATCGTGGTGGTTTTAAGCACAAAGTTACTACTGCGAACAAATATACATGAGAAAGCATTATTATTGTGCTATGGCTGGCTCTAAAATTCATTTCTAGAGGAAGCTCAGGGTAGGTGGCTTAACCCAGAGATGATTTCCAAGCCAACTAGGAATTCTTAGCTGTTGGAAATGGTTTGGACCATTTTCTTCTTTGATTTCCTGACGGCTGGGAATGCAGTTTTAGGAAACAGAAGTAAAGGTACTTTAAAAGCCGAAAAGTCGTAAGCTCCAAGCCTGGATGATAAATTAATAAGGGAGATGCTTTGTGGAGACCAAGGTGGGACTATGCTATGGTCCCCTCAAATCCTAGTGGGAAGCCCCTGCTTACACCACACACATAGAAGGTAGGGCATGTGGTGTCACTCTGGCCCTGGCTGGCCTTTGTCCAGTAGATGGATGCTCACCTCCCATCTTTAGGGTGGGCCCGGGGTCAGCGGGAGGCGGTGGAGGAGACAGCCAGCTGGCGCCCTGGGGATTGGAATGTCTGGCTCTTGCACCTGCACCGAGGAAGGAACTTGCCTTCCTGCCCAGCAGTGCAGACCCGCACTCAGAGATGTGGGTTTTCAGCTCCAGCACCACGCCGGCATTCTTCAAGATCCTTTAGGCCTAGTTTTCTCTCTCCTCTCAGTAGCAGCTTCCTTTTAGGCATGGCCTTTAAGCCCTCTCTCCCTGTGAAACAGCCTGGGCTTTGCGAGGCATGAGTTTGGAAGAGACTGCGACCAGCATTTAATCCTGGGCCTCCAAGGGTGTGAGTGACGGTTGGTTTTGTGCCCTAATCTGCTTAATCAGCACATGTCCTGGAACCTAGGAGCTGCTGGGAGGGTCGCGAACACGATTAGGAGGGCGGCTGGGGTGCTTTGCCGTTTCAGACTCGACTGTGTACAAGGCCCATTCAAGTGCTCTGTGTACCGTACACCGTTCAGTTCTCGCCCCAGTCATTCAAAACGGATGTGATGTTTGTTGTATTGCAGATGAGGGAACGGCCTTAGAGGGATCAAATAACTTGCTCAAGGTCACACAACTAACAAGTGATGAAGTGAGAACTGGAGCGTCTGCCTGACTCTTTGCTTGCAAATCTGGTCACTGGGACTCCAGGGTCATCAACACATAGAATCTGAGCATGGAAGGGCCCTTGGAGTTCACATGTCCATCCTTACCAGTGGCCGGGCAACGTCCACAGACATAATTCCGATGTGATGGGGAGCTTACTACCTCACCAGGCATCTGGCTCCTTTGTTTCACAACTTACTCTGACAGAGTTCTTTCTGTTGGGTTGAATCTCATTCCTGGGCCTTCCTCCTATCAACCTAATTCTGCCCCTGGGGCCTCTTCCCTGCACAGCCTTTCAGAGACCGAGGCCTCGCTGTCTCTGCTCCCTGGCCTTCTCCTGGCACCCTAGCCTTCTTCTTTAACTCCCCATCTGCTCTGTTATAGATGAAAGAGCCTGCCCACAAAGGGCTGGTTCATCCAAAGGGCTGCACTGAACCCCAGGGTTGAAGGAAGCATTTCTAAGGTGCAGGAACCAGAGTCCGCCTGGCAGGGAAGCTCTGTGTTTAAACAGCAAAATTGTCATTTATTCCGCCTGCCTAATGGTGTACACACAGCTAGTCAGTGGCAGAGGGGGACTTGGAACCAGGCGGCCTTCCCCCTGTCCCCAGCAGGACACCTGCAGGAAAGTCCCAGCCTCTCTCGATGGCCCAGGAACAGGACACCGCTGCTGGGTCAGTGCCCACTACTGAGGAGCTTCTGGGCAGAGCTCTCCTGGAGAATGCCAGCTACGTGCGCCTTAGATTCCTAGACACTATTCAGCACAAAGAATCCTTTCTTTTTCTTTTGTTTTGGGCCGCACCGCGCAGCATGTGGGATCTTAATTCCAGGACCAGGGATTGAACCCACGCCCCCTGCAGTGGAAGCGCGGGAGTCTTAACCACTGGACCACCAAGGAAGTCCCACAAAGAATCCTTTCTGATGGGCCCCTGAGAATGTGTCTGGTGGGATTTTATGCTGACAGAGGGCAGGGTGGAGTGAGGGACACTCCAGAGAGTTAATAACCTGCTGTGTAAAAGTGGGCAAGACCCCACCCTAGGGTCGGGGTGGGGAGGACTTGCTTCCTCCTCTGCAGAAAGGGGGCTTTGGGCCAGATCCGTGGCTTTCTAGTGGCTGCCGGCCTTGCTGAGACCCCTGACATGGAGACCGCTGTTCATTTGGTCTGGGCAGAGGTGTGGACACTGGTATTTTTTCTTTTTTTTCTTTTCTTTTTTTTTTTTTGCGGTATGCGGGCTCTCACTGTTGTGGCCTCTCCCGTTGCGAAGCACAGGCTCTGGACGCGCAGGCTCAGCGGCCATGGCTCACGGGCCCAGCCGCTCTGTGGCATGTGGGACCTTCCCGGACCAGGGCACGAACCCGTGTCCCCTGCATCGGCAGGCGGACTCTCAACCACTGCGCCACCAGGGAAGCCCTGACACTGGTATTTTTTTAGAAGCTCCTTGGGGGATTTCAGTGGGCAGCCAGGCTTACAGACCAGTGGGCTGGATAATAGTAATCTCTTTTTTGGACTTGTCAAAAGATTGGGAGTTTACCCAGTTTCACAAATGTTGTCTCATTTGACTGTCACAAGACGAGGTGGGGAGGATGGGGATTCTGGGCTCCACTTGGGAGATGAGGACATCGGTGTTCAGAGAGTTTAAGTGACTTGTTCAGGGCCGCAGAGGAAATACAGCAGAACTGAAATTCAAAATTAGAAATTCTGATTCCAAATCCCGGGCTCTTTTCATAACCTCTTGCAGCTCTAGCAGTTGTGTACCATCCCCTGCCAAATCAACTGGCATTCTCCAGGACAAGTCTTCTACTGTTCAATAATAATAATAATAATAATAATAATGACGATAATAATAATTTATAGTTTACTAGGCACCCACAATTCGTTGGATCTTCCATGGGCTTGTTATAATTCTCCCAGCAACCCTGCCAGGTGGGTGTGTTACCCTTGGATTCATAGATTAGGAATTTGAGGAACAGAGAGGTTTAGAAATTTGCCCCAGGTCACACAGCTGGCTCGTGGCTGAGCTGGAATTTAAACCTTGGTTTGTCTCATTGGGAAAGTTCATGCGCCCTCCCCTGCACCACATGGTCTTGCTTCTGAAGCCTGGCAGGATTCAAGCCTTTCTGCTGTCTGCCCACAGAGCCTCTCGCCTTGGAAACGACTGTCAGTAACTCCTGGGTATTGATGGCTTTCTGCCCTCCCTGCCAAGGCTTGGCTGAGTCCCGTGGCTGAGATTCAGTTACACAATAGAAAAGACAAACAAATTAAAAGAGGAGCAGGGCTCTGTAAACAGCTTCTTTAATGACTCTGAGGACCAAGCCTGCCTCTCTCCTTTGGCGCAAGCATCTGCTGGCATCTTGGATGCCTGGGTTTTCTCACAGACACCAGCAGTGTGTTAAGTCAGCATGGACGGGCAGGCGTGGCTTATGGCGAGTGGACAGTCCTTAGAGCAATGCACACACTGCTCTAGAAGGACCCTTAGGGTAGGTGTTGGAATCCAGAGATTCCAAGGAGTTGATGATATATCAGGCTCCCTCTCCGGGGGAGTTTGTTAGAAATACAGATTCCAGAGCCTCACCAGAGACACTGGTTTCAGGGTGGGGAGGTGGAGAGAATGGGCCCAGGGATCTGCATACTAAACCGACGTCCCCAAGGCGATGCTGATTCAGCTTGTTCCCAACCATGGGTTGGGAACCCCAAGTTCTTCCTGACTTAGATAAAAGCTCCAAGTGGGGAGTGACTTGCCCAGAGTAACAAGGCAGGTTTGCAGGAAAGCTGGACTCCTCAACCAGGGCTCCCATGATGACCTCCTCCTATCTTATTTTGGGAATTTAGTCTGTGATGTCAGAGATCCAGGTACATTAGTTTGCTAGGGATGCTGTAGAAAAGTACCACAAACGGGGTGGCTTCAAATAGCAGAAGTTTATTCTCTCGGTTCTGGAGGCTAGAGGTCTGAAACCAAGGTCTCAGCATGGCCCTGCTCCTTCTGAAGCCCCTTGTGTGTGGGGGGGAGGCAATCCTTCCTGCCTCTTGCAGCTTCTGTGGTGGCTGGCAATCCTCGGTGCTCCTTGGCTTGCAGCTGCCTCACTCTGATCTCTGCCTCTGTCATCACGGGACCTCTTCCCTGTGTGTCTGTGCCCAATTTTCCTCTTCTTATAAAGCCACTAATCACTGGATTTAGGGCGCACCCTGATCCAGTAAGACCTCATCTTAACCAATCATATCTGTAAAGACCTTTATTTCCAATAAGGTCATATTCTGGGGTTCTGGGTAGACATGACTTTGGTGGGGTGGGGGGGACACTATTCAACCCACAACACCAATTAATACACTCATTCACCCCCAACTTTCCAAATAGCAGGACTCTTCCCAACCTTCAGGTCTCAGGGAAAAAGCCACCTCCCCAGGGAAGCCCTCCCTGACTGCTCCACCTACACTGAGGGCCTCTGGCCCAATTATTCTTCATCACAGCCTCCTACATGCTTCCTTCACAACAATGTTGCCATTACCGGTCTACACCCCCAGACCTGAAACTCCTTGAGAACCAGAACTGTGTCAGTTCTGTTCTCCAGGTGCCAACGTAGCCCTTCTCATGTAGCCAGTGAATGCTTGAAGGAAAGAAGGAGGAAATATTCACTAGGCTCTGGTCCAGCCCTGCCTCTACCTGCTGTGTGACCTCGGGAAGTCTCTGAGCAGCCTGGCACCTTAGTAGCCTCATCTGTAAGAGTGGGAATCTCTCTGAAGACCCATTATTTCGAGAGGAGTTTGCCACTGTTTCCATCTTCATGACAGATTCCCCCCCCCGACACACCCCACCCCATGTTCAAAAGCCCCTCCTAGTAGATTTCCTGTCCTCCCAGCCTTTCCCTCGCGGCCTCTGTAACTTCATTTTCCATTCAACTAATTTGGATGATTTTGCTTTTCTCAGCGTTTATAAACACTCTCCTTTCCCCTCCCACCTCCCCTCCTCACCCCCCAACCAAATTTTTCCCTCCCTCCCATCTCTGCTGTTATGAAAGGAGGGTCAGGTGCTTGCAGTACACAGTGAGTCTAATTACCCAGGAAAGTAATTAACATTTCTAATAGAAACTGCCACTGCTCATTTTCATTGGGACCACAGAAAAGCAATAAGGTAAAAGAGTTTTGTAATTAAAGACTCCTTACTGTGGGGTCCCCATTCTATTCTGCAACTAATAAGTCTTGTGCTGGGGAATGAACATGCTGAGTTTCATGGAGACAGACAGGGCTCTGCTGGAAATACTCTTACTGTTTTTTTTTTTCTGTCCTGCTGAATTTCCCTCTACCTGTGGGACTCCATCTTCTGGCTTCATGCTCCTCTCTTAGAAAAAGGCTCATTTCCGAAGCAAACACTGAACAACCCCCCAAACTCTTGGCTGTGACCTCAAGGATGACTCAGGATAGCTTGGAAATGTGAGGCTAAATAAACTGGCTAAAGATTTGGGAGGGAGTGCAGGAGGGGGTGGGCAAGAGCTGTTGGGGAGGCCATTTGGGGTCTGGGGTGAGGTGAACAGGATGGGGTGAAGTTGGAGTTTCATTTCTCCTAGCTTTGTTGTATAATCTGGGACAATTACTTACATTTCATCCTGACTTAACTGGATCAGGACACTGGTGTTTAAAGCTAAACTATAATTCTTGTGCTTAGTTTTATTGAGCACTTGCTATGTGTCAGACTTTTGTGCATCTCACATATTAACTCATTTAATTCCTTAGCAACCCTATGAGTTTAAGTATATGCATATACCCATTTTGTGTATGAGGAGACTGAGGCATGGAAATGTTAGGTGACTTGCTCAAGACCATGCAGTCAGTAATCAGGAGGGCTGGATTCCAGCCCAGGTCCTCTATCTCCTGGATTTACTTGTTTGTTACCAGCAATGGGTGCTGCTAAGGGTTACATATCTCTGACCTGTGTCTCTAAAGGTGTTGGGTAAGAGCCAAGGTGAGATTTCTAGTTGCTCAGTCTGATTTCTGAGAAGCCAGGTCAAAAGAGATGTAGATGCTAATCTGAGAGTATGAGGTGCTATTCTAGAAACCCACAGGGCGACAGCAGTGGGATGTAGAACAAAGGGAACAGGCTCTGAGGCCAGGGAGGACCTTACTAGCTGTGCTACTTTGGGCAAATTAATTTACTTCTCTGAGCCTCAGTTTTTCTCACCTACAGGATGGGAAACCTTATAAAGTGGTTGTGATCATTATGTGTGATAATCTTGATAAATGCCTGGCCCATAGACGGTGTTCATTAAATTGCAACACTGTTCTCCATCTTTATGTCTCCTCCTCTTCCTCATTTAATATCCATTCGAGCGTTGAAAATCATTTGCACCAGCTTGGTTATGTGAATTGCTTTGATGTTCGGGTTCCACATAAGTTAAGCGAAAGAAACCTTCTTGACCATATCTTTGCATGCAATTCTTTACTGAAGCATAATGAAAATGTTCCGTTTTTATAACAAATTGTGACGGGCGATGAAAAGTGGATACTGTACAACAATGTGGAACGGAAGAGATCATGGGGCAAGTGAAATGAACCACCAACAACCACACCAAAAGCCGGTCTTCATCCAAAGAATGGGATGTTGTATATATGGTGGGATTGGAAGGGAGTCCTCTATTTTGAGCTCCTTCCAGAAAACAAAACGATTAATTCCAAGTACTGCTCCCAATGAGACCATCTGAAAGCAGCACTCGATGAAAAGCGTCCAGAATTAGTCACCAGAAAACACATAATCTTCCATCAGGATGACGCAAGACTGCATGTTTCTTCGATGACCAGGCAAAAACTGTTACAGCTTGGCTGGGAAGTTCTGATTCATCTGCTGTATTCACCAGACGTTGCACCTTCGGATTTCCATTTATTTTGATCTTTACAAAATTCTCTTAATGGAAGAAATTTCAATTCCCTGGAAGACTGTAAAAGGCACCTGGGACAGTTCTTTGCTCAAAAAGATAAAAAAGTTTTGGGAAGATGGAATTATGAAGTTGCCTGAAAAATGGCAGAAGGTAGTGGAACAAAAGGACGAATGTGTTGTTCAGTAAAGTTCTTGGTGGAAATGAAAAATGTGTCTTTTATTTTTACTTAAAAAACCAAAGACACTTTTTGGCCTACCCAATACTGACAGTGCTATTTTAAAAACATTTGTTCATTCATTCACTCATCAAAGATCTGGAGCGTGGGTTGGTATGGTTGGCTTTTGGGTCCTATGGTTTCTGTTGCAATTACTCAACAGCAGTTGAAAGCAGGTCTAGATGATATGGAAATGAATGGGTGTGGCTGTATTCCAGTAAAACTTTACGGACACTGAAATCTGAATGTCGTATATTGTCCAAGTGTCATGAAATATTAAAATTTTTTTCTTCAATTATTTAAAGAGGTGAAAACCATTCTTGGCTTGTGGGTTGTAAAACTCAGGTGGTGAGCCGAATTTGGCCTCTGGGCTGTACCCTTGGTCTAGAGTCACTCCTGAGTGCCTGCCACACTGTAGACTGTCAGACATTTTTTTTTTTTTTTTTTGATGTGGACCATTTTTAAAGTCTTTATTGAATTTGTTACAATATGGCTTCTGTTCTATATTTTGGTTTTTTGGCCGCGAGGCATGTGGGATCTGAGCTCCCTGACCAGCGATCGAACTTGCACCCCCTGCACTGGAAGGTGAAGGCCTAACCACTGGACTGCCCTGGAAGTCCCAGACATCTTGTAAAGACCCCTCCTCAGTGTGTCATCTCCTTTTCTCCTCTCTGCAAGCCTGTCTCCCTGATACAAGAGAAAGAGTCACAGCCAGGGGGATTGGTTATATCGCCTCTGGAGATGCATAAGGAGGAGGTAAACCTGGGGAAACATCACCATGGCTATTGGCAGGACTTCATACATAAGTTGCAGGACCCAGTGCAAAATACAAATGCAGGGTTTTTGTTCAAAAATTAAGAATTTCAAAACAGCAATGGCGGATCATGAAACCAAATACAGCACTCATGTGACTGCGCAGGTCACAAACCCGCCTGGCCATTTCTGGCTATTGGCTTTGAGCTTGTTTTCTTGCATGTTAAAAAAAACTTGAGATATCACCTCATGCCTGTCAGAATGGATATTATCACAAAGGCAAGCAAGAACAAGTCTTGGCAAGGATGCGGAGAAAAGGGAAAACTTATGCACATTGGTGGGAATGTAAACTGGTGCAGCCACTGTGGAAACCAAACCAAACAAACACGTAGATACAGAGAACAGCGTAGTGGTTACCTGAGGGGGAGGGAGATGCAGAAGGTGAATTGGGTAAAGGGGGTCAACTGTATGGTGACAGATGGAAATTATATACTTGGGGGTGAGCATGCTGTATACAAGAATCAAAATACAGTTTTGCACACATGAAACATATAATGTTATAAACCAGTATTATCTCACTAAAAGATAAATCTAAAAAATGAAAAAAACTAGTTAATAAATCTTCCTCCCAGAATTATTTTAAGGATTTAAGCAAATTAATAAATGCCTACCTTTCTAGTGTGTTTCCTGTCATGTAGTAGGTGAACAAGAAAAGTTTCATGACATGTCCTGGCATTCTGTTTTACCACGATGCTTCTATTGCTGGTAATTTTAATGCCACCAGCATCAACACAGTGGCAGCTTTGGGCAAAGCAGAAGCCCAATGAAGATTTGCACTTCCATTTTTAGCAGTTTTCCCGAAGGCTAAGACATCTGTTTGAATAGCTGGTACCAAGTGAGATGTTAGGGATTTGGGCTCAACTCAGAATAATTTGGAAACAGCACACCTGGTCTTCCATTTGTATTTCTGTCTTTTTTTGTTCGGTCTTATGATTTATATCTTACAAATCTCTCTGTGCATTTTTTTCTTCCCCTCCTTCTGTTGCTGTTTGCCCAGATTATGGAAGGGCAGTGTAGACACTTATCCCTTTCAGGAAAACCGTTCCCCTCCCGCAGGCCGGAACAGGTGTTATAGAAATTCCTGGGTGACTGCTTTCCAAACAGAACTGCATCCTTTCTGCCAACGGTTTCCATCAAAGTCACTGGTTGGAGCAGTGACTTTTTGTGTGGGAGTTAGGAGCTATTTCCTGGTATTTAAGTAAAAGTGGACAGAAATAACTCATTTACTAATATGTTTGATTGTAATTGACAGGTGTATTTCAAATATTTGCTAAGTAACTTAATATTCATTCTAAAAGAGCTAAGGTGAGAATTTTTGACTTACAGAGAATGAATTTCCCAGGTGAATCTCAGAAGGTTGACCTTGGAGAACGTTCCGTACTTAATTTTTATAGGATCTACGTGTGCTTGACAGTGCTATAATAAGGGGTGGCGTGCATCAGTCCATCTCATGAAAAGGCAGAGAGGGTAACTTCCAAAGTGCTCACTACTTTGAGCACTAAACTCAAAGAATAATCGGTATTATTTCTTCAGCATTTATTATGTTCCATGTGCTTTATATGCATGGAATAATTTACATAACCACCTAATTTAACTCTCACATGTGACCTATGGTCAAAATAGTACTATCATTACTTCTGACAGGTGAGGAAGATAGAGATTTGTCTAACACATGGTGAATTGAGATGGGAATACAGGTTTTTTTGTTTTTTTTTAAATTGAGGTGAAATTCACATAATGTAAACTTAGCCTTTTTAGAGCGAACATTTCAGTGACATTTAATGCATTCACAATGTTGTGCCATCACAATCTCCTAGTTCCAAAACATTTTTGTCAACCCCTCCCACCAGCTCCCGGCAACCACGAATATATGTTCTGTCTCTGTGGATTTAGGCTGGTCAGTTTTTCATTATAACATGACACTAATAGCTAGGATTTATTTAGTGCTTACTGTATGCTGGGCATTGTTCTGGGAACTTTGCATATGTGAATTCTTTCATCCTCTCTACACTGTGCAGAAGGTACTGTTACTACCTATGATTTTTAAAATTATCTCTAATTTACAGATAAGAAAATGGAGGCACAGAGAGGTCCAGAGAGTCATCCAAGGTTACACAGCAATCAAGGGTCAGACCCTGGATTGGAACCCTGACAGTCTGTCTCCAGACTCCCCCTCTCAACCAAAAATATGCACTCCCTTTTTGTGATCTCGTCCCTTTCACTAGGGTGGGTAGCATTCCCAGCAAATCCACAGCCTGGGCATTGTAGCCCATACACACAGCACAATTCAGTGCTGTAGCCCTTGGTGTCCGGGTAGACTGCCTCGTTCTCTGATTTTAACCTGAATCTTAGCTCCAGCTGTAAGGCAGTATGCTAAGAGCTGTGATGGAGGGATGTACAAAGGCTCGTGGAAGCCCAGAGAGGGGAGAGATTTGTTCTCCCGGCGGAGCCCAGAGAAGCATCTAGTTCTCTCCTTTCTGTGTTCCTTTACACAAGAATCACATGCAAAACAACCTTTACATATCAGAGAAAAACAAAGATCTTATAAAGTCAGGTTGGATTTTAGTGGTGGGTGAGAGCCATGCAAATTGCCTTGGTTCTGCCACTGCTAGCTGTGTGACCTTGGTCTGTTTGCTTTACCTTTCTGAACTTTTGTTTCCTCATCTTTAACATCAGGGCATTTTGACCTGCAAACATATAAAGTTCCTGGCATAGCCTAAGGCTGCATTAAATGTTCTTAATAGATAATTTGATGTCCTAATTAAGACCTATTCTCAGGAACAGAGCTGATAAACTTCTTCATCTTAAGGTATAAATAACAAGAACAACAATTAATAGTAATCTTTACCTATTAGATTTATAATCTTATGATGTGCCAGGCACTGTTTTAAGCGCTTCACCTGTATTTTGTTTGATGACTGGGAATACACTGCTTTTTAAAACCAGGTTTTTTAAAAAAAGCAAACAAACAAAAACAGCTGAGTCACAGTTCACAAACCAATGCTCTGTGGGGAAACCTAGACTCGTGATTTGACCTGTGAAAAATAAAACAAAAATAGGAAGGCTCCATAGTCAGCTAGGTTAGGGACACCCTGCATACTCTATCCCTGCGGTATCCAACTTCGCAGCACCCTGGGATCACCAAGGGATCGTTTCTGTATATCTATGCTTGACCCCAGCTCCAGACAATCTGGCTTAAGTGGTCTGGTTGCACTTGGGGGTATGGATGTTTTAAAGCTCCTGGGTGGGGACTTTTGTTCTCTCCCTGTCTCGAGTCTTCAGTGTGTTCAGTGGTACATCAAAGCTTTGAAGAGTTCAATAAGTTTTTTAAAAAAAAGTTTTGTTGGAGTGTCATTGATTTACAATGTTGTGTTAGTTTCAGGTCTACAGCGAAGGAGGTCATTACAGAGTATTGAGAAGAGTTCCCTGGGATATACAGCAGGTCCTTATTAGTTATCTCTTTTATATATAATAGTGTGTATATGTCAATCCCAATCTCCCAATTTATCCCTTTTAAAATTTGTATTTCCTAATCATAGTTTTGTTGGAACTCAATCAGATAATAATTTGGAAAGCCCTCTCTCTTTCCATCCCTTTCTTCCTTCTCTGTAAAAAATTATGATCGATTTAAAAGATACCTGATGCTCTCACCTTGCCGCTTTACTTTTTGGACCTCATCTCCTGCCTCCCCGTCTGCCCTGGGGCCCCGCCAGGCACTCTCCCACTCTGAGCTTTTGCACCTGCCATTCTGCTTTCCCTCTTCCGTGGCTCACTCGCTTCTCCCTGACCCTTTTGACTCTTAGGTCTCCTTTTCATCCAGCTCCTTTCTGGCTTCCTGCTTTATTACCTCTCCCCGCTTTTCCGGACACCTCTACTTCCTATTGCCCTTCCTTCCTTTACTTTTTCCTCCATAGTATTATCAGCCTCTAACAATCTAATATATCTCACTCATGTATTTGTTGTCTGCCCATTTCACTAATGTCAGTTCCAGATGATCGAGGCTTTGGTCTCATTCACAGCTGTGTCCCCAGCACCTAGAACAGTGCCTGGTGTGCAGCAGGTGTGCAATAAATACTTGTAAAATGAATGAATGAAAAGTATTGAGAATCAAATTACAAACAGCTGTGTATCCAGCACCCAGTATGAGTGTTGGCATTTTGCCTTATTTCCCTCAGTTCTTTCTTTTCTAAAGAAATAAAATGCTCTAGATACTGTTGGAGGCCCCCGGTCTGCCCGGTCCCTGTCCCCTTCCTACCTTCCAACAGGTGACCCTACTCAGATTTTGCTGTGTAGTCTTCAGGGCCATGATTTTATATATATATATATATATATATATATATATATATTTTTTTTTTTTTTTTTTTTTTTTTTCGGTACACGGGCCTCTCACTGTTGTGGCCTCTCCCGTTGTGGAGCACAGGCTCCGGACGCGCAGGCTCAGTGGCCATAGCTCACGGGCCCAGCCACTCCGCGGCATGTGGGATCCTCCCAGACCGGGGCACGAACCCGTGTCCCCTGCATCGGCAGGTGGACTCTCAACCACTGCGCCACCAGGGAAGCCTGATTTTATATTTTTATGTGTGTATCCAGGATTGTTCTGGGGTTTCAAAATTTTATATAAACTGAATACCTAATCTTCTACAATTTGCTTTTTTATATCAACATTATATTTTATTCACGATGATACATGCAAATTTAATTCACTCACTTTAAAATTGGTGGAGAATTCCATTTCCATTGTATGATTATACCATAATTGATTTACTTTTTCCCCTTTAAATAGATATCTAGGTAGTTTCTAATTTTTTGCTATTATAAACAATGCCACAGTGAACCCACTTGGACGCATCTTTTGTGCACATGTGTGAGAGATTTTTTTTTTAGATTTGGGATGTTGGATGGCTGGGTCTTAGGGTATGTACATCTTCAAATTTACTAGGCGTTACTATATTTCTCACCAAAGTGGTTGCACCAGTGTATGTTCCTCCCTGTAATGATTTTTGCCTACCTGGTAGGGGGTGAGTTGATACAATTGCTTGTTGTTTACCTCTCCCTGGCTTCTGGTGAGGCTGACCTCCTTGTCAAACGTTTATTGGCCATTCAGGTGAACGCATCTGTGAATTGTCTTTTGATGGCCTTCATCCATTATTGTTCTGAGTTGTTTGTCTTTTTGTTATGGACTTGTAGAAATTCTTTATATATTCTGGACACTAGTCTTTTGTCAGTCACATGCTTTGCAAACATCTCTCAGTCTAAAGCCCTTTAACTTTGATTACGCTGCCTTTGTTATACTGACTGTATACATTTTAATGTCAGAGCATGTTCTGTTACACAAAATGAAGGGGGTGAGTGGTAGAATTTCAAGCATCAGTTTGTCAGGTGATGGGGGGAGGAAAATGCAGTGTCTGAGGCTGGGACCTTTACTGCAGCCTCCATTACACTACTAGAAAATCTCTTTGACTCCCAAACCCTAATGTTTGTGAGGACAGGGCTGCTTCTCACAGTGGGTCCCAGACTATTTCTTTGTCTGAAAGGCAACCTGCAGTGCTGTACCCCGTGGAAGCCAGCAATTTCAGCAGCTGCCTTTGCTGCAAAACCACTGTACCAGTTGCCAAGCCTGCACTTGGCTGACTTGCAGAAATGGACCAGTTTTCCTTTTTGATATGTTTGTGTGATAGAAGGAAACAGCAAGAGGGAGAGATGGAAACAAAACGGACCCAAGTTTGTACTGGGTTGTACAACAAACACGGTCCTTTCCCACCACTTCTGAAGGTTCAGACAGGCCAGCCAGATGAAGACCTGTGAATACGTCCACGCACGGCAGGGACCCTCTTCCATGGCAGGCAGACCCCGGTTCACATACCTCCTTTAGAACCTAGAACCCTGATGATTTGGGATACCATATCTTATCATTTAGTTTTTCCTGTGTACCAGGTTACCCCCAAACTTAGTGACTTAGTGACAGAGCGTGATGCAACAGACCAGCCCCGTTACTCTGCTGGGAAGGAAGTCGAGGGATGAGCCAGTCCTGGGCATTGAGACAACTGGCTTCTCACCCTGATTCTGCTACAGGGTGGTCATGTGACCTCCAATGAGTCTACAGCCTCTTTGACTTCATCCTCCTCATTTTTCAAATGAGGCCTTCAGGCTGGATGAGGTATCTTCTAGTTCCTGTGGTTTCAAGAACATTCTGCCATCCTGACCACCATTTACAATTCAACTACCCGCGCAGGAGGCAGTACAGTCAATGCCATTCTTATTCCTCCTCAAGTTCAGCTCATGAGTATCAACAAGAACCCAGAGCAGCACCCTAATAGATAAATGATAATAATTGTGATTATCAACAATGTGATTGATACTTTGCTGTGTGCTTTGCAGTTATTAATCCAAAACCTCCCCTACTACCTGGTGAGGGATGTATTCATCCTAAGATTTGTCTCCAGGGGGCACTGTTCCTGTGTTCTTTGTGCACGGTCCTTGCTGGAGTACCTCTCCGGAATGCATCTACCAAGAGGACCTCTTGGGTAGTTGGTGACCCTGTAAGCATTATCACCTGCCCCTTCTAAAGATGGAAAGGCAGCTCAGCGTGATTCAGTAACTTCCCTGAGCACCTGTTCATTATTGGAGGTAGAGGAGGGGGCTCAGGATTCTAACTCCAAAACCTGAGCCTTTGCCAGGACACCAGGCTGCCATCTACAGACCGGAGCAACTTCTTCATGGGAGGGGAAGTGGGACTGGGGACTGGGGAGATCTGGGTTTGCGCCCCAGCTCTGTGACTGTGAGCAGGTCAATGAACTCCTCTGTGCCTCAGTGTCCCTATCACCGAAATGGGGCCATAGTCATTTCTATTCCATAGGCTTACCTTAAATGAGGCAATGCGTGTGCAGTGAACTCTAGGCACAAGTGGAAAACATCTTTCTCCGTGGAGCAAAGCTGCTGAGCGCCTTTCTGAGAAACCTGCTCCCCAGGGGCAGACCAGGGTGGCTGGCGATCAGCACAGCCTTTTGAAGGGGGTCGTCTTTTCCAACAGAACATGACATAGCCCTGGGGAAAGTTGTTTTAGTTTCACTTAGTTTGATTTATTATTGATAATGCTGGAGATAAATTAGGATCATTAAAATAAGAGGCTGCCTTCTGCAGGCTGTTTTGAATTCCGAAGCTGTCTGCACTGCATTTGCTGGGACTGGAGTGAACATGTGTGTGTCTAGAGGAGGAGAGCCCTGGGAGAGCGGGCAGCGGGAAGCCCTATTGGGAAAGTCCGGGCAGCGAGAGAGGAAGCACAGTATGGAACTGGGTCTTAGTGGGTTGTGGCTGTCATTAACAAAATACCATAGACTGGGTGGCTTAAACCACAGAAATTCATTTTCTCACCGTTCTTGGAGGCTGGAAGTCCAAGACTAAGGCGCTGGCTGATTCTGTCCCTGGTGAGGCATCTCTAAGAAGAGGCTTGTAGACAGGCTACAAGCCAAGAGGCTTGTAGACAGCCACTTTGGGTTCACATATCTTTTCCTCCGAGTACCCAGGGTAGTGAGGGGAAGGGAGAAGTTGGGGGGGGGGCGGAGAGAGAGAGAGAGAGAGAGAGAGAGAGAGAGAGAGAGAGAGAGAGAGAGAGAGAGAGACAGCGACAGCACTCTGGTGTCTCTTCTTCTTTTTTTTGTGGTACACGGGCCTCTCACTGTTGTGGCCTCTCCCGTTGCGGAGCACAGGCTCCAGACGCGCAGGCTCAGCGGCATGGCTCACGGGCCCAGCCGCTCCGCGGCATGTGGGATCTTCCTGGACCGGGGCACGAACCTGTGTCCCCTGCATTGGCAGGCGGACTCTCAACCACTGCACCACCAGGGAAGCCCTGGTATCTCTTCTTATAAGGACACTAATCCTATTGGATCAGGGCCCCATTCTTATGACCTCATTTAACCTTAATTACCTCTAAAGGCCCCCATCTCCAAATACAATCACATTGGGAGTTAGGGCTTCAACATGTGAATTGGTGGGGGGAGTCACAGTTCAGTCCAATGCACATTGCCTTCCCACTCCTCCAAGAAGCGTGCAGTGACTGTTAGTACTGTAAAAAGGATAGTTGTCAACACCTTACTTGTTATATCCTCAGAAAACATGAGGAGGTTTTGTATTATCATTAATATTCCCCTTTTAAAGATGAGGGGACTGAGGTCCAGGGAAGGAGAGTCGCTGGCCTAAGGTCCCCAGCCGGTGAACGGTGGAGCCACGTTGAGGATGTTGTGTGCATGACCCCTTGTGGGACTCATTGTACCTTGTCAGTTTCAAGGGTGGCAAAATGGGAAAAACACTTTTGAAACAACCTTGGGTTAAATACTACCTCTATCACTTATAAGTGGTGAGATCTTCAGCAAATTATTTGCTTTCTATGAGTGTATTTGTATCGCTTGTAAGCGGGTAGTAGTACTGCCCTTACACAGTCTTGTTGGGCTTAAATGAGATAAAGTATGATGACTACTTAGTCATCATGAGTACTGGTACTTAATGAGTACTAGCGTATCATAGCCACTGAATCAATGGAATCATTTACTTGCAGGTAGTCCCAGGAGAGGGTATGATAAAAATCATGCATACCAAGTTATAAATGACAAAGAAGGATTTTTGAAGTAGTCTGATAATGTTAGAGAGAAGTTGTGTTTTTTAATCTTTGCATAGAATGGACTCTGGCAAGGGCAACCTGTATCTTTGTAGACCAGTTGTCCAAAAAATATTGTTCAGTACCTCCTATATGTTAGGCACTGTGCTGGGACTGGTGGGTAAATGCAGAAAGAACTAAGATTTAGACAATGCCCTAGAGATACTGAAGCCCAAATCTGCCCTTTTCTCAGAGTCTCCCTTCTCATTACATGGCATCACTTCTTACCCAGTTTTTCATGTAAAACATGTAGGAAGTTACCCTTGATTATCGGGTCCTGTCAACTTCAAACCATGTCCCAAATCCACAGACTCCTTACATTTCTGTGCCTCAGTTTCTTAATCTGTAAAATAGAGTTAATAATATTACTTCTCCTGAGGGATACTGTGGCAGTAAATGAGTTAATATATATAACGTGCTTAGAATAATGCCTGATACTTTGTAAGCAAGCACTTTGTGAGTGTTAACCTTTATTAGGATGATGTTATCTCAAAAGGCTCTATAGGATCAGGTCTCCGGCTGCCTCTCTGCCCTCACCTTTCTCTATTCCTTCCTTCCCTCATATGTCCCAGCTACACTGTCCTTCTTGTTTGACCTTGAACACATTAAGCACACTCCTGCCTCAGGGTCATTGTACTTGATGTTCCCTTTCTCTGAATGCTTTTCCTGTAGGTAGGAGGCTTCTTCCCTCCAGGTCTCTGGGCAACTGTCACCACCTAAGGAGTCCTTCCCTGATGACACCCCTGTCAACCTATTCCCTTGCCCTGATTTCCTTTCCTTAGTAGTATTTATCACTACCTGATAAATGTGTTTATTGTTATCTCCCTATTTTGGTTATATATTGATATATCACAAACCAGTCCAAAATGTAATGTCTTAAAACAACATCAATCATTTTATTATTTCTCATGGTTTCTGTGGGTCAGGAATTTAGGAAACGCTCAGTGGGGTGGTTCTGTCCTGGGGTCACTCATGTGGTTGCAGTCAGAGTGTGGCTGGAGCAGCAGGGGCCTGGAGCAGCTGGGACCTGGTCTGGCATCTCTGTCTTTTTTATTTGTAGGCTCAGAACTTCTCCACATGGGCTAATTTGAGCTTCCTTACAACATGGCAACCTTAGAATGGTCAGGCTTCTTGTGAGGTGGCTCCAGCACAAGTGTCCCAGTGAACCAGGGAGAAGCTTCATTGACTTTTATGACCTGGCGTGGAGGTCACATTTTATCACTTGCTCTTTACGCTATTGACCAACCAGTCATTAAATTTGGATCATGTTCAAGGTGAGGGATATAGATGCTACCTCTTGTTGGGAAAAAGGTCAAAGAATTTGAAACGTGACTTAAAACCACTAGATATGAGCTCCATAGGGACAAGAACTTTGCTTTGTTCATTATTGTATCCCTGGCACCTCAGACGGCATCTGGAACATAGGGTATGTCCAATAAATATATACTGAATGAGTAAAACAGTTAAGAATGTGCTAAAGTTCAAAACCCAAAAGTTATTTTACCTCCATAGTTATCCACAGTCTTAACAATCCATTAAACCAACTGCTAAGCATATAGAAGAAATGATGTTAATTAAGCATGAGGAAACAAACTTAATTTAAAAGACAAAATGCAATGTTACCTGCTAGACATATTCCAGGGACTTATTTTTGGAGGTTCATGTCTTATTCATCTGTCTCTTTTATTTCTTTTTTTAAACATCTTTATTGGAGAATAATTGCTTTACAATGTTGTGTTAGTTTCTGCTGTATAACAAAGTGAATCAGCTATATATACATATATCCCCATATGTCCTCCCTCTTGCATCTCCCTCCCACCCTCCCTATCCCACCCCCTAGGTGGTCACAAAGCACCAAGCTGATCTCCCTGTGCTATGTGGCTGCTTCCCACTAGCTATCTATTTTAAATCTGGTAGTGTATATATGTCCCTGCCACTCTCTCACTTCCTCCCAGCTTACCCTCCCCACTCCCTGTGTCCCAAAATCCATTCTCTATGTCTGTATTCCTCTTCTGCCCCTAGGTTCTTCAGAACCTTTTTTTTCTTTTTTAGACTCCATATATATGTGTTAGCATACGGTATTTGTTTTTCTCTTTCTGACTTACTTCACTCTGTATGACAGACTCTAGGTCCATCCACTTCACTACAAATAACTCAATTTCGTTTCTTTTTATGGCTGAGTAATATTCCATTGTATATACGGGCCACATCTTTATCCATTCATCTGTTGATGGACACTTAGGTTGCTTCCATGTCCTGGCTATTGTAAACAGAGTTGCAGTGAACATTGTGGTACATGGCTCTTTTTGAATTATGGTTTTCTCAGGGTATATGCCCAGTAGTGAGATTGCTGTGTTGTATGGTAGTTCTATTTTTAGGTTTTTTGGAACCTCCATACTGTTCTCCATAGTGGCTGTATCAATTTACATTCCTACCAACAGTGCAAAAGAGTTCCCTTTTCTGCACACTCTCTCCAGCATTTATTTTATATATATATATTTTTAAAAATTTATCTATTTTATTTACTTATTTTTGGGTCTTCATTGCTGCACGTGGGCTTTCTCTAGTTGTGGCGAGTGAGGACTGCTCTTCGTTGTGGTGCATGGCCTTCTCATTGTGGTGGCTTCTCTTGTTGTAGCACGCAGGCTCAGTAGTTGTGGTTTGCAGACTCTAGAACGCAGGGTCAGTAATTGTGGCACACGAGCTTAGTTGCTCCACGGCATGTGGGATCTTCTGGGACTGGGGCTCAAACCCCTGTCCCCTGCATTGGCAGATGGATTCTTGACCACTGCGCCACCAGGGAAGTCCTCCAGCATTTATTGTTTGTAGATTTTTTTGATGATGGCCATTCTGACTGGTGTGAGGTGATTCCTCATTGTAGTTTTGATTTGCATTTCTCTCATGATTAGTGATGTTGAGCATCCTTTCATGTGCTTGTTGGCAACCTGTATATCTTCTTTGGAGAAATGTCTATTTAGGTCTTCTGCCCATTTTTGGATAGGGCTGTTTGTATTTTTGATATTGAGCTGCATGAGCTGCTTGTATATTTTGGAGGTTAATCTTTGTCAGTTGCTTCATTTGCAAATATTTTCTCCCATTCTGAGGGTTGTCTTTTTGTCTTGTTTATGGTTTCCATTGCTGTGCAAAAGCTTTTAAGTTTCATTAGGTCCCATTTGTTTATTTTTGTTTTTATTTCCATTTCTCTAGGAGGGGGGTCAAAAAGGATCTTGCTGTGATTTATGCCATGGAGTGTTCTGTCTATGTTTTCCTCTAAGAGTTTGATAGTGCCTGGACTTGCATTTAGGTCTTTAATCCATTTTGAGTTTACTTTTGTGTATGGTGTTAGGAAGTGTTCTAATTTCATTCTTTTACATGTAGCTGTCCAGTTTTCCCAGCACCACTTATTGAAGATGCTGTCTTTTCTCCATTGTATATTCTTGCCTCCTTTATGAAGAGTGAGGTGACCATATGTGTGTGGGCTTATCTCTGGGCTTTCTATCCTGTTCCATTGATCTATATTTCTGTTTTTGTGCCAGTACCATACTGTCTTGATTACTGTAGCTTTGTATTATAGTCTGAAGTCTGGGAGCCTGATTCCTCCAGCTCTATTTTTCTTTCTCAATATTGCTTTGGCTATTCGGGGAGTTTTGTGTTTCCATACACATTGTGAATTTTTTTGTTCTAGTTCTGTGAAAAATGTCAGTGGTAGTTTGGTAGGGATTGCACTGAATCTGTAGATTGCTTTCAGTAGTATAGTTATTTTCACAATGTTGTGTCTTCCAATCCAAGAACATGGTATATCTCTGCATCTGTTTGTGTCATCTTTGATTTCTTTCATCAGTGTCTTATTGTTTTCTGCATACAGGTCTTTTGTCTCCTTAGGTAAGTTTATTCCTAGGTATTTTATTCTTTTTGTTGCAATGGTAAATGGGAGTGTTTCCTTAATTTCTTTTTCAGATTTTTTATCATTAGTGTGTAGGAATGCAAGAGAGTTTTGTGTATTAATTTTGTATCCTGCTCCTTTACCAAATTCATTGATGAGCTCTAGTACTTTTCTGGTAGCATCTTTAGGATTCTCTATGTATAGTATCATGTCATCTGCAAACAGTGACAGTTTTACTTCTTCTTTTCCAATTTGGATTCCTTTTCTTTCTTTTTCTTCTCTGATTTCTGTGGCTAAAACTTCCAAAACTATGTTGAATAATAGTGGTGAGAGTTGGCAACCTTGTCTTTTTCCTGTTCTTAGAGGAAATGGTTTCAGGTTTTCACCATTGAGAACGATGTTGACTGTGGGTTTGTCGTATATGGCCTTTATTATCTTGAGGTAAGTTCCCTCTATGCCTACTTTCTGGAGGGTCCTTATAAATGGGTGTTGAATTTTGTCGAAAGCTTACTCTGCATCTATTGAGATGATCATATGGTTTTTCTCCTTCAGTTTGTTAATATAGCTTACCACATTGATTGATTTGTGTATACTGAAGAATCCTTGCATTCCTGGGATAAACCCCACTTGATCATGGTGTATGATCCTTTTAATGTGCTGTTGGAATATGTTTGCTAGTATTTTGTTGAGGATTGTTTGCATCTGTGTTCATCAGTGATATTGGCCTGTAGTTTTCTTTCTTTGTGACATCTTTGTCTGGTTTTGGTATCAGGATGATGGTGGCCTCATAGAATGAGTTTGGGAATGTTCCTCCCTGTGCTATATTTTGGAAGAGTTTGAGAAGGGTAGGTGTTAGCTCTTCTCTAAATGTTTGACAGAATTCACCTGTGAAGCCATCTGGTCCTGGGCTTTTGTTTGTTGGAAGATTTTAAATCACTGTCTCAATTTCAGTGCCTGTGATTGGTCTGTTTATATTTTCTGTTTCTTCCTGGTTCAGTCTCAGAAGGTTGTGCTTTTCTAAGAATTTGTCTATTTCTTCCAGGTTGTCCATTTTATTGGCATATAGTTGCTTGTAGTGATCTCTCATGATCCTTTGTATTTTTGCAGTATCAGTTGTTACTTATCCTTTTTCATTTTTAATTCTATTGTTTTGAATCTTCTCCCATTTTTTCTTGATGAGTCTGGCTAATGGTTTATCAGTTTAGTTTATCTTCTCAAAGAACCAACTTTTAGTTTGGTTGATCTTTGCTATTGTTTCCTTCATTTATTTTTGATCTGAACTTTATGATTTGTTTCCTTCTGCTAACTTTGGGATTTTTTGTTTCTTCTTTCTCTAATTGCTTTAGGTGTAAGGTTAGGTTATATATTTGCGATGTTTCTTGTTTCTTGAGGTAGGATTGTATTGTTATAAACTTCCCTCTTAGAACTGCTAATGCTGCATCTCATAGGTTTTGGGTCATTGTGGTTTTTTTTTTTTTAATTTATTTATTTTTAGTTTTGGCTGCATTGGGTCTTTGTTGCTGCATGTGGGCTTTTCTCTTGCGGCAAGAGGGGGCTACTCTTCCTTTTGGTGCGCAGGCTTCTCATTGGGTGGCTTCTCTTATTTCAGAGCACAGGCTCTAGGCGCGTGGGCTTCCGTAGTTGTGGTTCGTGGGCTCTAGAGCGCAGGCTCAGTAGTTGTGGTGCACGGGCTTAGTTGCTCTGAAGCATGTGGGATCTTCCTGGACCAGGGCTCGAACCCGTGTACCCTTCATTGGCAGGCGGATTCTTACCATTGTGCCAGCAGGGAAGCCCTGGGTCATCGTGTTTTCATTGTCATTTGTTTCTAGGTATTTTTTGATTTTGTCTTTGATTTCTTCAGTGATGTCTTGGTTATTCAGTAGTGTATTGTTTAGCCTCCATGTGTTTGTATTTTTTACAGAGTTTTTCCTGTAATTGATACCTAGTCTCATAGTGTTGTGGTTGGAAAAGATACTTGATACGATTTCTTAAATTTACTGAGGCTTAATTTGTGACCCAAGATATGATCTATCCTGGAGAATGTTCCATGGGCATTTGAGAAGAAAGTGTATTCTGTTGTTTTTGGATGGAATGTCCTATAAATATCAGTTAAGTCCATCTTGTTTAATGTATCATTTAAAGCTTGTGTTTCCTTATTTATTTTCATTTTGGATGATCTCTCCATTGGTGAAACTGGGGTGTTAAAGTCCCCTAGTATGATTGTGTTACTGTCGATTTCCCCTTTTATGGCTGTTAGCATTTGCCTTATGTATTGAGGTGCTCCTATGTTGCATGCATAAATATTTACAATTGTTATATCTTCTTCCTGGATTGATCCCTTGATCATTATGTAGAGTCCTTCTTTGTCTCTTGTAAAAGTCTTTATTTTAAAATCCCTTTGGTCTGACATGAGAATTGCTACTCCAGCTTTCTTTTGATTTCCATTTGCATGGAATATCTTTCTCCATTCCCTCACTTTCAGTCTGTATGTGTCCCTAGGTCTGAAGTGGGTCTCTTGTAGACAGCATATGTATGGGTCTTGTTTTTTTATCCATTCAGCCACTCTATTTCTTTTGGTTGGAGCATTTAATCCATTTACATTTAAGGTAGTTATCGAGATGTATGTTTCTATTACCATTTTCTTAATGGTTTTGGGTTTGTTATTATAGGTCTTTTCCTTCTCTTGTGTTTCCTGCTTACAGAAGTTCCTTTAGCATTTGTTGTGAAGCTGGTTTGGTGGTGCTGAATTCTCTTAGCTTTTGCTTGTCTGTAAAGGTTTTAATTTCTCTGTCGAATCTGAATGAGATCCTTTCTGGGTAGAGTAATTTTGGTTGTAGGTTTTCCCTTTCATCACTTTAAGCGTGTCCTGCCACTCCCTTCTGGCTTGCAGAGTTTCTGCTGAAAGATCAGCTGTTAACCTTATGGGGATTCCCTTGTATGCTATTTGCTCTTTTTCCCTTGTTGCTTTTAATATTTTTTCTTTGTATTCAATTTTTAATAGTTTGATTAATATGTGTCTTGGTGTGTTTCTCCTTGTATTTATCCTTTGTGGAACTCTCTCTGCTTCCTGGACTTGATTGACTATTTCCTTTCCCATATTAGGGAAATTTTCAACTATAATCTCTTCAAATATTTTCTCAGTCCTTTTCTTTTTCTCTTCTTCTTTTGGGAGCCCTATAATTCAAATGTTGGTGTGTTTAATGTTGTCCCAGAGGTCTCTGAGACTGTCCTCAATTATTTTCATTCTTTTTTCTTTATTCTGCTCTACAGTTGTTATTTCCACTGTTTTATCTTCCAGGTCACTTATCCGTTCTTCTGCCTCAGTTATTCTGCTATTGATTCCTTCTAGAGAATGTTTAATTTCATTTATTGTGTTGTTCATCATTGTTTGTTTGTTCTTTAGTTCTTCTCGGTCCTTGTTAAACGTTTCTTGTATTTTCTCCATTCTATTTCCAAGATTTTGGATTATCTTTACTATTATTACTCTGAATTCTTTTTCAGGTAGACTGCCTATTTCCTCTTCATTTGTTTGGTCTGATGGGTGTTTACCTTGCTCCTTCATATGCTGTGTGTTTCTCTGTTTTCTCCTTTTGCTTAACTTGCTGTGTTTGGGGTCTCCTTTATGCAGGCTGCAGGTTCGTAGTTCCCGTTGTTTTTGGTGTTTTCCCCCAGTGACTAAGGTTGGTTCAGTGGGTTGTGTAGGTTTCCTAATGGAGGGGACTGGTGCCTGTGCTCTGGTGGATGAGGCTGGATCTTGTCTTTCTGGTGAGCAAGACCACATCTGGTGTTGTGTTTTGGGATGTCTGTGACCGTATTATGACTTTAGGCAGCCTCTCTGCTAATGGGTGGGGTTGTGTTCCTGTTTTGCTAGTTCTTTGATGTGCGGTGTCTAGCACTGTAGCTTGCTGGCCATTGAGTGGAGCTGTGTCTTAGGGTTGAGATGGAGATCTCTGGGAGAGTTTTCGCTGTTTGATATTATGTGGAGCTGGGAGGTCTCTGGTGGACCAATGTCCTAAACTTGGCTCTCCCACCTCAGAGGCACAGGCCTGACACCCGGCTGGAGCACCAAGACCCTGTCAGCCACATGGCTCAGAAGAAAAGGGAGAAAGAAAGAAAGAACGGAAGAAAAAAAATAAAATAAAGTTTTTAAAATAAAAAAATTATTAACAACAAAAAAATTAAAAAGTAATAAAAGAAAGAAAGAAGAGCACAACCAAACCAAAGAACAAATTCACCAATGATAACCAGCTCTAATAACCATATTAAAAAAAAGAAAAACAAACAAACAAAAACTAGACAGACAGAACCCTAGGACAAGTGGTAAAGGCAAAGCTATACAGAAAAAATCACATAAAGAATTATACACATACACACTCAGCAAAAGAGAAAAAGGAAAAAAAAAGTATATATAAAAAAAAAGAGAAGAGAGCAACTAAATCAATAAACAAATCTACCAATGATAATAAACTCTCGATACTAAACTAAGATAAACATAAAAGCAGAAACAAATTAGATGCAGAAAGCAACCCAAGTCTATAGTTACTCCCAAAATCCACCTCCTCAATTTGGGATGACTCGTTGTCTATTCATGTATTCCACAGATGCAGGTACTCAAGTTGATTGTGGAGATTTAATCTGCTGCTCCTGAGGCTGCTGGGAGAGATTTCCCTTTCTCTTCTTTGTTCTCACAGCTCCCAGGAGCTCAGCTTTGGATTTGACCCCGCCTCTGCGTGTGGGTCGCCTGAGGGCATCTGTTCTTTGTCCAGACAGGATGGGGTTAAAGGAGCAGCTGATTCGGGGGCTCTGGCTCACTCAGGCCGGGGGGGAGGGAGGGGTATGGATACAGGGCGAGCTTGTGGCAGCAGAGGCCGGCGTGACGTTGCACCAGCCTGAGGCATGCCATGTGTTCTCCCGGGGAAGTTGTCCCTAGATCACGGGACCCTGGCAGTGGCGGGCTGCACAGGCTCCGGAAGGGAGGTGTGGATACTGACCTGTGCTCGCACACAGGCTTTTTGGTGGCGGCAGCAGCAGCCTTAGCGTCTCATGCCCGTCTCTGGTGTCTGCGCTGATAGCCTCGGCTCGCCCCCGTTTCTGGAGCTCCTTTAAGCAGCGCTCTTAATCCCCTGTCCTCGCGCACCAGGAAACAGTGGTCTCTTGCCTCTTCGGCAGGTCCAGACCTTTTCCTGGACTCCCTCCCGGCTATCCGTGGTGCACTGGCCCCCTTCAGGCTGTGTTCACGCTGCCAACCCCAGTCCTCTCCCTGGGATCCGACCAAAGCCCGAGCCTCAGCTCCCAGCCCCGCGCACCCCGGCGGGTGAGCAGACAAGCCTCTCGGGCTGGTGAGTGCAGGTCGGCCCTGATCCTCTGTGTGGGAATCTCTCCACTTTGCCCTCCGCACCCCTGTTGCTGTGCTCTCCCCCGCGGCCCCGAAGCTTCCCCCCTCCACCACCCGCAGTCTCCGCCCGCGAAGGGGCTTCCTAGTGTATGGAAACCTTTCCTCCTTCACGGCTCCCTCCCACTGGTGCAGGTCCCGTCCCTATTCTTTTGTCTCTGTTTTTTCTTTTGCCCTACCGAGGTACATGGAGAGTTTCTTGCCTTTTGGGAGGTCTGAGGTCTTCTGCCAGCATTCAGTAGGTGTTCTGTAGGAATTGTTCCACGTGTAGATGTATTTCTGATGTATTTGTGGGGAGGAAGGTGATCTCCACCTCTTACTCCTCCGCCATCTTGAAGGTCTCTCAATGTCTGGTCTTCTGTCTCTTTTAGAACTGAGCACAAGACAGGTGAGCAATGAATGGTTTTTCAAAGAATGACCAAGTATACTCTGGTCTTGTAATTGCATATCTTATTTGTTAAAAAGTTAATAAAAGCCCCACTTCTGGGGCAGCTTGTTTCAGGAAACAGGTACACTGAAGAGAAATGTGTCAACCATCATTTATTAAACACTTACTGTGTGCCAGGAAATGTAACAAGTGCTTTGTATGCAGTATATTTTTTGCTCTTCATAGTACCCATGGATATCAGTCCCACTGTTATGTCTCTTAGCCCCCATTTTGGAGAAATTGAAAATGAGGCTCAGAGAGGTTAGTCCTACCCTTTTCCCCATGTAGGTTCCAGGTGGTAAGCGGGAGGGGAGGCTGTGATGTTCGTTTGGCTCAAAAAGCTGAGCTCTTTGCAAGGTTCCTTGCTGCACCCTTGGGATCTGAGGGGTCTGGTCGTGGTCTGACACAGCCCAAGACTCTCCCTCATGTCACCTACTCCTGGACGTTTAGTGGAGACTAGTCTATTTAGGTATTTGAGCTGATGTTTATCAAAGACCAGGTAACATGTAGATCACTGCTCCCCCTGACTGTCACTTTAAAATGCTTTTAAGGTGGGCGTCTTAATTGTTCTCATTATCAGTTTCTTTTCTTTCTTTCTTTTTGGCCACTGCCATGTGGCATGTGGGATCCTTAGTTCCCCGACCAGGGGTCGAATCCGTGCCCCCTGCAGTGCAAGCACGGAGCCCCAGCCATTGGACCACCAGGGAAGTCATCAGTTCCTTTTTTTTTTTTTTTTTGCGGTAAGTGGGCCTCTCACCGCCGCGGCCTCTCCCGTTGCGGAGCACAGGCTCCGCACGCGCAGGCTCAGCGGCCATGGCTCACGGGCCCAGCTGCTCCGCGTAGTGTGGGATCCTCCTGGAGCGGGGCACGAACCCGCATCCCCCGCATCGGCAGGCGGACTCTCAACCACTGTGCCACCAGGGAAGCCCCCCCATCAGTTTCTTAATATAAATAATTTAGAAAGGGTGACAGATGATCTCAATGCGCTTGCACTTAGCAAGGGAGTCTTCTGATATCAGATCCCGGATGTATGGCCGGGCTTATGTACGGGGTCAGCACCGAGTGAGCTGGAGTTCACAGCCCTATCCACACAGCAGGGCTTAGGCTGAGCTCACGTCCTCTAGGGCCTGTGGGTAACTCAGAGTCACGTTTAACAGCATTACTTCCAAGGAGGCAGCGGGTGTCAGAGGAAGATGATGTGTGGGTTCAGAGCCAAGGCTGCCTTTTCCTAGTGTGCAACCCTTGACCAGTGACTTCATTTTTCTGAGCCTCCATTTCCTCCTCTGTCAAATGGGTACCACAGTACCAACTTCCCAGGTGGGATTAAGTGAGATAATAGTGCTATATTTATCAAGTATTTATTATGTGCCAGGGGCTTTTCTGGGTAATGGGGAACCAGTGATGAAGACCAAGTTATTGACGTGATGGAGCTTACATTCCAGCAGGCCTTGACAAGAACCTTGAAAACAAGTTTAAAAAATCATCTCAAGTGGTAATAAGTCCAAAAAGGAATCATGGCAAGAGGATACAGGGACAGCAGGGTTGTTGTTGTACATGGGAGTTAAGGAGCCCTTCTGGGGAGGTGATGTTTGGGCAGAGACATGAGGTAAGTGAGCTGATTTCAGGTTGCGGGGGCAGCCAGTGCAGTGGCTGAGGGGGGAGGCCCCCCTGCTCTGATACAGGAATAGCAAGGCCAGGTGACCGGCACGGCTTGAGGGGACAGAAGGGAGAATGGGAGGGAAAGAGGTGAGATGGAGCAGGGCTGGGTTGTGGAGAGCTCCAGAGCTCTGGATGAGGTCTTGGAACTAGTTTCTGCGAGACAGCTTCATGTAAAGTACCTGACATAGTAGGCGTTCACGGCCCGTTGGACAAGTGATTCCTCACCACTTACCATCTGCTGGACCCTCTGCTGGGCAAGGGGACAGAGATGGGTTAGCCATACTCCTCATTCTTCAGGCAACCTAGTTCCTTTCCCTTCCTCCATTCCCATCTTCTAGATCTTATTCTGAGACTGTCTGGAAGCTTTCCAGACTTTGAGCATTTTGCTCTGTTCTGGCATCACAGTCTAAAATGTATGTGAAGCATGTCCTAGCTGATAAAAAGTATTTATTTTCCCTAACCAGTTGCATTAAAAAATAACAGAAAGGAGAATTTACTTCTTTATTGAACTTTCTAATCCATTTTCTTTGAGGTTGAGAACACATTTACCAGTCCTGCAGTGGAGATGCTGTCATTGCGGGGAAGTGAAGGGTCCTCAAGATAGAGAGTAGAAACAGCCTCCCTCTCACTTTGCAGCTTCAGAAGCACTTTACCAACATCAGTGCAGGTTGCCTCTTGCAGCCCTCTTGGTGGGGGTGTATCAGGATAGCAGCTAATGTGGCAGGGACTTACCATATTATTGTTGGGTGCCCTTCTACGCCCTGGGAGAAAAGAGATCCAAGGTCCCCCGCAAAGTGTTTCATCTAATCCTCACTATGCTGTGAGGTATGCATCAGATATTGCCCACATTTTGAAAACAGGGAAACCAAATCTAAGAGCAGAAAAGTGACTTGCCTAAGGTCACACAGCTCATAAGTGGTGACCAAGTGCTCCCAGTTACCCATGGGCTTGGCTTGACCAAACTTTAGTCAAGCTTACCTCCTTCCTACAAGCTCTTAAACTTTGGCTGGTCCCCAAGTTTTAAGCAGGAACCAAGGTGCAGAACAACTCTTCCAAAAGGCTGGCTACACAGAGATATCCTGTTATGCTTGCCAGCCTTCCCCACAGTTCCACCCAGCTCATCACACTGCATACCTCCCACAAAAGAAAAGGCTTTTTCTTTTGGATTTTGAGATGCTTGAAGATCCTGAAGTCAAAGAATTCTTCCTACTGCAATAGTCTTTTTGAGTAAAGTCTCTCTCACCCTAAGTCCAGATTGGTTTTTCACTTGACACAGGGGAGCTGGGATTTGAACCCAGGATTCTCTGAACTCTCCAATTTATTCAGGGGTTGGAGTACTTGCAAACATTTACTTCTGTATGGAATGCTGTGACACACAGATGTGTTTTCTTCTAGAAATCAAACTAGAAGTGATATTGCTGATAGTATGATAAGATTAAAATCTGACTCTATTATGTGTATGTTGGTCTTTAAACCTAAAAAAAAAGTAAAGAATTCTGACACCTGAAACTAACACAGTATTATAAACTAACTGTTCTTCAATAGAAAAATAATATACAAAGAATCTTAAAGACATCACAGTCAGTTTTTTTCAGTTTCTAGAAAAACACATTTCTATTTGTTCATTTGTTTGTCTTTTGCCCACACAGGTCAGAAGATGTATGATATTTTAAAGAAAGATTATGGGAAACAAGCTTAAGTGTGAGAAGATCTATATATATCTATATATCTATATATCTATCTATCTATATATATATATTTGTGAAATATGGTGGAACTACCTTATTTGAATTCTGCGAGGTTAAATAAAGAAACTGGTTTCCTGAGCTCATAAAGCACGATTTCCAGGTTGGCAGAATTGTTTTAATGGGAAAGGACATGAATCAGAACCAGATGGATCTGGATTTGAGTCCAAGCTTTGCCATTAGCTGACTGTGCAGACTTAGGCAATTTCCTCAGTTCCTCTGTCTATAAAAATCCTTCCCATTTTTTCCTTTTGTAGTGAGACAGAAGTATAATCATGCATGGGACATGATGCATAATACTTGCTCAATAAACTTTAAAAAATATAGGAGAAGGGGTCCATCTTAGGGCAGAAGCACTGTTTGACATCAAAGAGATTTTTCAGAGCAGGGGAGACACTCTGATAAATCACAATAACCCAGGGTTTGAGTCTACCTACTTGCCTAAATATGTGCCTTTTGTCCCAACTGTCCTATGGGTTGACTTTCCCTGCATCCGCTCTTAGCACGTGTTTACCAAACTTGTTGCCTCCGCAGATTCTCATAGGTGATTTCTGCAGCTGCATGGTCCTGGGTCACATTTACCCATCACCAGCCCCATACCCACTGGTACAGCTGGATGCAGGCACAGAGGCCACTTGGGGCTGAGTCTTCTCTCAGTGTTGACTTAAGGAGTGTACAGGCAACCACTTGACATGTGGTCAAGAAAACCTGCTCTTGAGCAATGGGCCCTGGAGACTCCGAGGACCAGAGTCATCAAGAAGATTAGGGGGTCACTGAGTCTGCTGTAGCCCCTCTGACCCACCCTTGGCACTCAGAGGGCTGCAACAATAGCTTGGGCAAGCCACCCAGGTCAGGCTGGAATGAATGAATGAGTTGAGTCTGCTTAATGAATGAATAAGCAGTTGAGTCTGTTTAACCCAACCCTCAATTTTAGCTCTTAACACTTATGATGCATTCATTTGTTTATGTGGTGTGGCAGTATCACTAGGTTTCCTAGGGCTTCTGTAACAAACACCGCAAACTGGGTGGCTTAAAACAGTCATTTATTCTCTCACAGTTCTGGAGGTTAGAAGTTGGAAATCAAGCTGTCAGTAGGGTCAGGCTCCCTTCAGAGTCTCTAGGGGAGGATCCTTCCTTGTTTCTTCCAGTTTCTGCTGACTCTTGGCATTCCTTGGCTTGTGGCAGCATCACTCCAGTCTCTGCCGTCATTGTCACATGGCTGTCTTTTCCCTTGTCTCTCTTCCTCTTATATGGACACAGGTCATACTGGATTCAGGGGCCATTAATGGGTCTCATCTTTTAATGTAATAGGTCATACTATACCAGTATGATCTCATCTCTACGAATTACATCTGCAAAGCCTCTATTTTCAAATAAGCTCACATTCACAGGTACCAAAAAGTTAGGACTTGAATATATGTTTTGTGGGAACACCATTCAACCCATTACCATGTCACTCTTGGTGGCTGAGACAACCCCCATCTGCAGCCCCCTTTCCCCAGCTACCTGACACTTAGGGACAATCATATGGCACAGTTTTGGCCATTAAAACCTCAGGGAGGTCTGTGGGATGAGCCATCCAAGAAAACTTTAATTTTCCTAAGTAAAAATACACTTGATCAGTAAGCCTCTTTTCCTCACTTCCTGTTTGGAATATGCACATGTCATTAGAGGTACAGCTTTCATTTGGTGGCCAGGAGGGACACATATAAGGAGGAAACTCAACCCCCTAGTGATGGCAAAGAGGAGAGAGGAGTAGTCCGAGTCCCTGAGGCATTCACGAGCCTCCACTCCATTGCCCACCCCTGGGCTCCTTGATTTGGGAGCCAAATAAACTCCTATATTTTGGTGCCTTGGTTATGAGGTTCTGCTCTTCTGTAGCTAAATTCATGCCTGATGGGTACACACGATTATCCCTCCCTGATGATGAGGATGATAGCAATATAACAAAAACCACTATTTATTGAAATACTTTTTGCAGGCATCGTACAAAACACTTTACTTAGATCATGTAATTTAATAAATACATCAACCCTATAAGGTAGAACCACGATTGTCCCCATTTAACAGATGAGGAAACTGAGTCTAAGAGAGATTAAGCCACAGCCATGCTCACACAGTAAGAAAGTGGTGGGTCCAGGATTCAACAACAGGTTTACTGGCTCCCAAGCCTGTGATTGTTCCACTGTATACCATGTGGCCAGTTCCCAGGAAAACCTTGGGAAAAGAATAAAAATAAGAACTATAGCAGTGATGACAGTGGCTAGCATGTATTGAGGAAGCATTATTCGTAGTCATTTACTGAGTAGCAAGTGCCAGGCACAGTGCTAGTGCTTTACCTATAGAAGCTCATGGTGAGTTCTTCAAAGGGCAGGGGCTCAGCCCTGCCTCCACAGCCCTCAGCACAAATGACTCTGAATGGCTGAACGGTGATGGGATCATTTGAGCTGGGATTTATAGGAAGAGTAGGAGTCTGATAGATGATGAAGAAGAAACCAGTCATTTAAGAGATAAGGACCAGTAGAATCAAGGGCGCTTTGCCAAGTTTTGGTCCTCGGAAAGGTTTGGGTGTGGCTAGGACTGTCACTGCTCCCCAGTGTCCATTCTCCCCTCCTTTCTGTTAAAAGTAACACATCCCTAACTTTCACCTGAGCACTTGGCCCCCAGCTATAGATAACATTTCCCAAGCTCCCTTGCTCCCAGTTGCAGTCATCTGATTAAATTCTCATCAGTGGAATGTGTAACCTACCTGGCATTTCTTTAAAAGCAAAGTGCTTACTTCCTACTTCCTGTGAACCAAAGCGTGGGCAAGATAATGACCCACCCATGTTCATGGAGGGGAAGGTGGCATGCTGTGGCAGGAATATGGGAGGAACCTGGGCCCTCCTGCAACTTTGTGGAACAGAGCTGTCCTGTCAGCTTGGACTCATCTTTGATTGTTAGGAAAGAAAGAAGTAAAGTGTTAATTTATTTAATCAGCTACAATTTGGGGCTTCTTTATTACAACAGCTTAGTCCATACCCTAATATTTTGGATCTGAACCCAGACCACATCTGGAGGAAGAATCACCCAGTTAATTCAGTCCAACTCCCAGGAGAAGAAAGAAAATGGAGAGGTAGGGGAGGCTATCTGGGGAGCAGGAGGAAAGCTGCAGGCCCCTCAGTGTATTCATAGCAAATTAATAATTTTGTCAATTTATTAATTCACAGATACTTATTGAGCACGTGCTGGAAAATCCACCCAACCCAGTCAGCTGTGTTTTCTTCCCTGCTCTATTTTCTCCATCTCACTTATTACGATTGAAAATTACATTATCTATCTTGAGTGCAGTAGTATTTACCAGAAGGTAAATTTATGACATCGGAGAAGGGAACGTTAGCAAGTTTTGTGAGAAGAAGTATTATGTGGGAAGTTAGGGAATCCACTGGAACTGGTATAAATCTTCATCACTGTCTGGAGAAATAGACAAAATAAGAGGGGGTTTGCAGCCCAGCAGAGGTCTGCTTTCTGATGAACACAAGGGGGACGTGAGCCCAGAACACGGGTTGGGGGTGGTAGGATGGGGTAGAAGGTACAGTGGCAGCTGGACTGGACTCATCTCTCACAACTCAGTGGCTTGGGTCTTGGGGCCCACTCGAACAGTAACAAGAAAAGCCCTGTGCAGCTGGAGTAAACAACAGTGAAGATGGATAACTCAAGGCTGGGAAGGAGGAGGGGAATGAGAAGAACCGTCCAGCAGAATGAGCATAAGATCACAGAGGATGACACTGAATCATGCAGAGAAGAGATTGACCCAGAACTTCTGGGGTCAGTTTATACCTATCTCTCCCACTATGTCACTCGTAGCCAATTCCAACAAGTCAAATGATTAAAATCTATGTAGTCTCTCCTGTTTAGTCTGTTGACCAGGCACCCAGGGAGGATAAGGTGTGTGTGTTTATTACCTGTTCATTGTCTGTCTCCCTCACTAGAAGGAAACCTTCATGAGGGTGGGGACCTGGTCTGTCTTCTTTACTGCTATCTCCCCAACACCTAGAACAAAATCTGACAGATAATAGGAGTTCAGTAAGCAATTTTTGAGTAAATGAATAAAGTAAGCAGACAAATAAATAAAACAACAGCCAGTTCCAATAATTCTAAAACAGAAAGATATAACTACTTTGAGATGGAGAAAACAGAAGAAGCTTTCCTTTAGGACTATGGGCAGGGAAGTAAAGTTTAAGATGAGATTCCAGGAAGAGAAAGAGTCAGCCATGCTGAGAGTAGGGAGAAAGGCATTTCAGGCAGAAGGAACAGTGTGTGTGAAGGCCTCCAGGTGGGAGAGAGTTTGGCACGTTCCAGAAACAAAAAAGAAGATTGGTCTGACTTCAGGGGGAGTGATATGAGCAGAAGTGGGAGAGGTCAACAGGGGCTGGATCCTTAGTGTTAGTAGCTGGGGTTTTATTCTAAGACGATTTATTCCTACTCTATGTCTAGGGAGACATAATCCAATTTTGCTTTGGGAAAAGTGTGTAGAAACTGAATTGGAGGCAGGCAAGAGTACTGGTGAGAGAACCAGTGAATAGGCAATGGTAGTAGTCTACAAGAAAAATGATGTTGAAATGGACTAAGTTGGTGTCTATAGAATTATAAGCCAAGTGGGTAGACTTATTTAGAGCTTGCTGATGGATTGGATATGGGAGGTGAGGGAGAGAGGACTCAAGAATGCTGTATCAGCTAGCTGTTGCTCTGTAACAAATCACCCCATATTCATGGCTTGAGAAACAATCATTTATTGTTACAGCTCACGCCTCTGTGATTGGTTATCGATTGGCTGGCCTAAGAAGGGTTTCCTGTTGATCCCAGCTGGACTTGCTCATACTTCTGTGGATCAGCAGGGGTGGGAGTAATGGGTGCTCTGCTTGAATCTACGCTCATCTGGGTTAGCCAAGCTGAGGCAGCTCTGGTCCAACAGACTCTCTTCTGTTTCTTCCTGGGTGAGCAGGCATGTTCTCCTCATGGTCACAGCAGAGGCACAAAAGGCAGCAATCACACAAGGGCATTTCAAGACTCTGCATCACACTTGCTAACATTCCCTTGGCCAAAGAAAGTCCCACAGGGCCATGGAATTGTGCTTTAGCATATGGGAAGCACTACTACCCAGTTAAATGGCAAAAGGTGTGGGTACCATGAGGGGTGAGGAATTGAGCCGTTATTACAACCTACCACAGATGCTTCTGGTTAAGTTTTCATTATAATTTCCCTTTTGGTCCACTCCAAACAATTCTCCTTTTTTTTCCACCCACAGGACACCACTCCTATTTGTTTATTCTTGGAGCTTCCGTTAGGAAGGAGACGGCAGAACTAGAAACCTGCGTACGCGGTTTGGCCTTTCTGCAGAGGATGGGAGGGTAGGGGTACCGCACCGGGTAGATGGAAGTTTTACCCCTTGGAGTTTGGCTCTGAATCTAGGGGGCTTAGCACGGGTGTAGATTTTGGTCACAATATTGTGTGGGCTGATGCGGATCATGGGATACACAAGTGCAGGTTTACAAAAGCAACTGAGAAAGGCCCTGGCCAAAATGCAGAGAATATCTGCAGCTTAAATACTGGAACGATTATATAATTTGTGGGGCTTTGCAAGCTAATTTGTTTGCTGCCTTTTCAATTTGCCATTCAGTTTCCATGGTTTCACGGTTGGTCAGAGACGGAATATTTAAACCCAATAGACAAAGCCTGAAGTTGAAGAGCTAAAACGGCTGTGGAATTGTTTTATAGCACAAACCGGTGGAAAGACGACTGTGTAGGGAATTGAGAGAGTTAGAGTCTGCTCCTGGCTTTGCTGCCCTCATGCCAGATTCCTGCTTGGTGCCTCAATTTCTCCATCTGGGATGTGGTGTGAGATCTTAGGTGGCTCCACCCAGCTCTGTAGTAACAGTAACAATAACAGTAATAAGTAGAAGTAACAGGTGTAAAAATAGCTAATAGGGTCTATTCAGTGATTACTTTTAGCCAGACGTGGTGTGAGTGTGTTCTGTTCATTTTATTCTCACAATAAGCACAGGAGAGGGAGATGCTACACCTTTTTCAAAGGGTCATGAAACTGAGGCTTGCCCAGCATGACATAGCTAATAGTGCCAAAGCTGTGGTAGGAGCCACTTCTCTCTTATTTCAGATCCTGGGGTCGTATCCCCTGCATTCCCTTTCTCCAGGATCCTATTCTCTCTAGTGCTGTGTGGTGGAGCTCGCTGTTGGAAATGTCCTGTGTGTGCGTTATCTGATTCTGTAGCCACTGGTTGCTTGGAGCTCTTGAGCGCTTGAGATGTGGCTAGTGTGACCAAGGGACAGCATTTAAAATTTTATGTCATTTTAATGTTTTAACTAGATTTTTAGAGTCACGTGTGGCTGGCAGCCCCTGTGTTGAACAGAGCGTGAGAAAGCAGGGACTTGGCCAAATTCAGTGTAGCATGATGTTTAAGCAAAGGACTCTGGACGCGTTTTCTGGGCATAAATACCCTTCCTGCCACTTACTAGTGGCGTGACCTTGGGCAAGTTATTTACCCTCTTTATGCCCCAGTCTTCACATGTTTAAAATGGGGATAATAATGGGTTGAGGGTGAGAACTAAATAAGTTAATGTACTTAGACCAGTGCCTGGCACACAGAGCCGTGTAAGTGGTTATCAGTATGATTACACCCCTAGGTGAGAAGATGAAAAAAAACCTCTGATATATATTGATGCTTTTTAACTTGATTCCCTCAAAACAGTGCAAGGTAGTGGAGTGGGCAGTGCTGGCACCTGGCCCCGTCCCCTCGGATCCCTTTCATGTTTCTGTGTGCCCATCCCCAGCCACTGTGTGCTTTGTTGCTACAGCTCTCACCTTGCCCCTGCCACCTTCAGAGGACTCTGCCCTTGGATGCTGGAGCCTTCTTGACCACCGGGAAAGTGGACCTGCCTGGGAGTCTGCCTCACCCCCGCTCCCAGCAGCTTGTAGCCAGGAGTTGACTAGTGAGGGTGTAAAACACCCAGCTTCTTTGTCGCCAGACAAACATCGTCCAAGTCTGAGGTGTTATTTACACCCCAAAGTTCCCCAGAGGATCAGGCCAAGGCTGGGACTCCTGAAATCGCACCCTCATAACCCCTTCCCCTCTCTGCCCTGCTCCCCTCCACCCCCATCTGGTTTCTCTTTACTAAAACACATGACCCCCAATCCCTGCCCCAGAGCTTGTTTCTGGGAAAACTGACCCAAACAGGTGCTCTCTATTTACGATGTCCAATACTGACTTCAACCCTACAAGGTACTCCTCTACCCATTTTACAGATGAGGAACTTGAAACTCATGGAGGGAAGGGATATTTCTAACATCGCTTGGTAGTAAGTGAGGTGAGGGTCTACAGTGGAGAAGAGGGTGTGTCTTCCTTCAAAGGCCATGCGTTTGTATTCTGATGGCCACAGCGTGTTGCCATCCCTACGCGGGGTGGTATTTATAGTTCGTAGGCAATGCCTGAATACGTGGCTGGTACACACTGGTTTACAGGTGGCGTCCATTCTGACTGTACCAGTTGTGAACTATTTTCAGTACGATCCCAGTTCTTATTCTGTATCTCTACATGGCACGGCATGTAGGTGTGTATCTGCGGGGAAATGCAGACCTCCTGGAAAACCCCGGACAAACGGTGGGTAGGGCCCCTGTGCCTCCTTCCTCTCCAGAGACACAGCGTGTCCCTCTTGCTTGTCACGGCTTTCCCGCTGGCCTGTGTGCCTAGCTCTGCATAAGGGCGGCCTTTAGCATCAGGCTGATTTGCACAGTCATTGAAGAGTGATTGAGGGCGATTAGGAACCAGGCCCTGGTGCTAGATGCAGATGACACTCCAAGAGGTCAGGGAACTTGCTCAAGGTCAAGCAACCTGTACATGCAGAAATGGCATTTGCAGGGGTATCTTCTGAGTCTTCATTCTGGATTCTCCCCAGCCCCCCTCCCCACCTCCAGAGAAGCAATGGATAAGATGAAATGTGGGAACTCCTATCCATCTTGACTTGGATGTTAACCCAGGTCTTCACTGGGCCCCCTTGCCCATTGAAGGTGTAAGTGACTAAAACCCTTGTCAACCCTTGAGTCCAGAGCTTGTCCCCTGGGTTTCTGTGGGATCCCAGAACTGCTTGAATTTCCTGTGCCTTCTCTGTTCAGCACAGTGGGGACTGAGCCATACATCTCATTTTCTCTTTGTGTCTGCCCAGGTGAATCCACTCACACTGAGCATCCTAGACTCTTAGATTCTAGGAAAATTACTACATCCATGTTCAACAAGAGAGAGGTGGGCAAAGATCAAGAATGGAATCAAAGTAGCAGTATGTTTAACTGAGAGATATGAGGAGATCATATGAATGGAATGGAAGTGGAGGGTGGACTCTACTGTTCAATCAAATTGTACTAAAAATGACTGAGTCTTTCTTTGCTGGCCAACATTTCAGGGTTTATGCTATGGACTGAATTGTGACTCCCCCCACCCAGTTTCATACGTTAAAGCCCTAATCCTCCAATGTGACTGTATTAGGAGTTAGGGCTTTTAGGAGGTAATTAAGGTTGAATGAGGTCATAAGGGTGGGAGCTTAATACAGTAAGATTGGTGGCTTACAAGAAGAGGAAGAGAGATTGTTTATCCACTCACCCAGAGAAGAGGTTATGACTCAGTGAGAAGGCAGTTGTCTTCAAGGCAGGAGGAGAGCCCTCACCAGAAAGTGAATTAGCCAGAATATTGATCTGGGACTTTGAGCCTCCAGAAGAGTGAGAAAATAAATTTCAGTTGTTTAAGTCACCTAGTCTATGATATTTTGTGATGGCAGCCAAAGCAGACTTATAAATATAGTAAAAAAAAAAGTGGTTTATAAACAAATTATGAGGGAAAGAAGAAGAAGAAAAAGGAGAGGAGGAGGAAAAAGAAGGAGGAGGAGGAGGTGGAGGGAGAAGGAGGAGGAGGAGGAAGAGGTAGACAGAGGAGGAGGAGGGGGAAGTGGAGGGGGAAGCAGGAGGAGGTGGAGGAGGAGGAGGTGGAGGAGGGAGAGGTGGAGGAGGGGAGGGGGAGGAGGGGAAAGGAGGAGGTGGATGAGGGGGAGGGGGAAGAGGAGGGGGAGGAGGGGGAGGAGGAGGTAGAAGTGGAGGGGGAAGGAGGAGGAGGAGGGGAGGAGGGGGAGGGGGAAAAAGGAGGAGGAGAAGGAGAAGACTTTGATAACACCAGCTATTATTAATTGAGTGCTTTTTTATCTCCAGACATAGATAATAGATATCAGGTATCTCATTTAATGTACAGTAACACTTAGAAAGAGGTACTCTTTTATGCCCATTTGACAGAAAATGAACTGACTTTGCCCAGGAAAAAGTTGGAGAGTTAAGGCTCAAGTTCATTGCTTTAAAAGAGCCTCTAAACCAATGCCCCAATTTCTGATCCCAAAAGAAGGTTATTATTAACCTCATCTATTAGATCAGGAAACTGAGGCAAAGAGAGGTCAATCCCAGCTGGTAGGTGGTGAAGCCCCGGGCCACCTTGTGTGGTTTAGATATTTTTATCTGTTCAATAATATCTGCTCGAGCAGGTTGAAATCTAGCCAGCACTCTGCTTAGCAACTCATGGGCACTAGTAATGAGGCTGTATTTGCCTGAGGAATGAACCCTTTATCTGATTTTTAAAAAGATATAATATTTCACCGATCTGTGGATTCACTGGGGCTGCATCTGCCCAGAGGAGTTGTTTTTTCTGATTTGCACAAAGGCTTGGTATCGAATAGAGTAGCCCTTGAAGAACAAGTATCCTAGCCCTAAAGTCTGACTTCACAGCCTGCTCTGTGAGCATGCAAAGCTGGTCAGTGTCTTTCCCCTGCCAAAGACCCCTTTTTCTAGTGTTCCCTCCACAAAGTTAGCATTTTGAGCTATTTTGCCCACTGTAAGACAGCATATAATTAAACATGATTTAAGTGACCTAAACAAATAAGGGTTTGCTTTTTCCATGTAATAAGAAGACCAGAGTTAGGTGGTTTAGAGTAGGTACAAAGCCCTCCAGGACCCAGTGTTCATCCAGCTCCCTGCTCTGCCTTTGTTATGGTGTAACTTCTGGCCTGAGAGTCACGAAGTGGCTGCTGCATCCAGCCTTCAAACCTGAGTTTCAGGTGGGAAGCATTGGGGTTATAGGCAAAGGATCAAAGGGGTGAGTTAGTAAAGTTGGTCTCTTTTTTAATCAGGGAAATTGTAGCTTTTTTACAAGGTCCACCCTTAAATCGCATTGGTTAAAACCAGGACCTATGGCCACATCTAGGTGCAGGGGAATTTGGGAGATGAGTGTTTTTAGCCAGACACATACCACACTGGGCAAAATTGAGATCCTCTTAGTAAGGAAAAAAAAAAAAGGAGACTAGATCCTATGTGTTCTTAGCAATGTCAGTCACATCCACCAAGTAAACTGCGTGTACAGAGTAATATTTAACCTGTTTATCCCCTTTTATGAGTCAAAGGTACAACTTCTAAAAAGAGCATTTTTAAAAATTAATTAATTAATTTGTTTTTTTAATTTTTGGCTGCCTTGGGTCTTCGTTGCTGTGCACGGGCTTTCGCTAGTTGCAGCCAGTGGAGGCTACTCTTCGTTGCGGTGCACGGGCTCTAGGCACGCAGGCTTCAGTAGCTGTGGTACGTGGGCTAAGTAGTTGTGGCTTGTGGGCTCTAGAGTACAGGCTCAGTAGTTGTGGTGTGTTGGCTTTGTTGCTCTGCGGCATGTGGGATCTTCCCGGACCAGGGCTCAAACCCGTGTCCCCTGCATTGGCAGGAGGATTCTTAACCACTGCGCCACCAAGGAAGTCCCAAGAAGAGCATTTTTAATGTTGACACGTAATATCTAAATCCATGTCCCCTGCCATTGAGAGCCTGTGTTTCACACACAGGATGGAGATGCTGAACTACTCTCGCCCTGTGATCTTCATGGTCACATATTTCAGCTTCTGCTTGGAGCCAGTGTTGCCTTCCCGCCCATACCCCTGACACCTGGTTTTGTCGACTAGTGCCCTCTCCTTCCTGCCTCTTAGGCTTCCTCTGGGCTTTATAGCTCCTGACTCCTGCACACTCCCCACTGCAAGGATTCTGAGGACAGGGATCTGACCTGGAGACTCAGTCCACTGCTCACCAGTCATTGCACCCACCACATAGCCGGTCCTCCTGCCGGGTCTGAACTCAAGTTCAACTCAAGTCCTAGTGCCTTAACTCATTCCCCAGCCCACCTATTTCATCTTTGGCAGTGAAGAAATTAACAGCTTCTCACAGGGAGTGGCCTGTTCTAGTTTCTGCCCGAAGCAGTCCCCTGGGTGCATCAGCTAGCCTGGGCAGGCTCATTGTGGGTACATGTGCGGTTTTCATTCGGCCTTTGGGATGACCGGAAAACTGCTCATAAGTCTTCACACTGCTTTCTAGCCCTGCGCTGCCTAATAGAACTTTGTGTGATGCTGGAAATGTCCTATATTTGCACTGTCCCATTCAGTAGCCACCAGCCGCAGGACACTACTGAGTGCTTGAAATGAGGCTGGTGCAACTGATGAACCAAATTTCTAATCTTATTTAATTTTAATTAATTTAAGTTTAAAATTAATAGCCACCTGGGTCTAGTGGCTACCGTACTGGTCAGTGCCTCTCTAGAGGTTTGCTCTGGAAGTCAGGTACGCAGGTAGGATTTATTGATAATAAGGCCGTATTGGTGGCCATTTGTTGAATATCTGCTTTGTGCCAGAGGGTTATACGTATGTTCCCATTTGATCCTCCCAGGAGTCCTGCAAGAGCTGCCGTTATCCCCATTTACAGACAAAAACAATCCCACTTTGGAGACGTTAGGTAGCTTGTCCAGGCTACATGGTGCAGCCTGGATTTGAACTCACGACTGTCTGACTTTGAAGTTCATGCATGCTTTTTGTATTGTTCAGTCTTCCTTTCGTAAGATTTTCAACGACTCACTCCGCTTTTACATAGGATGTTCAACTCACTTGGTCATTGCCTTCCTCTCTTCTGGGTGACAATAACATGGAAGGTTTTACTGAACAGTTAAGGTTTTACTATTGTCAAATCCAAGTAATAGAATTGTCATTGCCACCGAAGTTTGTTTCAGTTTACACACACACACACGCGCGCGCGCGCACACACACACACAGAGGTCCCCTTTTCTCCTTCAACCGTCCATCATAGAAGTTAAATCCAGCTTTTTTTTCCTAGCAAAAGGAATCTTGTAATAAGGGAAAAGATTCGTGGGACTTCCCTGGTGGTCCAATGGACAAGACGCCATGCTCCTAATGCAGGGGGCCCGGGTTTGATCCCTGGTCAGGGAACTAGCTCCCACGTGCTGCAACTAAGAGCCCGCATGCTGCAACGAAGATCTCGCGTGCGGCAACGAAGATCCCGTGTGCCGTAACGCACATGGGATTTATTTATTGACACAGCCAAATAAATAAATATTTAAAAAAATAATTCAGTTCCTAGACCAAAGATAGAGAGTAATGGCCAGTGGTCTGAAAGGGGCATAGATCTCCTAAATACTGCCCTTTATCCAGGTTCCTCTCCAGTTACTGCAAGTTTCCAAATGTGAAACTGACTAAGGAAACAACCAATCCTAAACCTCTGCTGACTTACAAGGTGGCCTAATGCCCACCTGAGAAGTGCCTTCTTTCCCTGTGTGTCAGTGGTTGGAAGGGCATTTATGGGGCCTCTCCAGAGTATTAATGATTATTGGGTCTGTAGCTTCTGGGTCTGCAGGCTCTATAAATGGACCCTGAAGAAAACCTTTATGAAGAAGTGGTTGATGGAGTCTGGAGTCTGGGTGTTTCTGGAGTGACAGAAGCCATATCTCTGCTCTGAGCTCTCAGCTGGCTTAGGAGGTGGGGAATGACTGTGCATCAATGGGTGATAAAAATATAATTGGGGATTCCAGAATGGACAGCCAGATTGCCATGATTCCAGCTTGCCTGACTGCACTCCTGCTGTGATTATATCCGGTTCTAACAAATTTATTACATCCCCTCTTTGAGAGAGAATTTCTAGCATCATGACTCTTGCTTTCTGAAACCTCAAATGATGAGAAAGTTTACCCAAACTGTCTTTGAGGAAATAAGTCAAATGCCAGATTAGGTGTTACATTAATTAAGGTAATGGGAGTTGCTATTGATATATGCATCCAAAACTCAGTGACTTATACAGAAGTGTATTTCACCCTCACATGAAACCCCATCAAAGGAGGAATGAAGATGGGACTGGGCTCTACTCCACACAGTCATCCAGGGATCCAGGCTGATGGTGGCTCTATGGCTGCTCTGGGCACTGAGATCCAGCTGGCAGACAGGAATAGAATGAAGGTTCACCTGGTGGGTGTTTATGGGCCAAGCCTAGATGTGGCATACATCACTTCTGCCCACAACCCATTGGCAGTTCTCAGCCATATGGCCCCAACTAACAGCAGAGGAGGCTGGGAAACATAGTCTAGCTGTGGTCCCAGTGTGAAAGGAAAACAGATTTGGTGGACAGCTGGTTAGCTGTGGTGTAGACTTTAATCCCTCAGCTGTCAGATAAGATTAAAAGAGACTTGTGCTTTTGTAAAGAATCTGCTTCATGGCCAAGGGTTGGAGTGAGGTTTTTGTTTTGTTTCAGAACATTGTGTTAGAGATCACTTAAGATGTAAGTAAAGAAAGCTACAGGAGGGAGGGTCTAGTAACATGAGTCGGGAAAGGTCTGATTCTTTTTTGTTTTGTGTGTGATACGCGGGCCTCTCACTGTTGTGGCCTCTCCCGTTGCGGAGCGCAGGCTCTGGACGCGCAGGCTCAGCGGCCTCGGCTCATGGGCCCAGCCGCTCCGCGGCATGTGGGTTCTTCCTGGACCGGGTCACGAACCCGCGTCCCCTGCATCGGCAGGTGGACTCTCAACCCCTGCGCCACCAGGGAAGCCCAGGTCTGATTCTTTATTGGATTCTATGTGTGCTAACCAATCATGTCTGCTCAGAAAGTGAGCTGAAATGAGCCAAAAGCTGGTGTCATCAGACAAGTTGTAATTAACGTGACCTCCAAGGTCCAGAATGGTCCAATCATTAATATTTCTCCAATTTTACCTCCTGACCCTTTCTCTCTCCCACTCAGTGTTCCAGACATACTGGCCTTTTGATTCCCAGAATGCTCTGTGTCACCTCTACCACAGTGCCTTTGCACAAGCTCTTTCTATTTCCTAAAATGTACCAGACCTCCTGATGCTCCCACTCACCTCAAGCAGGAGGCAGGCAACATTCCAGTTTCTTCAAATCATCTCTTCCTTGGCCCTCTTGCCTGATGGGGTGGACTTGGTTCTAGTGGTAGGAAATATTGCCTGTGGGTTAAGCTAAGATTTTAGCTTTTCTATGGTGGATAAAGTGGTGTGTATGCCTACAGCCAACCTAATGCATATGCCTTATAATAATTTTAATATGCAAATTAAAGAGCAAAAGTTGGCCAGCTTTGTGTTTTAATTAACCACAATTTCTAGGCATTATTACTTTTTATTTTATTTATTTTTAACATCTTTATTGGAGTATAATTGCTTTACAATGGTGTGTTAGTTTCTGATGTGTAACAAAGTGAATCAGCTATATATGTACGTATATCCCCATATCCCCTCCCTCTTGTGTCTGCCTCCCACCCTCCCTATCCCACCCCTGTAGGTGGTCACAAAGCACCAAGCTGATCTCCCTGTGCTATGCAGCTGCTTCCCACTAGCTATATATTTTACATTTGGTAGTATATATATGTGTCAATGTTACTCTTTCACTTCATCCCAGCTTACCCTTCCCCCGCTCCCTGTGTCCTCAAGCCCATTCTCTACGTCTCCGTCTTTATTCCTGTCCTGCCCCTAGGTTCATCAGAACCATTTTTTTTTTTTTAGATTCCATATATATGTGTTAGCATATGGTATTTGTTTTTCTCTTTCTGACTTACTTCACTCTGTATGACAGACTCTAGGTCCATCCACCTCACTACAAATAACTCAGTTTTGTTCCTTTTTATGGCTAATATTCCATTGTACATATGTGCCACATCTTCTTTATCCATTCATCTGTCGATGGACACTTAGGTTGGTTCCGTGTCCTGGCTATTGTAAATAGCGCTGCAATGAACACTGTGGTACATGTCTCTTTTTGAATTATGGTTTTCTCAGGGAATTAGGCATTATTACTTTTTCTTTGTTTCATGCCATTATTTCCTTTTAGTGAGAAATCTGCTTAGTATATTTATTTGTTTTGGATAATAACAGGGGTTGTGTGTGCCTATGTGCCGCTTAAAAAATTGTGCCTGGGCCAGGTTGGCACTTACAGAAGTTTAAGATAAAAAATGCTCTTTCTGGGCTAAATTCCCTCCATACACTGGCACATTATCATTCTCAGACCATATTCCCTGCTCCTGCTACTTTTCTGTAAAGTCACTCAGTGGTGTTTCTGGCCAGAGCTCTTTTTAGTGGAGGTGGAGCAAATTAAAAGTTTAACAAAATCAAACAAATATTTATCATACATCCACGATTTCTCTTTTAAACCCCCTTTAATCCCCATGAGAGGCCATTATATTTCTCCCTGTGTTTTCATCTCCACCATTCCTTCTGTGCTTTCTCTTTCCATACTCTGAAGGCCCCTTCCCAGTACAAAGTAGTGGAATATTCAGTATTTCCTTGTGGCAATAATTCAGACCCTGAGTTGTGCTTTTTCCTCTGTTTCCACCCAGATCACTAAAAGTAAAGATGGAACTTACCCAAGACTCATCCCAAAGGAGACCCTCTGGAGTGTAAGAATATCTGATGTGTGTCCCATCTTCTCTCAGAGGACGGGTCAGGCAATCTTAAAAGGTAAGAGGGGGCACTTTTGAGAGAGGTCACCGTATCCCTGTCTCCCGCTTTAAGAGGGAAAGGGTTGGGGGCTACGTGTTTCCCATGATGAGTGGAGATTCCAAAGCCTGCTCTGGTGCCTGCTTCCTGTCTGGAAACTAAGTGAAAGCTGGTGGCTCACACAGAGATCCCACGTGAGTTGGTGTAAAGCGACAGTGGAGAGGGACAGCTGAGAGGACAGCATGCAGTGACGGCCCGAGTTCCCAGTACTTGGAGGGCAGGGTTGCCATGGCAGAGGTGCACTGCCATTCCTGTATTCTATCCTGCTGTCTCCACACCCTTTACCCGGTGACATTGCAGTCCGTCCCACAGACCTGAAGCCTGAAACAGAGCTTTTCAGCTGGCCTGCAGACCTGAGTGTGATAAGAACTGCTTATTGCAGTAAGCCACCCCACGAGGGTGTGTGCACGCCACTATGTGCTGTAGAACATTCCCCTGGACTCAGATGTTCCATTGTCCCCACCCCCCCATTTTGGTGCAGAAGTCCTTTTTCTGAGACTCATGGCCTCTCCAGCTCTACCACCTCCCATGTTTCCTCCTGGCTGACATCTCTCAACCTCCTGGTCCCTCTTCCACCTTCTTGAAGAACCCGACTCAGGGGTTTCCTAGCCACATCCCTTCCTACCGTTATCAGGAAGGACCTTGATGCCTATGAGGATGGCACTTCCAGTACTTTCTTCTCATGTATCCTTGACCTTTTCCAATTCAGTGATCTTCACCTTCATCAGCCTCAGCTACTCAACTCCCATTACCCAACCATATGTGTGACTTTCCTCTCTTCATCTCCCTCCCCCATCCCCTTTCCCTCCCTCCCTTCCTTCCTTGGGTGTCAACTCTATGCCAGACCCTATACTGTGCTTTGGGGAAACAATAGTGATAAAAACACATAGTCTTTATCCTCAAGGGACCCACTTCTGACTACAGTTTTTATTCTTTCCATTCTCTCCCTCCTTTGCTCCTAAGACACCCAATCACTGATTTCTAGTTCTGAGACTCCCATCAGCCCTTGGAGTACAAAATGCATTGTCCCAATCACTCCCACATTTAGTTTTCACATTAATCCTGCAAAGCATATTCTACTACTGTTATTATGACAAATAACAGCTAACCCTTATATTGTCAGTGATTCAGACCTGCCAGCACTACCTGAGGGTTTTCTACATACTCACTCATTAAATTCTCACAAAACCCTCTCAAGCAGACATTACTGTTATCCTCATTTTACTGATGAGGAAACTGAGGTACCAAGCACTTTTGTAATGTGCCCAAGGTCTCACCACATGAGGTGATTCTGGAATGAGGGTTGAGGGCAGGCAGGTGGCTGCAGTGTGGCATGGGGATTTGAGAAATGGGGAAAGGGTCTTGAGAATACAGGGTGGGGAGGGGCCAGGAAAGGAACAGGGAGTGAGCTCGGGGTGGCTCTAGCCATAAGCAAATCATTCTGGGAGAAAAGAGGGTCAGCACGGGTTAGGCGGGCTATGGGAGAAATGCAGTCACCTTCCATCCCATGCTAAGCAGTAATCCACAGTTGAATAATTCTGTTGAAGAAGGCAGTTTTATCTTTCTCAGGAAGCTTGGAGACACTTAAAAACCATCTTTCATTAAGGGTCTCTGAGGCTTATCCTATTTGAATTAGAAAAATGCATGGGGTCTCCAGCCTGTGAAATCCCAGAGGCGCCTTCTTTCTGCCCCCCAGCTCTCTGCTCCTTTCTGTAATGTGAACTACAGTCATCAAAGAACGGACTTGAGGATATGGGGAAGGGGAAGGGTGAGCTTTGACAGGGCGAGAGAGAGTCATGGACATATACACACTAACAAACGTAGTAAGGTAGATAGCTAGGGGGAAGCAGCCGCAAGGCACAGGGATATTAGCTCGGGGCTTTGTGACAGCCTGGAGGGGTGGGATAGGGAGAGTGGGAGGGAGGGAGACGCAAGAGGGAAGACATATGGGAACATATGTATATGTATAGCTGATTCACTTTGCTATAAAGCAGAAACTAACACGCCATTGTAAAGCAATTATACCCCAATAAAGATGTTTAAAAAAATAAAAAAACAAAACAAACAAAAAAAAGAATACTTGGCCTTTATCTATCCAGAGAGTTCTCTTCTGTTTTTTCAAATTTCTTTCCAAGGAGCTAAAAGCTATTAATAGAGCTGATGGTGGTAATTAGGAAGGTTGCAATTTGCTTTTAATTTTTATTTGAATCATAAACTTGCGGCTTGTACTAAAGTTAAGGACAATCAGAAATAATGCCAAAGAATTTGTGAATCAAAAAAGAGATTAGTTTAAAACCTCCTTGTTATGTCCGTTGTGAAAAACGGAGGGCTAGTCACTGGTCCCTCTGTGTTCTGTGGACCAGGGTTATACATCTTCTCTCTAGCACCCAGCACAGATGTTATTGCTAGGTAGTGCCTGTATAACTATCTATACTCTGTTCCCCCCACTAGATTCTAAGTGTAATGAATCTCTCTCCCTCGTTCACTGCAGTTTTCCAGTGCTTGGCATGTAGAGCTTGGTCAATAAGTATTTGTTAAATATGAGAAACGGCTGAATGGGTGAAGCCGAGTGAAGCCCAGAGCTGCCGGGGCTGGTGGTGTCCCTGCCTGCGTTAACTGTATCTCTGTTCTGGATTTCTGTGCTTGGTGTGGGGCATGATGAATAGAGCATTCTGGGAAGGAAGTGCTTATTTCTGTTTGGGTGGTCTCGGAAATCAGCACGCTGGGGTCCAGGTAGCACAGGCTCCACCAATGGGAGGAGGGCTTTGGGACCAGGCAGGGTTGGAGCTGGGGAAATTGGCCTGGTCACAGCGGCTGGCTCCTGAAGGGACAGCTGGGACATCCAGGTGTAGGGTCTGGGGGCTGCATTTATCTTAGACCCAGGTTTGGTAGTGGGGTTTATTGGAGTAGCTGAACAGGTGGGCAGCAAAGAGCAGAGGGGTAAAAGGCACATGGTTTTGGCGGAAGTTAGTGGTGGGTTGTACACTGGGATTGGAACTCCCTCCCTGAGGCAGGGAGGGGCAGATCTGGGACCAGAGAGGAGCAGACCAGTAAACACTAGAAATGATGTGAGGATCCCGTAAAGGGCCTAGGTGTGGTGGGTCCCAGATTTTGAGAAGCATATAATGCAGGCTACTCAGCAAGCTGGAGTGTGTATCCAGGTAGAGCTAGAGTAGATCGCTAGAATGGGGGAGGGTATACTGCAGCTTGGGAACCCAAGGCCTCATGACTGCAGTGGTCAGGAATCTGGAGAATATAACCCCAATCTAAATGATAGAATTATACAGAGAGAGGGGATTATAGCTATGGGGTCTCTTCTTTTTGGGTCTGGCTAAGGCTTGACCCTGAAAGTCATTTTATTGAACTAGAGGGAGCTAGTTCCCACCCATGGGAGGACAGTGAACTTCAGAGGTGCTGTGCTCCAGAGAGGAGGTTCCCAGACCTGGTCCGAGAATCGTGAGTGTTAATTAAAGATAGTGTAGCTTGGGGTGGGCTGGGGAGACCCTAACTCATGTCGGAGGGAACCTCAAAATCTTACATCAGGATGACAGTATTGAATATCAAGTCTAAGGAGGTGATGCAAGGTGGAAATATGAGAGAAAACAATGAGCCCTAATCTTATTGGGATAAAGGACCCCCAGGCCATGAAAAACGTGAGAAGAGCAAGTAGCATAAAACCAAGTCCTTGTAAAATAAATTGATAAGATTGCTGGGCCTGGTCCATAGAAGGTGGAAGGTAAGGATAGCAATGGAATGGTTGGAGAAGCTTGCCTAGCTGGATAATGGGGCAAGAATTCTTAAGTATGAAACAATGGCTTTACTTTGGGGATGTTCTAGTTCTAGACACAAATGGAAGCCATCCCCTGTGTCCATTACACATTTACTAGTTGGCTTCTGTGGACTTGGAAGCTTCCACTAGCAGCTATGGCACTAGATTTTACCTGGTACTTGGGTAAAACAAATAGGAAATACCCTGCTTTCAGTCTCTATCTTCTTCTCTCCCCAGATAATGTCTAATCATCTCCCCCAAGACCTTCCAAGCACAATCCAATCCCATGACCTCACCTAATTTGATAATCTCTACCTTTACCACCTGAACCGCCAGTTATCTTAGGTAACCACATACAACCTTGAGACTACTCTCACAGACTGCTAACTTCTCGTACGATGCTCTACAACTTACAAGACAGAAACCAATTCCTCTAAGTTCCTGTACATCCTGGCCCCAGTCTATTTTTCTGAGTTTATCTCCGAACACCCCCTTGTCATACTCTTCGTTGGACCTATTTCGGAAGCCACTTCAGATGCTCTCAGCCTCACCTGCCTACCTGTCTTCAGGGCCTTTTGTTGGCTGGCTGGTCTTGCCGGTCTACCAGTTAGCCCTATGCAGTTAAACAGGAAATGTTGGATAATCGTGACTTGATCTGCTAAAAGCTTTTTGGCCATGTGCATGGGATGATACACCCTTCATCTCTGAACATATAAAATGGGTGCAAGGATACCAGTAGGGCTTAAGGACCCAATGCTTAGAAGGGTTTCATGCTTGGTTTAATGCTCCACTGTAGCTGCCTTGAAAGTTTTAACAATTTTTGACCAAGGGCTCTGTGTTCTCATATTATACCTGGTTTGTCCAGCTATGTGGACTTTGACCAAGTTCATGCAGGCACAACCTGACCATACCTCACTTAAGTCCAACACTGCCAGCCTCTTGCCTCCTGCCCTAGAGCTTTTCTGTTGAAGCTGAAGGGTCAGGCACCTTTAGAACTGGGGGTGTCGCTCATGCCCCCTTGGGAGTCAACTCTTGATGGGTTATAGGATACATGAGTCGAGGGATACATCCTCCCTTCTCTCCCCTGCCCCTGGGTGGACACTCCTGAGATACCCTTGATATGGTTGATTGTAAGATGGCCCCGCAAGGGGGAGCAATCCATTGTCCTTAGCAGTGGCCAGCTCACACCCGCCTTGGCTTGCTCTCCTTCTCTGACTCACCCCCTTTCTTCGTTTCTCTTGCTTCTAGGCCTGCAGTCCCTAGTTGAGAAGCAGTGCCCATCAGTGATAGCTATGAGTTATTACTAATGTTATTCAGGGTGAATCACTGATGGAAAGTCATAGGGGAGACAGGTCCTGGCCGGTCTCTGTACACAGCCTTCGCCAGCACCTCGTAGGTGTGTTGACATCATAGACTGTGGTATGTAGGAGAAGGAGACTTCATCCCCACGTCGCTCTGCCTGGGCTCGAGCCCGTCCCCATCACTTAGTCGTCACAATCGCACGGCTGTTGGCATGCTATTGGACCTCTTTAATCTCAGGGTCTTGTACAGACTGGCAATGATAACAGTGCCCACCTCAAGGGGTTGTTGGAAGATTCTGTGAATTTCATGAGAAAGTGCAGGTACTGGCGCTTGGGAAGTTTTCATTTGCAGGTTAGCTGTTATTATTCCCACGTGCTGGGTAAGACTCTGAAGGCTGAGACTCCAGTCCTGGGCCCTGAGGCTGCTAAGTGTACAGGCTCCCTGTCTAAAGGAAGGATGTAGGGGAGGTGCTCTCTTTTATAGGCTCTGAGGATGGACAGATGTGCCTCAAAAGCCAGGTCTGCCTCATGTTGGCAAGTCGCCAATATTTGCTGTACCTCAGCCTCCTTATACGGAAAATGGAGAGAACTTTATTTTAGGGAAGTTTTAGGGTAAAAATTCTTCTTGCCTGTCACAAAATGTATTCTTTTGAGAAGCATTGCATAAAAGGTTCAGAACTTCAAGAGATGGACATTGATTAGAAAGTTTTTAAAAAATTCAAATAGCCTTTGCTTTTTACTCAAGATGCTATCAAGTAAAAATCGCTTAACCTTGCTGGTGAAGTCTCCTCCATCTAAGCAGACCTGGAGACCTCTCCCCGTGTTGGGTGGGTGGGAGTGGGGAGATGGGAGGGCAGGGAAAGATAAGCTGATAATGGGAGCTTTGTCATTAGAGAGGTGGGGCTTCCTTTATTATGTTTTTTTTTTTTTTCTAAATCACTTTCTATAACTTATATAAATTATCTCCTGGGAACAAAAGGGCTTAAGCTCTCCTGGAATCCATGTGTCCATTCTGTAGATTCAGAGATGAAGGATGGCTCATCACATGCAAACAAGCAAGAAGCCTTTTAGCAGAATGAGTCAGAATTATCCAAATATCCTTTGGCGCCAAAATCTACTTAGGAGTCAAGACGGTAGCAGCAGTGAGAATAAGAATAAGAATAAACACAGCAGCAGCAATTGCTCTTTTTTGAGCATGTGTGTCGTTATTTTCACTCATTTTGTATGTTGGGCATTACCACTCTCATCTTAACAAACAAGGGAACCAACTCAGAGAGGTTAAGTAATTTGCCAGAGATAGCACAGGATTTAGTAGCCACCAGCGGAGGAGGGATTTATATCTGGGTTTTATCTGACCATTCTCTTAACTTTCCCCTTTAACTATGATACCATTTTGCCTCTTTTGGTTGTGACAGGGATCCATGGAGATGCAGTCTACGAAGTGTCCGAGAAGTAGTAGTAGGATGCTAAATGTTAGTTTCCTTCCTCTCCTCTTCAAGGTCCCACACTTCCCACTTTGATACAGACCTTAACTCTCCCTATGGAAACAAATTATTCTGGACTCAGCGTTTCAAAGTAAATCATTCGTTTCCCATTGCTATCTTCCCAGAGGCTCCCCAGCTCCCTCTTGCTCCAGCTCACTTTTTTGTGACCGTCGCTGTTGCAGTGGTAGCCCGATCCCCTTTCCGTTGCTGGAGGCTGCCGTTCTGGTCTCTCCATCATTTCTGCTCTGCTGGGCATCAGGGGGAAAGTGGCTTCCTTCTCCAGACTTCTGGGCAAGCAAACACACATCTCACATTGGAGCATTAGGCAGCTTCCAGGGCATCTTAGGCACGGATAAGGCACTGATGCCCCCCTGAAAGATTCCCTGGCAGCGAAGTAAGTGTTCTTCTCTGCCTGCCAGCAGCAGTGTCCATGGCTGACCTACACCCATCATCCTGCTATGTTCAGTGACCAGGGTATAAAGTACAATCTCAGAGAGCCCAGGAAAGAAGAGAGGGAGGGTTACTAATAACAGTTACTTTGATGGTAATAACATTTCCTGATTGCTTGCTAGTGTTAGGCACTGTGGAATTAAGTATTTTATTTACTTGCCTTGTCTCATCAAACCCCCCCCCCCCCCAATACTATTCAGTGGGTGCTTTTATTTCTATTGTGGTCACTGTCAGTCCTGAGAACAGCGACTGACAAATAGAAGGGACGCAGCTTGTAACCGTTAAGTGTTGAATGAGTTGCCTTTTTCATTGACGTCGTAGAGGTTAAGTAGCTGCTTAAGGTCACACAGCTAGTGTACATTAGAACCCAGGGAACTGGAATCTAGAATTTGTTCCCTCAGCCATTATTCAACATGGTTTCCTGTTAATGAGAGGCTAAACGAAAGGCAAGGAGTCTCAGTAAGCTGAGCCCAAAGCTTCCTGAATTTGAGCCTCAGCTTCGCCACTTACCAGTTTTGAACAAAGCCCTTAAACTCTCAACATCAGACCCTGTTGGCCAGTCCCCTCCTGCCTCCACTATAGAGTCAGTATCATGGGTTGAACTGTCTTCCCCTCCCTCCAGATTCATGTATTGAAGGCCTAACTCCAGCACCTCAGAATGTGACTTGACATGGGATAGAGTCTCACAGAGGTAATCAAGTGAAAATGAGGTCATCAGGCTGGACCCTAATCTAATATAACTTGTATCCTTATAAAAGAGGGAAATCTGGACACAAAGAGATCCATACAGGGAAGATGATATAAAATGACACAGGGAGGACCTAGAGATTATCATACTAAGTGAAGTAAGTCAGAAAGAGAAAGGCAAATATCATATGATATCACTTATACATGGAATCTAAAATACGGCACAAATGAATATATCTATGAGACAGAAACAGACTTACAACATAGGGAACAGACTTGGGTTGCCCAGGGGGAGGAGGGGTAAGGGAGGGATTAGCAGAGGCAAACTAGTATGTATAGAATGGATAAACAACAAGATCCTACTGTATAGCACAGGGAACTATAGTCAATATCCTGTGATAAACCATAATGGAAAGGAATATGAAATAGACTATATATATATGTATAACTGAGTCACTTTGCTGTACAGCAGAAATTAACACAACATTGTAAATCAACTATACTTCAGTAAAATTTTTAAAAAAATGATACAAGTAGAAGACAGTCATCTACCGTCAAGGAGGGAAGCAGAGTCCTTGGAAGGAAGCAAACCCGCTGACAACTTCGTCTTGGATTTCTAGCCTCCAGGCTGTGAGACAATGAATTTCTGTTGTGTAAGCCTCCCAGTCTACAGTGCTTTGTTATGACAGCCCTAGAACTAATACAGGCCGGGAAAAGGACTTCTGAAGATTCCCTTGCAGCTAGGTCTGGCCACGTGACACAACTGCTAGCCAATGAAATGTGAGCCGCCTGAGAGAAAAGGATGCTGGAGGGTTTCTGGGAAAGGCTTGCATTCCTGGGAGAGGCGGCTGGTATACCCATTTCCCCCTCACCTGCCTTGACTGCGGATGGGATGTCTGGACCATTTTATGACCATGAGAGAAAGTACAAGAGAATTGTAGAGATGCTGGCCCTGCTGACATTGCCTGCCCCCTGCCCTGTAACTGCCTCCTTCTAGCCTCTTCCTTCCTTAAACCACACTGGTAAGGGCTTCTGTGACTTGCAGCTGAATAAATTCCTGATACACACGCTCCTGGAACGTGTTTCCTCTTCTACAGAGTGCGTCTGACCACGTGTGTGGTGTTATTACACAGAGGAAATGAGATTCTACATAAAATGGTGCTGTGAATGGTATAACACCATGCCACTGTGAGTTATGGTCACAATAAACAAAACCCTCCCCAAAGCTATCATTTCAATTTAGAGCTTCTTCCCAGCCCCTGACTATAAAGCTCTGTGTTGGTCCCCCACCAAGGAGACAGATGGGCTGAAAGACATTTTGTATCCAATCCTTCAGCTTGATTATTATTTAAAGCTGGAAGGAGACTTAGAGATCTTTCAGTTCAAACCGCTTCTTTTACAGATAAGGAAACTGGGGACAAGAGAGGCTGAGTGAGTTGTCCAAGGTCACAGAGCAAGTCTTTGGCAGAGCCAGGCCTTGACTCTAGGAGTCCTTGGGTCCCAGAGCAGAGCTCCTCCCTTACATATGCTGAGTAGACTCGGAGACTCATGTAAGAGTCTATATCTGAGAGTTGATTAGATAAAATGGTTTTTTGACTTAGGGTCCCCTCTGAAATCATCCCTTTTCCCCTCTTGTCTGAGCAGATGTGACGACTTTCCAGATTTCTGTACTGACCTCTTTTTTTTCTTTAATTTGTCTTAGGTTTTATTTTATTTTTTTGTTTTCTTAAATTAATTTTTATTGGAGTATAGTTGATTTACAATGGTGTGTTAGTTTCCGCTGTACAGCAAAGTAGATCAGTTACACATATACATATATCTACTCTTTTTTAGATTCTTTTCCCATGTAGGTCATTCCAGAGTATTGAGAAGAGTTCCCTGTGCTATACAGCAGGTCCTTATTAGTTATCTATTTTATATATACTAGTGTGTATATGTCAATCCCAACTTCCCAATTTATCCCTCCCCCTCTTCCCTCTTGGTAACCATAAGTTTGTTTTCTACATCTGTGACTCTATTCCTGTTTTGTAAATAAGTTCATTTCCACCATCTTTTTAGACTCCACGTGTAAGTGATATATCATATGATATTTGTCTTTCTCTGATTTACTTCACTCAGTATGACAGTCTCTAGGTCCATCCATATCGCTGCAAACGGCATTATTTCATTCTTTTCTATGACTGAGTAATGTTCCATTGTATATATGTACCACACCTTCTTTATCCATTCCTCTGTTGATGGACACTTAGGCTACTCTCATGTCCTGGCCATTGTTGTCTTGACCTCTTTTGAGCACGTACACAGTCTGGCTAGCACCACCAGATTTGTTTTCTTGTCTTTCTTCCCCCGCCACCATTAATAATGATAGTTACCACTGCTGACAATTTACCTTGTGCCAGGCACTGTGAAAGTACTTTCCAGACATTGTCTTAAGTAATAATTGCGGTAACACGATGATAGCTGTACTACTGTTCCCATTTGTAGATGTTTTTGAGCGGTGGTGAGATTAAGCCACGTTAAGCCACATTCCAGCTTTCTCCCAGCTGTGTGATAAAAGGCCTTCAATTTAGTTAAAATCTGGTCCGTAAGTTTTCAGTTCTGGGTGCCCTGCTGGGCACTGGGGGTAGAAGAGTGCTGGGGTCTGAATGTTTGCATTCCCCCACCCCAAATTCATAGGTTGAAATCCTAGTGCACAATGTGATGGTGTGCGATCTTTAGGAATTGTGACCTTCGGGAAGTGTGGCCTTTCGGAAGCGATTAGGTCACGAGGGCAAAGCCCTTACGGATGAGATTAATGCCCTTATAAAAGAGGCTCCACAGGGCTAGCTCATTCCCTCTATAATGTGAGGATAAAGTGAGAAGTCTGCAACCTGGAAGAGGGCCCTCATGCAACCATGCTGGTACCTTGATCTTAGACTTCCAGTCCTCAGGACTGTGAGAAATCAATTTACGTTGTTTATAAGCCACTCAGTCTATGGTATTTCATTAGAGCCGTCTGAATGGACAAGACAAGTGAATAAGACATTGCCCCTGTCTTCAAGGAGCTAATAGTTCTTGACAAGAGACTCATCAATTAAGAGGCTATGTGGTGCAATGGTTATGGGAATACCTTTTTTTTTTTTTTAAATTGAGTTCTAGTTGATTTACAATATTGTGTTCGTTTCAGATGTAGAGCAGAGTGATTCAGTTATACACATAATATGTATATATCTATATTTTTCAATTCTTTTCCATTATAATTTATTATAAGGTATTGAATATAGTTCTGTGTGCTATACAGTAGATTATCGTCGTTTATTTTATATATGGTAGTGTGCATCTGTTACTCCCATACTCCCAATTTATCCCTCCCCATCTTCCCCTTTGGTAACCATAAGTTTGCTTTTTATGTCTGCAAGTCTGTTTCCGTTTTGTAAATAAGTTCATTTGTACTATTTTTTAGATTCCACATATAAGTGATATCATATAATATTTGTCTTTCACTGTCTGACTTACTTCACTTAGTAGGATCATCTCTAGTTCCATCCATGTTGCTGCAAATGGCATTATTTCATTCTTTCTTATGGCTGAGTAATATTCCATCGTATATATGTACCACAGCTTCTTTATCCATTCATCTGTCAGTGGACACTTAGGTTGCTGCCATGTCTTGGTTATTGCAAATAGTGCCACAGTGAACATTGTGGTGCATGTATCTTTTTGAATTAGATCTTTCATCTTTTCTGGTTATACAGGTTATGGACATAACTCGTGGAGCCAGAGAGACTGGGCTTGAATCCTGGCAATGCCACTTATTGGCTGTATGACTTTGGGTGAAGTGCTTTATCTCTGCGTGCCTTGGTTTTCTCATCTGTAAACTAGGGATAATGATACTTCCCTCATAGATTATGGTGAGGATTAAAGTAGTTAATACATGCCAACTGTTGAGAACGCAACACATCTTAGCTATTGGAATTATCGTTTTTATTTTATTTACTCCGCACCTATGTATTCCTCTACCCATCTTAGATATCTTCCTCTAAGAATTTGTTGGCTGGTCTGTCAGTTTCAGGGCTGGTTTGTCACCTTGCATGGAAGTCAGCCTTGACTCTATTCAACTGGACTTTATTGAACAGTTCTAGAAGTGAGGCCAGTAGAAGTGTGTTGCCTACTTTTGGTAGGGCAGAGAGAGGGCTGGTCTTGAACCTCAGGGGTCTGTGGCTCTCTCCAGCACTGTACAAGGTGTCATGGGGCTTTGGTAAAGTCCTTGCCCTTTTCTCCACTCAGCTCCTCAGCAGGGACTTGAAAACGTCTGCCTGATGAATTCTTGGTGGCCCCTCTGGCTTGAATGCCTGATTGATGTTGCAGTTGAAAGACAAGATACAAAAGAGACAACCAGAGAAAATGTAAGACAAGTAGATAGTCCTCACATGTATGGTATACACAATAACAGCTACAACCAAACCCCCCCATGCAAGTGGGTGTGGAGGGATGGGACAGCATGGGCTGGCATTTTCAGGAAGCTTCTCAATTTAACCCTCTGTAAATTAAGAGAGTACACTATTTCATCACTAAGGTTCGTTACACTACTAGGATTTCTATAGCCCTATGGTTTTATGAGAAGAACCTTATCTGGGCATCAGAAGGTAAGCTGAACCTGGGTTGTTGGAGAAAAGTTAAGGATGCCAAGAGGAAGGAGAATTTGTCCTGGTCACAGCCTTCTCTGAACCCCTGGAGGAAAAGGCACCATGCTTGGTGGGAAAAATAGGCAATGGGAAGACAGGGTCTGCCTTCCAGAATCTCTGGACTAGGCTCTTGGGGAGGCTGCAATGAGTCTGGAACTTTGGTGAGAAGCGAAGGACTGGTTGGGGAAATAAATAAGAACTCAAGAGCCTCATTCCTGAATTAGAGGCTCTGCCTTTCGGTGGAGCCAGACAGTGGTAATTTCTACCCCTCTTTTTTCCATGTTCTAGCCATACGGGGGGTGGTGAAATGATTTTAAATCTCTGAGCCTTAACTTCCTATGGTGAAAATGAGGATAAGATACACCCCACAGGGCTATTGTGAGAATTCAATAACATGTGTTGACTACAGAGTAGAGATTTAATAAATGACTGTCTTTGTGATTCACAAAAATGATTTTGGATGCTACCTGAGTTTTCCTGAATTTGTTCTGTCAGAATTATTTATTGGGAAAAATGGGTGCCTTGACTTACCGTGTGACCATAGACGTGTTAGTTCACCTCTCCGTGTCTCAGCTTCTTCTTCTGAAAAATGGGATAACAATACTTACCTCACAGGATAGCTAAGAAAATTCGATATCTTAATGCATGTAGGATGCGTATAATGGGGCCAACATATAGTCAGGGCCCAATATAGTGCAGATTTTATTGTTAATATTGCTATAATTCTGTTACTTTTCAGCAGGAGATTACAACGAAGTTCCTCACAGCAGGGTCTCAGATATTAAAAAGTCCAGATACTGAGGGAGAAATCTTTGCCAACTTAGCTGAGACTAGAGATATTGAATAACCTGGGAAGATAGATGGAATGAAAATGATACTGCTTTTGCAGATTTTTGTAGCTGGAGGACTGATGGAAGAAAGGTGCTTGCTGCTAAGAATTAAGTTTGTAGCTCTCCTCTGTTCCCCATCTTTCTGAGGTCACCTAGCTTCCACGTGATCCATCTGATCCCTACTCAGTTCAAGTGTGTCCAGGCTACCATTTCACCTGTTGTCATAATCTGACTCTTCCCAGGAACCCACCCTGAGAGCCTTAGCCACAAAAGAAACATGCACAGGTAGCATGGTGAAGAGCAGGGCCCGTACAAATGGGTCTCGTGGGCTCATTCTGTTGGTCTGCTCAGTGATTTAAGAAGCAGGAGGCTTTCTTTATAAAGGTCTGCATTTCAGCAGCCCGTGAAAAGTCCGTACGATCTGCCAGCAATCAGCTACTTCCCCTTATTGTCTTTCTCCTGGCCCACATCACCTTTGTCCAAGACCTGCCTGGTTCTGGAGGCATTTATGTTCCCTCTCCATCTTCTATCACCTCCAGGAGAACACCTTGGCCTGAGTCAGCCTCCCTGATGAGGTATATTCCCCATTGGTGTTGGGTTTGGCCATGTGACTTTTTTGGAAATGGGAAGTTAGCAGCTATGGATGTAAGAAAAGCTTAAAGTGTGCTTGTGCTGTGGAGCTCTCTGTGGCTGCCATTTCTGCCATCCTTGGTCAGCATGCCCTAGCTAACTTACAGATCAGTGCATGTGAATACACGATGGAGGTTTTAAGCTGCTGAGATTTGTGGATGTTTGTCACACAGCAGTAGCTGATAAATACTCTGGGTTCTAATACAAGATTTGTCTCTAACTTTCTGTGTGACTTTGTTCAAGTTATTTTACTTTCCTGGACATCAGTTTTCTCCCACCTCTAAAATGGGAAGAATTAGACACATTTTTTTTTCAAAGTACCCATATTTTTGTGATCATTGATTCCCAAAATGAGGACCAAAGTTTTAGGAAATGAAAACTCTGTGAATCTTCATCTCCCTTACATTCTCTTTAAATTTGGTTGTTGGATATCGCCCTGAATATAAGTATATATAGGTTGACCATTTATTCCTCATTCAAGAAGGAATATGTTAAAGAGAAGGAGGAGAGGGTCCTAACATGTATTAAGCACCTGCTTTGCATTGGGTGCTTTACAAGTGACATTTGCTATAATCCTCAGGACAACCCTGAGGCAGATAGATTATCCTCGTTTTATGAATGAGGGGCTTCGAGAGGTCACGGGACTCACCTGAGGCCACCCAGCTAGTGAGTTAGATGCCGGGACTTAGACCTAGGTTTGCCTATCCACCATAACCTAAATAGTACCTGTGTTTTCTATTCCTGTATTTGTTCTGTTTTATTTTGTTACAGAAAGTGGTCTAGGTGCCTGTGGTCCAGAGAGTGGAATAGGTCTCTGAGGAAACCTGAAGGGACTCTGGGAGCTGTAGATTCAGAATATCCCATTATACGTGCTACAGCCTTTGCTGCTAAACTGTTGGGTGCCATGAAGAGGGCTGTTTCCTGCCCCAACCTCCTCTGGCTCCTCCCATGAGCCTATGAGCATTTAACAGCCTTGGTCCACCCATATGTTGGGGTGTTAGCACGAGACACACATGATCTGGAAGCTCTGAAGGAGATTGACCCTACCCCTGCGGAACCCTGTAAAGATTCCAAGGAGGTAATGCACACCAAGGGCTTGGCACAGGGCTCAGTATGTAACAAAACCAATCTCCTCCTTCTGTTTCCCAGTCAACCAAGGAGGTTCGTAGGCATTTATATTTTAAACACTTATATGAATATTTACATATAGTTATATTACACAATAGTTCCATGAGGTTGATATTATCTTCCTCCCTTTTTGCTCTAATAATCCATCTGAACCCCACAGACTTTAAAAAATTTTTTTAAACATCTTTATTGGAGTATAAGTGCTTTACAATGGTGTGTTAGTTTCTGCTGTATAACAAAGTGAATCAGTTATACATATACAGATGTTCCTATATCTCTTCCCTCTTGCATCCCCCTCCCTCCCACCCTCCCTATCCCACCCCTCTAGGTGGTCACAAAGCACCCAGCTGATCTCCCTGTGCTATGCGGCTGCTTCCCACTAGCTATCTGTTTTACATTTGGTAGTGTATATATGGCCATGCCACTCTCTCACTTGGTCCCAGCTTATGCTTCCCCCTCCCCGTGTCCTCAAGTCCATTCTCTATGTCCGCGTCTCTATTCCTGTCCTGCCCATAGGTTCTTCAGAACCTTTTTTTTTTTTTAGATTCCATATATATGTGTTAGCATATGGCATTTGTTTCTCTCTTTCTGACTTACTTCACTCTGTATGACAGACTCTAGGTCCATCCACCTCACTACAAAGAACTCAATTTCATTTCTTTTTATGGCTGAGTAATACTCCATTGTATATATGTGCCACATCTTCTTTATCCATCCATCGATGGACACTTTGAAGCTCATAGACTTTAGGTAAATAATTTGAACCCGGGTCTCTTTGGTTTCAAAGCCTTGGTTGACAATCACTCCAATGAATGACTGGGTTCCTGCAATACCCACTTTTGGCTTCTGAGTTGCAAAAGCCAGGAACTATTAGAGCACCATAACTGATGCCTTTTTATGTATGTGCACATGCATGTATTTCTATCCACAAATACAAACAATGAGCCCTTGAGGGCATACATGTGGATGGCATGTTCTTTATTCCCTAGGATCCATGCAGAAATGTCACCAGGACAACAAATCTTAACATATTTGCAAGGGACTAGGCCACAGCCTGATTGGAGGGGACTGTTTTTTCATTTTTTTTTAATGGTTACATTAATACTGTATTTTACAGTTTGAACAGCTCTTTTTTGCCCATGATTTCACTTGGTTCTCACAATAGCTGATAAGCCGACAGGGCAGGCATCACTTTTACTTTTCAAGCAAAGAAACTAAGACCCAAAGAGGCAGAGTGACTTGGCCTAAGTTTGCACAGGATCTGCCTGGTCCAAAAGAGGCACAGCTACTTTGGGGAAGTATTGCTAATGAAATAAAAGCTCCCAGCCAGTCTGGAGTACTCCTCTAGAGCAAAAAGTGTCTTCAAGTCAGGGTTGGGAAGCAAGAATTCTTTGTTTGGTAAAAGGGTGCTTTCTTTTTCTTATGGACTTCACTCATCTCTCTCAAATTTCCCAAGGACTTCTCTCCATCTTCTCTCCCAAATACCTCATCTTAGTTAAATGACCAGCATGGTTCACTGGCTGGGTAGGAGGCTGGAGACTGAGTCACGATGATATTGATGATGATGGTGATGATGACAACGACCAACCTGTGACCCTGTAAAATCTGTTAAGTCTCCTCCAGGGTTCAGTCTCTCATCAGGAAAACAAGGCCAGTGACAGAGACCACTCATCAGAGTGCCTGAGATTACGCCACAGAAGGCAGGGACCGGCCATAGAGGTTTAGCCTGAGACAAATGAGTAGAACAAGAAAGGAAACGCCTTGCTCCCTGTGGCTGGAACCTCTTTATATAATAATAGCTCACATTTACTAAGTGCTTTATATGTTGTAATTTCCAATTTGAATTGTTCATTGCTTGTATCTAGGAAAACAATTGACTTTTGTATATTAACCTTGTACCTGCAACCTTGCTGTAATTGCTTATTAGTTCCAGGAGATTTTTGGTTGATTCTTTGAGATTTTCTATGTAGACAATCATATCATCTCTCTCTATATATATAATACATATAAGGGCAGTGCTTATATGTATTAACTTATTTAACCTTCATAAACAACGCTAAGAGGTTGGTTTAATTATGATTCTTATTTTATGACTGAGGTCATTGAAGTACAGAACAGTTTATAATTTGACCAAAGAAATGCAGCTTAAAGGTGGCAAACCTGCAAGTTGAACCCAGCAGTCTCATCCCAAACTCACACTATTAATCCACATGGCCTTGCTTTGTAAGATTCACGTTTGTTCCCATTTTAAAGGCATAAGGGGATATAACATGGAAGTTTCATGGCCCCAGTACTTCACTCCTCCCTGGATCCATGCCTTTGCTATGTAACTTTGCAGAGCCCTCCACTGCAGGCAAAAGGTACTTCTCCATCCTTTGATTCTGGGCTCGGTCATGAGACTTACCTTGGTCGACAGAAAAAGACAGAAGCAACGGTGTGCCAGTTCTGAGCCCAGGCCTTAAGACAACTTGCAGGTCTCTGCTTGTTCGCTTGTGCCTCCACCATTGTTAGGAGAAGGGCGTACCTGGGCTAGTCTGCTGTTCCTCGAGGTGAGGAAGATGACAGACACGTGGAGCTGAGCTCTCCCGCTTAGGCTGCTCCCGCTAAGGACAGTAAGAGTGGATTTACTGCTCCCCGCAATCCCAATCGGCCACAGATGGATGAGTGACGCAACTGAGATCAGCTAGCATGACTTAGATCAGCCAAACTCCAGGTGACTCCCCAGAGTAGCAACAGATAAATATTGAGGTTTTGTGGTGGTTTATTATTCAGCAAACTAACTGATACCCATGGTGATTGTGGAAAGACCAGAGTTTCAGAGTTAAACATTCATTCAAGTCACACCTGTACCAGTTATTAGCTGAGAGATCCTGGGCAGGTTCCTCAGACTCTTTGAACTTTAATTTCCTCATCCTAATGGGGATAAATATGCCTAGGGACGCTGTGTTAATGGGATTAGTGGAAGCATCTAGTATGGTGCCTGCTCAGATGTATGCTTAGTAAGTATGAGTTTCTTCATTCTCCCAATTGTTCTTTCACTCTGGTAAGCATTTAGTGAGTGTCTGTGTTCACAGGCTCTGGGATGGGCTCTGCACGCAGTGGTTGAAGTTAATACCCACTATCAAGGAACTTGGTGGTAGTGGCGCAGAGAAGAAATGTGTCTGGAAAGTCTCAGCAAGAGGCACTAGGAGAGGATCTGGTCAGGCAGATGAGAAGACCAAAGCAGAGCACCACTGTTCAGACCAAGGTCAGACCCAAGTTTATCTGGAAACTAGAATGTGGGATTGCATTCTGGGCAGAGACTTAGATGATTTGGTAGAAAAGACAGTCATGGGAACTGGAGTATCAATATCTATTGTCACAATAGTGCTGTGTAACAATTACCCTAAAACTTCGTGGCTTGAACCAAGCATTCATTATTGCCCATGAATCTACTGGTTAGGTGGGTGCTTCTTCAGGCCTTGGTTAGGCTCATATAGTTTCTGCAGTCAGCTGTGGGCTTGGTAGGAGTCTGTGGATCTTACACAGGCTCTCTGTCTTAGTGGGCTTAGGGTGGATTTTCATTCTGTTGCAGGCTAGCTTGGACTCGGTCTCAGGCTACCCTTGAAGGTATGCATGTGGATGAGCCCTTGAGGGTATGCATGTGGCATGTTTTTATGGCATGGCAGAGATGTGGGAGAAAAAAGGAGAGAGGGAAGGAGAGAGAGACAGAGACAGAGAGAGATGAAAAACAAAGCCAGACTTAAACCTGGCACCTTGTCAGTTCTGCCACATTTTGATTGGCCAGAGCAGTTCACCAGGTCAGCCCAGATTTAAGGAGGTGAGGACCTAGATACCATCTTTAGATGTGTGTGTATATGTGGTGGTGGGAGGATTTCAAAATTCCACAGCAAGGGGCACTGGTATAGGGAAGACATTAATTTGGGCCATGGGTATAGTCAATCTACCATAGTTCCTAATTAGAATGGCCCCATTACTAGGTGTAGGGATCGAGGTCAGGACAGGAATAGCAGCCAGGGCCCAGGCTTATATATTTCTCCTGATCAGGTCTAGGATTGGGGTAGAGCTGGCATATTCAGATCCAAGTAGAGCAGGTACCACAATGAACTAAAGCATCAGTGATGATGTGTAGGCAGCCAGGGGACAGCTCTTGTGTGATGAGAATTTCTGCCCACAAAGCTTTGTGGTTGTCTATGGGATAACATCAAAATCCCCCCATCTCACCGTGCCAATTTACGTGCAACATAATCTTTGCAAGAGGCAGATTTTCTTTTAAGAATATGAAAGTAATACATGAGAATTAAGTAAAATTGGTATAATTCATAAAAATGGAAAAATAAAGTAAAACAAATCACCCAGTTTGATCACCCAAAGACAGTCACTGCTAACTCCTAATATATTTCTCTAGCCACCTTTTCCCTCCTGTGTATATATGTGTTTTAATATATTACACAAATAAATATATATTATATTTATTTTTAAAGTAAGCATTTTAAAAACCACAGTCTGTAAGGAGACCTGCTTTTATGTTCTGTTTGTTTTTGTCTATTTATGGAACATAATATTGACTCCAATAATTCAAACTGTCTCTATCTATCTATCTATCTATTGATCATCTATCTATCTAATCTGAATATCTAGAATTTTTCCCTCTTTTTTATTGAAGTATAGTTAATTTACAATGTTGTGTTGTGGTTTTTTTTTTGAAAGAAAAAGACAAAACTACTTATATGTAGGCAATATACTTGAAAAACCGAAAAGAATTAACAGTGAAAAACTATTACAAAAAATAAGAGAACTTAATAGGTAACAGGATATAAAATTGATAAACAGAATCAAAAATTTTCATGTATACCTAAAAAAACCCAGAAGATAAGAAAGACCCCATTTACAATAAAAAGATACTTAGGAATAAACAGGGAAATCTTTAAAATAATCAAGGAGAAAAAAGCACACTTTAACAAATGAAAATAAAAACGATGTTTTTAGATTCTTTCAGATTCATAAGGATGTCAATTTTCCCAAGTTAATGCATAAATTTAATGGGATCCTAATAAATTCTTTTTCAGATTCATTTCCATTATAGGTAATTACAAGATATTGAGAATAGTTCCCTGGGTTATACAGTAGGTCCTTGTTGTTTACCTATTTTATATAGAGCAGTATGTATATGTTAATCCCAAACTCCTAATTTATCTCCCTCCCGCCCCACGAATATTTAGAACTTGAAAGGCTTTGCTTGCTTTTTTTCAAAGGTAAAAATAACAAAATGACTCAAATTGTAGAGTAGAAGATACATAAAATTTACTCATAACATTCACAGCATAGACAGACACCAGAGAGTGGATTCCACTATGGTTTCTGGTTCCCCACACTGAGGAACTGGGGTGAGCTCTTGCCCGGGATGGGATGGGTGGGAACCCGGTGCTGTTCATGTGTGGTTGGCGTCCTGTGTCTTCAGGCAGGCGCTGGCTTTCTCCTGGGAGTTCTGAGTTGCCCAGTACTGGAGCGTCTGGCTCAAGTTCTCAGACCTTCCAACTTACGTGAGATCATTCTGAGTTTGTGCTTGGGTACTTGCTCCCAGTTCTTCTTTGGTGCAGTTGTTAGAGGAGAACTTAGCAGAAGATCTACCTTCTTATCAAATGTTTAAGTATACGGTACAGTGTTGTTAGTGATGAGCACTGAGAACTGTTCATCTCGTATACCTGAGACTTTGTACCTTTTGGCTGGTTCCTCCCGGTTTCCTCCTCCCTCCCCATAACCCTGGCCTCTGGCAACCCAACCCTCATTCCACTCTCCGCTCCTATGAGTCTGACCCTTAGATACCTCATATATGTGGGATCGTGTAAGCATTGTCCTTCTGGGCCTGGTTTATTTCACTCAGTATATCGTTTTCCGGGTGCATACGCTTATCTCCAAAGGCATCAGTTGTACACATTAAACATGCACAGCTTTTAAAAAAAGAGTCGAATGTTCATCGCCGATTTCCGTGGGTGATGTGCTGCCTCTGAGTTCCCCTGTCATCGGCAATGCTTTTGTGTTGCTACAGTTCTGTTTCTCTCTGCCTCTCAGTCTTTGCTTCTTTCCAGGTCTTAGGTGACCCGAGCCTGTATTCTCCGTGTGGGGGGAAGGGAGGGGAGGGGGAGACAAGCTGCACCAGTGGAATGGGGCATTTAAAACGCCCAACTGAGAGCGACTTTCAGTTTGGGTTTCCATAGAGCACTGACTCATTCCTTTCAAATGGCCCCAGAGCTTCCCGTGTATCACCAATAAACACCCCCGCTGCCCCAAGATGCAGCAGTATAGCATATGGCAGTCTTCCTAACCATTTTCAGCTTCTGTCACAAGATGGCCAAGGCAGAGAGGTTTTTTTTTTTTTGCATAGTTACGATCATATTGCCCGTAACTCTTTTTTCCCCCAAGATATTGTATTTTATTGGATCAACTCAAATTAAAATTTTTAGCATAAGCAATAGGATATCAAACATACTTGGAACGTAAGAAGAACTGTGGCAATAGAAATAATAATATGCATGAATTGCCAAACAATAGCTCATTTAATCTTGACAACAATAGGTAGATACTATTATCATTAGCATTTTATAAGGAGGAAGTGAAACCTTAAAGAGGTTGAATAATTTTCACACAGTCACACATCTAATAATAACAACTGGTAGCGTCAGGATTCAAATCCAAGACTGTCTGATATCCGACCTCTTGGTGACAATGCTGTATTACTGCTTAAATTCAGAACCTCAGATAATTGTGTGAAAAGATTTATTGGAAAGGAGTGGGGTAACAAGTACTTGGTTTGGCCTGAGGATATTGCCCTTTATTCTTGAAAGCTTATCTCACTTAATGTTATTTTAGCAATATTTCCCTGAGCTCTGACATATTCTAAGGAAATGCCCTTCAAAATGGTTACATACTATTCCATCACGTGGAAAAATTTTAAAACATTTATTCTCTTATAATTGAACGTTTTGGTTGTTCTTAACATTGCTAGTATATATAGTGAACATCTACACATAAAGCTTTTTCTTTTCCCCTTCCAAATTTAGGATCTCTTCCTTGGGCTAGATTTCCCAAAGCGGGATGATTTAGAATAATAAAGCCATGGTCATTTAAAAAAGACTTCTGAAACCGTTTTCTAAATTACTGTCCCAAAGGGTACACCAGTATAACCTCCCACCAGTCATGGATCAGAGAGCTCATTTACTGCCAAGAGGTAAGGCTTTTCAGGAGTTACTTTGAACAGTGGAAGAGAGCTGGCCCAGTGAGCTTCAAAGGTGTTTCACATGAAAGGCACGGTTTGAAAGGGGATGTCAAGGAGACAGGGGACAATTGGCAGGCCTGGTGGCTGGAGGAGGTTTAGCTGGGGGAGCAGAGTGCCAATAAGCACAGGGACAGAACTTGGGAACGTCACAGAGTCTCCGGGTTCTACTCCGCTGGGTCCCACGTGCTTCCTGGGAATTCCTTCTCAGCCGCCAAGACCCTGCTCCAGTGCCCCCTCCTCTGTGAAGCTCTCTTGGGCTCCAGGGTAGAGGTAGGGGGATGACTCCTGCTGGTGTGCCCCATTAGACTCTGAAGGTTACCTGTATCCTGGTACTTACAACACAGGACCCCAGCACTGCCTGTGTTCCTAGAGCCCAGGAGCTTACCTAAGGCAGGGACCACCTTTTACTCACTTCTGCGTCACTATCCCTTAGTGCGTTGCTCATGGTAGGGGTCGTTGGAGGTTGTGGGCAGGATGATGCCATCAGATGGGCGCTCTGTCACCTTGACCTGCTCCATCTTAGCGGCTGTGCCTGTCATGGTGCACACATAGCTTTCCCAGGGCAGGGACTTTGCAATACGCACTTGAACTTTCCTGCTCACGTCTTCCCTGGCTTCTGGTCTCCATGCCCTGCCTCTGCCCACGCTCACCTGTGGGCTCAGAGCTACCTCAGACCCCAGGGCACCTCCTGATTGTTGATTAAGTTGCTCGTTTGACAAATACTCGCCGAGCACCACCGAGGTGCCAGGCATCGTTCTAGGCACTGGAGGAGTTGTCGTGAGCCAGACAAGCCCCGTCCCTGCTTCTGTAGAGCTCTTCTTCTCGTCGGGGTGGGAGCACGATCAGTCCTGGAGGTTTGCAGGGCAGCGAAGGGGGTTGGGATGAGGTGGCATGGCGTGGTTATGAGACAGGCTGGGAACTGGGACCCTTTGCTGCAGGGCTTGCACCTGGACAAATGTCATCTCAAGCAACAAGATTCAAAGAAACTATAAGGGACTGAAAAGAACTGCGTGCATGAGCAGTTGGGGCAAATTACGAAGAGCTGGAAGCAAAAGCAGGGCACTGCGCACGCCCCCTGCACACAACGTCACCAGAGGGGTGGGCGGACCACCTAAGCCACCCTTCCTGCTGGACCTCTGGACCTGTGTCCCTACTGTAACCCCAGGTAAGGACCCAGCTCATCCCCGCTGAGGGAGCTAGCAAGCGAGGGGACCTGTTGTTTGCGCTGGCTCCCCCCTGCTGCAGCAGGGACCCCACTAAAGCCTTGCCTCAATTCCTTGTCTGGCCTCTGATTAGTTTCTATTGATTAAGCAGGCCAAGAACCCTGGTCGGTAACAGTTAGGGGAGGTCTTACACTTAAGCTGAGGTCTGAATGACGAGGAGGCACCAATCCCGGAAAAAAACTGGAGAGCAGAGAGGGAACAGCCCATGCAAAGGGTTACCAAGCAGTAAAGACAGAAAGAAGAGCAATGTAGATAAATCACAGGGCATGAGAAGAAAGGGTGTGGAAGACGAGGTTAGCAGAGCCCAGATGACTCGGGCGTCATGGGTTAGAGGAAGAAGTTTGCATTTAATTCCAATGGTGACAGAAAGCCAGTGGGAAATTTTAAGTAGGAGAGGGTGTGATTAGACGTACATTTAAAAAAAAAAAAAAATCACTCTGCTTGTCATGTGGAGAATGGGTAGCAGGAAGAAAGAGGAAGCTCCGGGGAGGTAGGTGAGGAAGGTCTTGCCCATGTCCTAGGCATGAGGTGCTGGTGGTCTGGCCCAGGTGGCTGCCATGGAGGAGATGGAGAGAGGTAGCTGGATTCCAGCCATGTGTTGGCAGTGGAATTCTGGGTGCAAGGGCAATGCAGGACTCTACGATGGTTCTAAGTATTCAGTCTGCATGTCCAGGTGCACTGTGTGGTGTCTTATAAAACACCGGGGGAGGAACTAAGATTTGTCTTTCTTTCTTTCTTTTTTCCCCGGGAAAAGGGTAGGAAAGAGCTAGGAATCAGGAGTCCTCCCCTGTGTGCTAGACCCTCCAGGTCTGGGCTTCTGACTTGCTCTTTCCAGTCTGGTCCAGAGACCAGGGTCTTATGTTTGAATCCTAGCCTAAGGAGATTTGGGGTACATGCTCCAGGTACATGCTCTGCTGGTATACACCTGTCTTTTTTGACCCCATCCCCGTTTGTGCTCTCTTCTGGCTGCCATCCTACCTAGACTTCTTCCTTTTCTCTATAGCTTGCTCTGCTCCTACACCCTGTATTGCCCCCTCCCAGCCTGCCCCTAGCTCCCAGTGTCTGGTCCATTCCACAAGGCAGAGTCTGCAGGTGATGGCCGTAGCAGACCAGGTCTCAAGACAGAAATAGTCCTGGCTAACAGATGTAATACTCATGATATGCCAGGTACGTATCTTGGCTCAACTAGTCATCACAACAGTCCTATTCATTTGCTACTATTATTATCCCCATGGAACAGAGGTAAGTGAGGCCAAGAGTATTTATGTAACTTGCCTAAGATCACACAGATGCCAAGTAGGGGAGCTGGGATATGCCCTCAAGGTAGAACTACTAAGCTCTGATACCGAATCATAGTTCGGTATCAGTGTGTCTGGCTGGTATATCAGCCAACCCAACATGCTGAGGGGTCGCCGGTGTTAAAACTGTGATTAGCAGAGGCTGTTGCATTTTCTCTACCTTCTCAAATACCATTTCACCACGGATGATGGAAAACTAGAGAGGATCCAACAGAGAATCAGATTACTGATGAACAATCCCTGTTGAGGCATTTATTCATTGGACACGTTTTTGTTGAGTGTCAACCATGTGCCACCATGTGGGACAGTAACAAACAAGACAGCACGTTTCCCGCATGTATGGAATGTATGTTCTCCTTCCTGTGATTCCACCTTCCATGGCACAGGCAAATGCCCCCACTTTTCTGTCCCCCCTACCTCAATTCAGGTGCTGGGAACTCCTTGTTTATGACGTTACCCATTCTGTAGCTATCCTTCTGGGCTGTGCATGGTCTGTTCTACCCTCTGCTCCCTTTATAGGGTTTTTTCTCTAGTTTATTACCTTCTACCCACAGTCACCAAACCCCCTCATTTCAGGCACCTCTTATCCTCTTCCCTGTGTGGGCAGCTACCAGCTATATATGATGATGAACATCTGATATCCTGAGTAGAGAAGCAGAGGAAGGTAGGTGGGACCTCTTTCTAAAACTGTGGATCAGTGGAGGCCAGCGAGTCTGTAACCCAGTGAGCAGGCTGCAATAATTGGATGAAGAAATCAGGATTGGAGGATTGGAAAATCAAATAAAACTAAGATTATTGTGTAAAATGCCTGCTACAAGGTCCTGTAAACTTAAACTTGCTAGGTGTTGGTTGAATATCGGTGTTGAGCTCCCTAGCAGCCAAAATAAAAAGAGAAATCACAATTGGTTTGTAAGATTTTCATGGTCCATAGGTTGAAAACAAAATAATTCGTCAGTGGAACTCTAAATTTTCCTTCTACACAGAACAGAAAGAATTGACTCCTTTGTGTACTCATCCGGAGGACCCTGTCTGGTGTAGTGGGAAGTATCTTTAACAAAAATTATTAAAATGCACTAAAATGTACTTGCTTTGTAAGTCATTTTGTATTCATGGGAAGTAGCCTTGGGAATGGCTATCTCTTCAAGGTCAGCCTCCACTTTCCTTTTCGCCTGGGTCTCCTTTGGCACCTAGAGTGGTCTTCTGTGCATAGTAGGTTCTCTGTCAATGCAGTCGCCTGATTTACCCTTAATTGGGTGCCTACAGAATCCCACTGCCCTGTGTCTTGTACCCCATTGTATCTAAGAAACATCCTCTGACTTAAAAATTGCTGGTGGGAAATAACTGAGAGGTAGAATAATTACTGAGGAAAATAGAAGCAGTGCTTCCTAAACTTATGGGCATTCTGACAGAGATATCTTTTAGGAAGTAAGAATTACCATAAATCCCAAGGGTGAACCATAGCACTAGATGTAAAAACAAAGAAGTCAAGAGTCAGCAGAAACCTTCTGCACTTTGTTTTCTGGAAGACAAAAGGAGCTGCCATCAAGTCGGTTTTAAGGGTCAGCTAGTTGCCCCCTTTCTATCCCGCTTCTCCCAACCCCATCTGCCATTTGCAGAATGTGAGACGGGATCTTCCTGAGGACGTTCCAGAATAGAAGCTGCTCGTTTCCAAGAGTGATTAACATCCCCATTAGTTACTTCTGACTGCTTGGCTGGAAAGGGGAAGATTTTTTTTTTTTTCAGAATTGCAGCACCAGAAGTGCACAAACAAGCCAGATCAGGTTGGCTGTTGGGGGAGGCACTTAGCTCCTGCTGCATGCAGAGGGGATCCATTGGAGTAATGCCCCAGGGCCCTCTCTCTCTCTCCTCTCCCTTATTCTTCCTCTCGGAGAGCAGAGACTCACCTGATTGGTTAGCTTGGAGAAGGAACTGGGCATCCCTGACTTGGCCCCTTCCTGTTTTTCTCTTCGTTCTCCCCGCCTGCAGAAAGCAAGCCCTCTCTACTCCTCCATGCTGTAGGGTTTTTTCGGGGACAGGCTCCATGGGGGAGCCTACAGGGGTTCAGCACTGTTTGTGACTAGGGAGGCAAGTCTGCCCGGTTCTGGGGTGTGGCATCAGGAAGCCAGTTGTTGCCATTCCCTTAAGCCTTGTTGTCTAACAGACATATCAATGGTGAAAGTGACATTTCAAATCCTCCCTGCCTGTCTCCTTGGCTTATTTCGCCTTTGGTCTCGTACCAGAGTAAGGAAGGGGTGTCCTGGATTTGGACCCCGTCAACCCAAACATTGACCATAACAGAGTTCATAGGAGGACTGAGGATGGCTGGTGGGTCTCCTCAGAGTATAAGGAGGGGCCATCCACAAATTGCTGTTGATGAAAGCAAAAGCAGGTGGTAGGTATTGGTGGAAGCCCAGGTCTCCAGGTGAGGGTTTAGAAGCAAGCAGGGCAGGAAAACCAGGTGGGGAACCTGTAAATGACATGTGTATATTTGTCTGTTCAGCATCCTCCCCGCCTCCTCTGGTAACTGTGCCCAACTTCCAATGGGAAGCTACTTGTCATGTGGGGTTCCTCCTACCTTTCTCTAAGGGTGGGTATCAGGCCAATGAATTGCAATTTGGGGACATTTATGGAACTATTGGGAAGGAGAAACTCTGCATTGGGACTGGTAGGTTGGAAGGATGCAAGTCTGAGGTTACCGGTGGACATCTTGCCACCAAGGGGGAGATGAATACATCATAGGTACATATATACAAATACATAAACATCATATATACATATATAAACATACATATACACACATACATATACATCAGATACATCAATATGAAACCAACACAGAGGAAAGCAGAGGCAAGAGGTAGATACTGCACCTGTATCCAGCTATGCCAGAAGCTAGCCACCTGGACTTCTTAATTGAAGATACTTTCCCTCATTACTTAAACCTGTTTAAATCAGTTTTTTCCCACTAAAACTAAAATAATAACAATTAATAAATAAATCAAACAAGGGTTATGATTTGTTTGGAAGGAAATGGAAGCCGTGCATTTATTCTTTCTCTCAACTGCATAAATATTCAGTGAGCAGTTGCAGTGAGCCAGGTTCTGTGCTGGGTCCTGGCAATACAGAGATGAATAAAGCACCATCCTTGACCTTAGAAGTTCAGGTTAGCCGGAGAGAGACAGGTGAGCAAGTGACCATAATCTGATATAGTACATAAGCTAGGAGAGGCATATGGAGAGTGCCATGCTAGCCCAGGGGAATGGAGGGAACCATTCCTGAGAGGGAACAGTGGATTGGCACTTAAGGATGAACAGGATTTAGAAAAGTAGAGAATGAAGTGGTATCCATGACAACATGGAGATGAGAGGTCAGGATGAGGCAGGAGGCTAGTATGTAATAACAGTGAAGAGGAGGATAAGTATTTTATCTAGTTAACATTTAATGAGTGCTTATAATACACAGGCATTATTCCTAGTACATTAACATTTTTTATTGTTTAGGCTACACCGTGAGGTATGTGAGATCTTAATTCTCTGGCCAGGGATCGAACCCGTGCCCCCTGTACTGGGAGAGTGAAGTCCCAACCACTGGACTGCCAGGGAAGTCCCATATTCCTAGTACTTTAAATACACAGTCTCATTTAATCCTCCTTATGATTCCATGCAGTAGGTGTCTGTTTTATAGGTAAGAAAGTTAAGGAACTTGCTAGAAGCTAGTTCCCAGGGCTGCTGGGATATAAGGTAAAATTTATGGAGTGAGGGTAGATGAAATTCTTGTGACTTTGAGTAAGGCCCAGATTGCGAATGGTTTTGAATATAATGCAAAGGGTTTAATGAAGAGAGCAGAAGGGCATTGCAATTCGCTGAGTGCCCACTGTATGCCAGGCAAATACCTGATCTCATCAAATCCTTATAATTCCCCTACTTAATGAACCTTATAAGCCACAGTCTTACTAACAAAACTCAGATATATTTCCATTTCCCTTAAATCGTTCTACGAGTAAGTGGCAAAAGGAAAAAAAACCCTTCCCCTTTACCTATTTTCTATCTAATGTATTCTTCCCCACTCTTCCTTTATGACAATTATTTTATTTTTTTATTGAAGTATAGTTGAGTTAGTTTTAGGTGTGTGTGTGTATTTATTTATTTATTCTTTTTCAGTTGCTTTTCCATTATAGGCTATTACAAGATACTGAATATAGTTCCCTGTGCTATGCAGTAGGTCCTTGTTTTTTTAATCTATTTTATATATAGTAGTGTGTATATGTTACTCTCACACTCCTAATTTATCCCGCCCCCCTTCCACTTTGTTAACCATAAGATTGTTTTTTATGTCTGTGAGTCTGTTTCTGTTTTGTCAGTAAGTTCATTGGTATCATTTTTGTTTTTAGATTCCACAAATAAGTGATATATGATATTTGCCTTTCTCTGTCTGACTTACTTCACTTAGTGTGATAATCTCTAGGTCCATCCATGTTGCTGCAAATGGCATTATTTCATTCTTTTTTATGGCTGAGTAGTATTCCATTGTATATATGTATCTTCTTTATCCATTCATCTGTCGATGGACACTTGGGTTGCTTCCATGTCTTGGCTATTGGAAATAGTGCTGCTGTGAACACTGGGGAGTATGTATCCCTTCTATTTAGAGCTTTTGTCTTTTGGGGATACATGCCCAGGAGTGAGATTGCTGGATCATATGGTAACTCTGTTTTTAGATTTTTAAGGAACCTCTATACTGTTCCCCATAGTGGCTGCACCAATTTACATTCCCACCAACAATATAGGAAAGTGCCCTTTTCTCCACACACTCTCCAGCATTTATTATTTGTAGACTTTTTGATGATGGCCATTCTGACAGGTGTGAAGTGATACCTTATTGTAATTTTGATTTTTGATATTAGAGAAATGCATTGCTCTAATGATTAGCGATGTTGAGCATCTTTTCATGTGCCTTTGGCCATCTGTATGTATGACAATTATTTTTAATCCTTTTTTCCCTTCTGACCATCCAGTGAAAACTGTCAGTCCTGATGTACATGGAAATATACACAAATGAAACTTTGCTCGTGGTTTATTTCACTGCATGGGAATTTTATTTCCTTCATATGGACAGACTATAAAAACAATATTTTAAAAGAATTATTTCTTAGTTTTTTACTTGCAAAATATTAATGGCCACTTCCTTTAAAAAAGCAATAAATCCAAATTTTGCAAATGAATAAAAGATGTACATTTAAATTCTGCTGAAATGTAAATTTCAGCAAGAAGCCTGCAGTTATTTGACTAAATAAGAAATTAAAATTTCGGAGCTGTCTTTGCATGACAACATCTTTTTGCTATCTAATGAATTTCAACATTGTTTTATTGGCATCAAGTCCCCCATACCATGGCTCTCAAAGGTAAGTAACAAATCACATCGTCAGTCCCAGAGCTCGCTTTGCTAGACACGGTCAGATATATGTCAAGGAGCCCCAGAATTCCCTAAGACTCTTTGAGTTTAATTTGTTCTGTATAATCCCCTTTGTCCTAGAGTTAATGAGCTTGGTTTTGGCAAGTTCTATGCATTCTTCATGTTGTCTGTGTCAGCAAGGTGAGGATGTGACTCCAGTTCAGTTGTAAGGTTGTCTACACCACAGTAAATGTCAAAAGAATTCTGCCCCATTTCCAGGGGTCTACAGATTTCTGCTTGCGGAGCAACTGACAAGGTGTTGTCACTGTGGACAACAGTCTACAAAAGCATTTCTTCTGAACTGGAAAACTGGATAATTTTCCACTTCTCTTCCAGAACAGTGAACATGGCTGAAAAGCTTGGTCCTTTTCAGCAGCAAACATAATGGTGAATGCTGGGTTTAAATTCTAGTTGTTGCCTTATCCAACTTGCTAAAAATGTCCAGCAAGAATTTATCCCTGTCAGATTATTCTGAGAAGGGGTCATATTTAGTCTGTTAGAAGTTCAGTCAGGTGTTTTAAGATTTGTTCTCTAAAAGCTGGTAAACCTCTCTAGAGAAGGGCTTCAGAGTCTGCTTCTGTTTCTTGTCCTGTTTTTTTTTAATCCCATACTCCCAATTTATCCCTCCCCTCTCTTCTCCTTTGGTAACCGTGTTTATTTTCTATGTCTGTGAGTCTATTTCTGTTTTGTAAATAAGTTCATCTGTGTCTTTTTTTAGATTCCACATATAAGTGATATTGTATAATATTTGTCTTTCTCTGTCTGACTTACTTCACTTAGTATGATAATCTCTAGGTCCATATGTTGCTGCAAATGGCATTGTTTCATTCTTTTTTATGGCTGAGTAGTATTCCATTCTCTCTCTCTCTCTCTCTCTGTCTCTCTCTATCTATCTATCTATCTGTCTGTCTATCTGTCTATCTATATACCGCATCTTCTTTATCCATTCATCTGTTGATGGATACTTAGGTTGCTTCCAAGTCTTGGCTGTTGTAAATAGTGCTGCTTGAACATTGGGGTGAATGTATCTTTTTGAATTAGAGCGTTCTGGTTGCATCATATGCAAATATTTTCTCCCAGTCTGTAGGATGTCTCTGCTCCGTTTCTTGACAAAACATACCGGGAAGGTGGTTCAGGGCAAGGCCTGCAGGACCTTCTCTGAGGCTGACCGACTGGGTCTGACACTCAAGCACAGCAATGCAGCGATGTTACTTGCCGCTTCTTTTTCACTGTATCAGTTCCCCGTTGCTGTGTGACAGACCTCCCCACAACTTAGTGGCTTCAACAACAGCCATTTGTCTGGCTCATGATTTTGTAGGTTGGCAGTTTGGGAGGGGCTTGCTGGTGGTTCTTCTGGTCCGGACTGGGCTCTGTTCACGTCTCCCAGGCTCATTCATGCTTTTGCAGTCATGCGAGGTGGGTTGGCAAGACCAGCTGTTTTGAGATGGCCAGCCTGAGGGATGTCTGAACCTTCTCTCTGCATGCTCTCTTACTCACTCATCAGCAGACTAGCCTGAGCTTGTTCACATGGTGCCTGGGTTCCAAGAAAAGCCAGAGAGCAAGCCTGTGAGAACAAGCCCAAGTTTCTTTTCAAGTTTTTGTGTGTCACCTTTGCTCCTGTCCTACTGATCAAAGCCAAGTCACATGGTCAGTGCAAATTCAAGTCATGAACCAAAAATCCAAGGATCAGTGAGAGGAGCCACCTTGTAAGGATGTAGATACAGGGTGGAGAAGAACTCACGGACATCTTTCCAATTTACCACATTCACAAAGCACAAAATAAGCTCTTTTAGGGTTTAATGGGGCCAATAAATTATACTCTTTCTCCCACGTCTGCGTTTACAACCAGTTGAGAGAAGTAAATGGGATTCAAATGGGGCAGATCAAACACCAGCCTTTATTACTGGTGAAATTAGAATGGAGGCATGGCTTGCTTTGTAGTCTGTAGTTCAAAACTTCTACAACTCCTACAACCCCCTGGAATTAAAGTAACCGTCTGGAATAGAGATGTCCCCCTGCAGGAACTTAAAAAATGTGTGTGTTTTGTGGAGGTGGGTGGTCAGACAGAAAGAAACTAAAGGAAGTGACTTGGTAGAGACACTTTATCCTCTGCTCTGTAGAGAAAAGTGGACCAGTGGGTGCTAGACACTTCCTCACCCATCAAGGAGATAAAGAAAAATGTGGACGGAGGGGGCCAAAGTGACTATTTTATGAGCCTAGGTGGGAGTGCTGTGAAAGGGAGAAAAATGGTTCCCCTTAACCCAGATGTGTTTCCAAGCAATGAAGGTGTTCTTTTTGTGCCCTGAGAACCTTCTTTTCCCTCTAAGTGAAATTTTGCTTGACAGTGAAACTATTCATCATTTTGAAGATGTGCATGGCCAGTGAAGTTTCCCAATGGGACTGGCAAAGTAGGACTTCTTCTTTGACAGAGTAAGTGAAAATAGATGAAAACCAAGAATTGGCTGCATTGAAAGACATCAGTAGTTACATCCTGTTGCAGGTTGAAGGGAAAGAGCTGCCAATTCCATGATCTGCTTCTAAATACTGGAGGAAATGTAATGTTTTGGGAATGGTGCCATTTGATAAAGGGGCTGCTTCTATTTCTTTTCCAATTCTCTAAGACCCAAAGAAGCTGAACTGTGGTGTCACAATGAACTTGTCTGTGCAACTAAGATTTTCCCTCGGCAATGCCAGGAGCAAATGTTGGGGGGTGAATTTTCATAGTCACAACAGTCCTCAAAACTCAGGTTTGTAAACAATGTTAACTGCTTTATTTCTGTATAAAAGAGAGTCTTAGCTTTCATGTCCCTAACTCCAGGAATAGTGGGGAACTTAATCTTGCAAAACCAAGTAGGCTCAGCCAAGTCTTGTTTAGAATTCAGTCTCTTTGGGATAAATATACAAAGAATTCCGGACGCTTGCCTTCTCCTTTTTCTTTTGCTTTTCCTCAGAGGAGAGGCATCAGAAGAACATGGGCATCTGGTCCATGGTCATCCTCTGACCTGTGATGAAATAAGTAAGTTGGTCCTTGTCAACATGTGTTGACATTTGCCTCTGTGGGCCTATCTGGCCTCCTGTTGACAGGTCATGTTTTTTGTGACCTCCCTGTCCTGACCTCAAGCACTTTTGGGTCAGATACCCTCTCTCAGCACTTCTGCTCTCCCCTTGATGGCTTTGAAACTCTTGGGATCCTTCCTCCCATCACACAGGAGTACACAGGGTCCCACTCTATGAGGCCACTCTGGGCCCCTCCAGAAAGATTCTTCCCTCCATCATTGCTAAATCACCACTCTCACACTTGTTGGAAACAGCTTCTCTGAAAGGCTTGCAGATTCTCCAGGGGACACTGGAAGGGAAAGCATAGGTCTGCTGTGCTCTGAGATCTCCCCAAATCATTTGGAGTGTGTATGAAACCTCCCTCCTTCCCATCTTTCAGCCACTAGAAAGGGCAGGAAGTATGGTCCCTTCCTCTGAGATTTACCTCCAAATATATCTAATTCTCTCACTCCCCTCTCCCAAATTTCTGGTAGATTATCTCCTCCTCTTAGCCCAGTCTTCTTTCTCTTTTATTTAATGCCTCTACTTTGCTTTGTTCAGGGCTCAGCTCTTGATTTTTTCCCTCTCAAGGCTTTTAAGATGGCTGGGACTATTATGGCTCTAAAGCAGGCATTCTGAAAACCAACTGAGCTTTGGTTTTAGGTTGTATCTCCCTCCCCCGGCGAGGCAGGGGGTAGAGAAAGCTTTTACTGCTGGTTGACGTGGTAGAGTGTGGAGGGTAAAATTAAGAAATACAGGGGAAACTTTCTCAGTTAATGTCACAGAATATTATCCTCCTATAGCACCTTCTACATCTTCCAGATAAGGTTTCTGTGTTGGGAAAATCCAAATTTTCTTAACAGTGCAGATTTTTCCAAGTTCAACATGATTTTCACAAAAGATCCACCTAGAGGCAGTGGTAAGTCTACATAGGTGCTCTTGGGAAAGAGAAAAATGCTGGCAGTGCCGGGGTTGGGAGGCAGGTCACCAAAGAGGACAGAAGAGCTGGTGTGGACACAGGTGTGGAGATGGTGCCTCCACTTATGGGCTGAAGAGAGCGGAAGGCGGTTCTCGGCTACACAGATACCTTGAGCACCCGTGTTAGCTCCATTGGTAGTTCCACAATGTATCACCCATCAGGAAAGTTTTCTCTCACCAATGATGGAACATAAAACTTCTCCCCTCCAAAGAATAAGGAGCCTGGTGGCAGCGGGGAGGTCGCGTAGCCCAACGCCACAGTGCTCTAAGGTCTGTGAAGATAGATGTGCATCTTGATTTACCCCCTTCCAGCTGCGTGACCTTGGGCAAGTTACTTAATCTCTCTAGTCCTCAGTTTTCAGATCAGAAAAATGTGAAGAATGATAACGCATGGGTTTGTTAAGATAATGAAGTGAACTATGGTATGCAAAGTCCTTGGCAGAATGCCTGGTACGCAGTAAGTGCTTGATAAAGGTTAACCATTATTCTTGTATCATTTTTAATTTTCATTGTCGTGGCTGTTGTGCTTCAGGAGGATGCTGTAGAGTTTTTTGCTTTGGGTCTATTTTGGTTTTTTTGCCAGTGACTCACACTGTTCAATGTTAGACTAAGGATGGATAAGGGTCAGGTGCCACTTCAGTCAGGTTGGCTGTGAGTGTTTCTTGGTAAGGTAACAGTCACACAAAAGGGCAGCTACATTGGAACCACACCACAGAAGTATGAGCAAAGAATGTGTGAGCTGTGATGACATGTTCAAGTTCAAGCTAAGCTAAGACTGATGTAGACCAGCCACGTTAGAATCATAATGGCAGTTACGTTTTCTTCTTTCCTATCATTGAGGTCCTATTCTAGATACCATAAAATGGTGACCACAATGATAGCACTTGTTAGAAGTGGAATGGTACCTTAATAATATCATTTGACATGAAAATGCCTTTCCAGATAGGTAATTTACAATGTAGTATAAGAAAAAATTTATGCCATGTTTTCAGATAACTTGGAACCATCCATGTAACCCCAGGGTCTATAGGTTGCATATTAAGAATTTCTTTCATTGCGTAAAAAAGAAAAATCAAAATGGAGTTGGTATTGCTAAGAGAGCTCTCTGAAGTAGAGCCGGGGGGCCATTGAGGAAGTGTGACTTATGCACATCTCAGCCCGGATGCAATCTGAACTTTAACCACTTCTTTCTTAATGTAGGCATCCAGAACATCTGCCCAATGTTCCAGAAACTCAAGATACTTATGGTACCCTTACCCTAAAATAACTCGTGACAGCCTGTCCCTTAAGGACCGATATTTCCTTTCTTGCATCAAGGTCAATCATAATTCTTGAACAACCTTGTGGTTTTACCTTTATAAGCCCCTAACTCTTTCTGTTCTTGGAACCTTTCAGTTTTACCCAAATCTGTGTCTCCTGAATTGCGGTTCTTAAGACTCCCCAATAAAGCTCTTTGTTCTTTGCAGCCTTGATACTGGTGATTGATTGAGAGCTGGTCTCTTTTTTTTTTTTTAACATCTTCATTGTAGTATAATAGCTTTACAATGGTGTGTTAGTTTCTGCTTTATAACAAATCAGTTATACATATACATATGTCCCCATATATCTTCCCTCTTGCATCTCCCTCCCTCCCACCCTCCCTATCCCACCCCTCCAGGCGGTCACAAAGCACCGAGCTGATCTCCCTGTGCTATGCAGCTTCTTCCCACTAGCTATCTACCTTACGTTTGGTAGTGTATATATGTCCATGCCTCTCTCTCGCTTTGTCACAGCTCACCCTTCCCCCTCCCCATATCCTCAAGTCCGTTCTCTAGTAGGTCTGTGTCTTTATTCCTGTCTTACCCCTAGGTTCTTCATGACATTTTTTTCCTTAAATTCCATATATATGTGTTAGCATACGGTATTTGTTTTTCTCTTTCTGACTTACTTCACTCTGTATGACAGTCTCTAGGTCCATCCACCTCACTACAAATAACTCAGTTTCGCACCTTTTTGTGGCTGAGTAATATTCCATTGTATATATGTGCCACATCTTCTTTATCCATTCATCTGTTGATGGGCACTTACGTTGCTTCCATGTCCTGGCTATTGTAAATAGAGCTGCAATGAGCATTTTGGTACATGACTCTTTTTGAATTATGGTTTTCTCAGGATATATGCCCAGTAGTGGGATTCCTGTGTCATATGGTAGTTCTATTTTTAGTTTTTTAAGGAACCTCCATACTGTTCTCCATAGTGGCTGTATCAACTTACATTCCCACCAACAGTGCAAGAGGGTTCCCTTTTCTCCACACCCTCTCCAGCATTAATTGTTTGTAGATTTTTTGATGATGGCCATTCTGACCGGTGTGAGATGATATCTCATTGTAGTTTTGATTTGCATTTCTCTAATGATTAATGATGTTGAGTATTCTTTCATGTGTTTGTTGGCAATCTGTGTATCTTCTTTGGAGAAATGTCTATTTAGGTCTTCTGCCCATTTTTGGATTGGGTTGTTTGTTTTTTTGATATTGAGCTGCATGAGTTGCAGGATACAAAATTAATGTGCAGAAATCTCTGGCATTCCTATACACTAATGATGAAAAATCTGAAAGTGAAATTAAGAAAACACTCCCATTTACCACTGCAACAAAAAGAATAAAATATCTAGGAATAAACCTGCCTAAGGAGACAAAAGACCTGTACGCAGAAAATTATAAGACACTGATGGAAGAAATTAAAGATGATACAAATAGATGGAGAGATATACCATGTTCTTGGATTGGAAGAATCAACATTGTGAAAATGACTCTACTACCCAAAGCAATCTATAGATTCAATGCAATCCCTATCAAACTACCAATGGCATTTTTCACAGAACCAGAACAAAAAATTTCACAATTTGTATGGAAACACAAAAGACCCCGAATAGCCAAGGCAATCTCGAGAAAGAAAAACAGAACTGGAGGAATCAGGTTCCCAGACTTCAGACTATACTACAAAGCTACAGTAATCAAGCCAGTATAGTACTGGCACAAAAACAGAAATATACATCAATGGAACAGGATAGAAAGCCCAGAGATAAACCCACGCACATATGGTCACCTTATCGTTGATAAAGGAGGCAAGAATATACAGTGGAGAAAAGACACCATCTTCAATAAGTGGTGCTGGGAAAACTGGACAGCTACATGTAAAAGAATGAAATTAGAACAGTCCCTAACACCATACACAAAAATAAACTCAAAACGGATTAAAGACCTAAATGTAAGGCCAGACACCATCCAACTCTTAGAGGAAAACATAGGCAGAACACTCCATGACATAAGTCACAGCAAGATCCTTTTTGACCCACTTCCTAGAGAAATGGAAATAAAAACAAAAATAAACAAATGGCACCTAATGAAACTTAAAAGCTTTTGCACAGCAATGGAAACCATAAACAAGACAAAAAGACAACCCTCAGAATGGGAGAAAATATTTGCAAATGAAGCAACTGACAAAGGATTAATCTCCAAAACAGACAGCTGGTCTCTTTAAGTGCCAACAGTCTGAGCCATCTGTCTGTCACCTAGATCACCCAGCCCGGGGATGTACACATAGTAGGTGTATAACAGATGTATAATAGGTGCATAGTAAGCGCTTATTCAATTGAACTGAAAAGTCTTCAAGACTCAATGATTTCCAGTTGTAATGGTGAAGAAGGAGCACTGGAACCCATGCTTCAAGTGTTTCCCTCTCGGATCTGATGAGACGGGTAACTGTCTTGGACATACCAAACTGAAGGTTTATTACTGACGTATCAGTCTGTACAGAGCTCTGCCAGAGGGATGAGATGAGCAAGCTCAGGAAATGAAGCCAAAGATGGGAAAATGGGAAGGTGACCAGGTGGTACATCAAGATAAAGGAGCGAGGCTAAAGTCAGGGGTTTGGAGAAAGGGAGGGAGTCGGGGTGAAAGGTGAGGGAGACAGAACAATTCAGGCTGGAGTTGAGAACCTTCATCATGTTCTGGGAAATTTATCACCTGCCTCTGAATGAAGCCCACTGGGAGGAACAGGTGTGATGGAAGGAAAATGGAGCTATTCACTTCCCTCTTGATAAACATAATTTTAGACAGTCTGGTGGTAATAAAAGACTTTCACGGGTGAGATGCAGCTCCTTCAACTAAAAAGACGTTCCTGCTGACTCAGAGCAGCTACTTAGGATCTCCATGGGCAGATTTTGTTGTAAAAGCTCCAGAGAAAGCCAGGGACTGTTCCCCAGGTCAGTGCTTGGACGAGCAGAAACAAAGGGTCCATCTGTAGATCCACTGCACTGTGCAGTTAGGACCTGCTGAGAAATGGCAGGTGAGGTCAGAACACATGTAGCTAAGAAAATGCACCCTGACATGGAATTTTTATTACAGACAAATATAGTACATGTCAGGGATGCGTCTGGGGAGGGGAAAGATCATTGTGAGGTCCAAATTCATAGGCAGGAGCCTTTGCCTGGGGGTGCCCGCCTCACCCTGTTTGGGAGCAGCTCCCAGGATGCAGGGATGAGTCGTTCCTTTCAGCCTCCCCTTCCACCACCCTGACTGCCCTCTGTTCATCCCCTGGAGTCTAAATCAAGTCCCAGCTCCATGCTCAGCAGAGTTGCCCACTGGTTTGACTTAATTCTGTGATTCACCTTCTAGTGAAGGGAATTTCTTTGATAAGCCCATCAAGACTGAAATCTTAAACCTCCAAAATTTTCTTAGTAAAAAGCTTAAGATTTCTCCCAAACTTGCCTGACAGATGCAAACTACTCCCAGCAACCAGGGTAGATGGCCTCGAGCCCACTGTTGCTGTGAGACCCCCAACCCTCAGAGCATGGCTCCAGGGCCGTGGATGTTAGAAGTTCCAGCAGAGACATTCTCCAAATACAGTCTGAGGCATTCTCCACCGGTGTTGCCCACCAAGCGCCCATCTCTGTGGCTGCTTTGGAGTCAGGTGGGCCGAATTGGAAAGCTCTGCCTCTGCTCCTTGCCAGCTGTGTGATATCAGGCAACTTACCTGCTCTCTGTGACCCGGCTTCTCATCTGTAAAATAGAGATTATAATACGCACGTCCAAGAGCGATGGGGGTTCCAAACGGGATGATGGATGCAAAGCACTTAAAGGAGTGCCTTGTTCAGGCTAGCACGCATACATGCGTTTGTGATTGTTTTCATAGATATTTAAATCGTCACCTACTTGCCTGTCTCCTGTCATTTGCTTCTGAGCTGGGTCTCTGATGGAGAAAGACTTGGCCGAGATCCCCTAAAATCCATTACCGCCCCAATATGGCAGAGGACCGCTGAGCCAATGGCTGCCGTTGCTTTCTCGCTGGGTGTTGGCCTCAGATTACTGGGGTGAGCTGTGCAGGATCAGGTGTGAGTGGTGAGGCCCTGAACCTGCTTTCGTTAGAGGGCAGAGCGGGCTATTCTGGGGGCTTAGATTTGCCTCTTTCCCCTGGACTCCTAGTTTTTCTAGTTTGTCCTTCAAGGATGGGAGGTGCTGGTCATGTTTCTCCTTAGTTCCTCTCTCCTTGAGAGAGTAGCTCCAAGAGGGTAAAACAATCCCCAAAGCCACAACAAGGAGAATATTCCAGCAAAAGAGGAGCTTTCAGGCTCTCTTGAATCCCCTCCCAGAGCTCCATTCTACAGCGCTGGGTCCAATCCTGCCCTTCCTCCTGGTCTCATATCTGACCAATACACTGAGTGTACCTGTAGGCAGAGGTCCCTCACCCTGGCTGCACTTGGAAATCACTTTGGGAGCCTTAAGAAGATACTATGTGAGCCTCACCCTGGATCAATCAAGTAGGAGGCTCTGGGAGTTGGCTAGGGGAACCTGTATTTCAAAGATCTTTCTAGGTGACTCCAGTCTGCAGCCACAGTCAAGAGGCTCAGGGGTGGAGAGTGTGCAGACTCTGAATCCATTCTCTGCTCCGTGACTGCAGCTTATTTCCAGCTTGGGCCTGTGATCAGCCTGTCTGACACACCTCTGTGCCCTGTCTTGACTGTGCAGGTTTCAGGAGACCCCGCAGGGGCTCTTGCCATGGTTTAGCTCTAAGGCTCTAGACATAGAGGGACTAAATCTGGCTGTCACTGGTCTCAGTTTCAAAATCTCTGCAACACTTGCATGCTTGGCTATTGTTTAAGGTTTACACATAAAAGAACAGTTGTGCTCCATGTCTCTTCCTCCCCGCTGCTTGCATTCTGATCCTATTTGTTTTTTCTTGGTTTAATAAATAAAATCTCAGTGTTGGAGAGGGGATGACAAGTAGCTTATCCCCCTTTGGTGATAACGGTGACAATCATGCCCGCCATTTATTCAGCCCTAACTACACATCAGGCATCATTTCGGGCGCTTTGATTCCATTAACTAATTTATTTCTCCTAATAACCCTATGAGGTTGGGCCTTTTGTTATTCTCATTTTAGAACTGAGAAAATGGAGATCACTCAGTGGGTATGTGGTTGAGGCTGGAGCGCTGTCTTTTTCTGTGGACCTTGAGCCAGTGTTCTTCATCATTGCTATGAACTTACTGAATAGAAGGGAGGCATCTCTGGTTCTTGAACTGTGGTCTCACTGCCCTAGGAGGCTGCAGGGTTTTCCTCGGTGCCCATGGCATGCGCATTCCTCGTGAAGCAGTCCTCAAGTCTCCTTACCCATCTGCCGAAGTGGGATAGAACCCTGAGATGGGTGGAGCAGTAAGAACAGAGCCCCTCCTTGGCTCTACCCTCATCCGAAGAGGTGAGTACCCTCGCTCTGGCTGGGACCCTGCCCAGGCCGGCTGCAAGGCTTGAGAAGGACTTCTCAGGCTTGAACTCCACATGGAAACCTGTCTCTTCCACTGGGATGATTTTTCCCCAGGAAGGGTCAGCATTTGAGCAATTTGGATATTTCCCTGAGAAGCAGAAGGACAATCCACTTCTGGCAGTTCCATTTCTCCAGGCATTACCTGGACCCAGTGCCTCCGCCCTAAAGGAGCTGTTTAATCTGAGATCAGCTCCCGCCACATCCAGAGCTGGGTGCCATTAAGGTTCAAACTCATTCAGCGCCAGGGCATGTTATTTTTTCCATCCTTCACCAGGGCCCTAACATGAATTACTTTTTGGGAAAAAAACCATGTGCAGACCTGGCCTTTCAAATGCCAATGTGTTTGCTTATCAGATTGACCGGAAGGGGGCATGCTAGCTTTTTGGCATAAGTTTTCCTAGGCAAAAATGAGCTGCATGACTACTGGAAAATTAAAAAAAATTAAGTAAATAGGCAAAAAGCCATGCACTAATCAGTAAATCCAGAAACTTCCACAGAGTTCTTGTGGACTCTTCTACTTAACCAGACCTTGTCCACTGAAATCCATTTGCTGATAATTGTGAAAGACGGCTATAAGTTTTGCCTGCCTGATCAACATTATGTCTTCTGGTTACAGCACCCAGATTTTATTGTGGGAAATGTTCTCTTGTCTCTTGAATGCAGTCTTGGTAGGGCTGTCAGTCAATATGCCCCAACCCCAGCCAAGGGGTGGGCATGAGACAAGACTCAAGCTCAGCCAATCAAATACTCTCTCTCCCTGGAATTTGAATCTCAACACAGAAACAACACAGTGGCATCCATTCATTCCAACAGTTGCCGAAAGAGAACATCCATTTGTTCCTGACCCTCAGATCCCCAGCGTTGTCCTAGTTTCCATTCTTTCTAAGACCCCTTTCTCCAGCTTTTCATCTGACTCTGGGAGTTATCCATACTGTGACAATAATTCATTTTTGTGGAAGTGAGAGTTGCTGTTTGTTGCTCACAACCAGAGGCCCAGTGGCCACTGTGATCCTCACCATGGAAACGTTGTCGGTGACACCCTCTGTAGGAAGTGGCTGTGTATTGTACAGTGGCGTCAGAGTTACTGGATATGCCCTTGTCTGTTTTTAACTGAAACTGTTCTTGCCTTGGTGTGAAGGCAGCTAGCCTAGGATAGAGATGGCTACTCTAGGATAGAGTGGAACAGGTATAGTTCATCCTCCAGCCCCACAGGAGATGACCCAGTGGGCTCAACCAAGCAGGTACAATTGTAATTAGGTAAGTCAGTCTGACTGGCTTCTTCTGAATTTGGAAGAGGGAATATGTAAAAGAGTGACCCTGTGATAACAGGAGGACACAGCAGTGGGCACACAGGGAGAAGCAGAGCTCTGACACTGTCCTTCTCATTGCTCTTTTGATCTTCTGGGACAAGGCCTAAAGTGAGGACACGCCCTCTGCTTCATTCCTGCTTCTCTTGCAGATCTCATCTTAAATGTCACCTCTTCAGAGAAGTCTTCCCTGACTGCCCCCTCAAAAGTTGTCATTCCTAACCACCTTATATGATGCTTGTTCTCTGCAAACACTACCCATGTTTTCTTGCTTATGTATTTGTTAGTTAACAATACCCCCAAACCACCTCTAGAATGTAAGCTCCTTGAAAGCAAATATCTCATCTGTTTTGTTTGTCTCTGTGTCTCTTGGATCTAGAACAGTGCTTGTCTCATAACAGGTACTAAACAAGTATTTTTAAAAGCAAAGTATCCCCCTTTTACTTAAGTTGTCTGTTGTAAGATGAATAGTGTCTCCCCAAAAAGTTTGTTCAAGTCATAATCCCTGGTACTCGTGTATGTGACTTTATTTGGAAATAGAATCTTTGCAGATGTAATTAATAAAGATGAGCAAATACTGAAGTAGGGTGAACCTTAATCCGATGAATGGTGTCCTTATAGGAAGAGGGAAGTTTGGACACACACAGAGGGAGAACATGATGTGGAGACTGGGGCAGCGGTTGGAATGATGTGCCTACAAGCTAAGGACCACCAGAGATGACTGGAAATCACTGGAAGCTGGGAGAAAAGCATGGAACAGACTCTCCCTCAGAGCCTCCAGGAGGATTCAGCCCTGCTGACACCTTGATTTCAAACTTCTACCCTCCAGAACTGTAAGAGAATATTTTCTTAGCATTGTAGAGAATTTGTAAGCTATCTTCTCCTTTTCCTAAGTTGGGAACAATTCCATATCATTCGAAGCTTGATAAAATACCACTTCATTCATTCATCATTCATTAAAACATTAGTTGATTGTTTACTACAAGCCAACCAATGAGATATAAAGATAAAGAGGGCTTTTTTGGTAAAATGACTCCCAGCCAATTAGCTGTATTCTCCTCGGTGCTCACATAGCACTTTGCAAAGCCCTTTAGTGTAGCCCTTATCACATCACATTTTGGTGAGTTTTTTTTAACTTCTTGATCACACAGGCCCTACACTTTTTAATGCCTAGTATACCAGGCCTAGTACAAAGAAAATTTTCAATAAATCCAATGAGTGAATGAGAAAATGGTGGATTAAAGATTATAGTCATAAGACAAACAGATGAATATTACTATGATACCAAAAGTATTGTGGGAAACGCTCTACTTGTCTTTCTCCTGTGTCTGTCCTAGGGTGAGGGAGCCAGCACGGTGAGCAGGGAATGGAAATCAGGCAGTTCTAGTACCGGCTTTGCTCCTGGAGGGGAGCTCCTCACTGTGGCTTGAACATGGATGGCCAGAGTAAATGGGCAGAATTGAAGGACAGAGAGCAAGAGAAGGAGAGAGAGAGATTGATTCCAGCTCAACTTCCCAGCAGTCAGAGGTAAACAAAGGTAAACTGAGCTGGCTTGGGATGTGATGAGTTCTGTCCTGCTTTAGGTGTTCAAGCAGATGCCAAGATAAATGATGCTTGACAGGAATCCTGTAGATTGAGGATACTCATGGAGTGGGTGGTAATTAGATTAGATGGTTCTTTAATTTCTGTTCCAACTTAGGCAAATTGTAAGTCACCTGGGTGACTTGGGCCAAGCTACCCCCTCTCTGGGCCCCAGATTCTCATCATCTGAGGGAATTGACTCTAAAAGTCCCCCAGAGTGGGAGTTCTACAAGTCTAATGGAACTAAATATGTCAGAAGTATAGACAGCTGGACAATTATGATGGGAAGCGGTGGGCTTCCCACTGCAGTGGGATGCATTGGAAGTGTGATGCATAGGAAGCAAATCTTGTTGTTTCAGGAAAATGTGAGCGAAATTTCTCTGCCAGCTGTAAACAGACATTCATGTAGGGTCTTTTGTCCTTGAAGTAAGGATTTCTAAAAGACAGGGGGGTTCAGTGGCATAGGCAGGATTTGGATGTCTGACTATGAACCCATGACCTGGGCTATCTGTCAAACTGGAGTTCAACGACCAGGCCATGGAGTCGTCTAACAGTTTGCTGTCCTAGGTTCTTTCATAATGATCTCTTGGCGGTAGACATGTGATTACCTCGTGTTGCTTTCTCACTTATGTAACTCATTTTGTAAAATCTGCTTTTCCTAACAATTAATTTCCAAAGAAAATTAAGTTTGCAGTAACGAATTAGCAAGATTCGTTAATTGCAAGGAAACCACGGGGTACAAAATAATGGACAAAGGAGTACCAAAGAGAATCACCCCAAAACAGATATGCCCAAGAGGACCCAGTCATGGAGAGGGTGGTGGGATGGGAGAGTAGGGACATAAAAAATGGGGAAGAGGTTCTCTTTAACTTATATGGAGATTTATTGAAATGGACTTTTAATGAGATTAAAGGTAAGTGACTACACTAACCTATGGGCCTCCCAGGTTCTGATCACCTCTTTACTCTTTATTATTACCTGTGTAGCTCTTTACTGTTTTGCAAAGTGCCATTATAGCTGTGATTTATTTAGATCTTCATAAGAACCTTGCACATTAAGATACTGTTATCTCTATTTTGCCAGTTAGGAAAATGAAACTAAGTGAAGAGTTAAGCTCAAGGTTGTGTAATCATCCTGAATCTTTCAGCCCCAAGCCCAGCATCTCCTCAAGCCCAGCATCCAATATTCCACTGCATGCCAACCCTGTGGTACCCTGAAAACTCTCACTTGGTATCAGATGCTTTGTTCCAAAGGAAAGACGATGGCTGATCACACTTGATAGCTCTTCTGGTTTTGTGACTAAGGGCTTAAGCTCTAGGTTTTATCACCTGTTTTCAAATGGCGATTCATTTACTTTTTTGACTCTTGATTTCAGTAGAGACAATAATTCATGTTTCACAAATTTCGTATTGTCAATTTATACATTCATTTCGTTCATTTATTCATTCAAGGAATGTTTCCTGAGCACTTAGCCTTTGTCATGTGCTAGCGTTGGGTGTGTGGAGCTCAAGACTATGTTCAAAACCAAAGACATATATCCATTTTTATAACTGTATCACTTAGCTGTACACCTGAAACTAACACAACATTGTAAATCAACGATACTCCAATAATAATAATAAAAAAAGACAAGAAAACTCAAAGGAAACAAAAAAGTTGAGGTAATGATATGACATAGCTCAATGAGGTCATAAATATAAAATGTTTAATTTCATCTGGTATATAGTGAGAACGACATAAGCATTAGCTATTATCATTATTAATAAACTGATAGCAAAAACCATATTATTACATAAAATTATCCTGAAAAATACTTGACAAAATTCAGCATTTCTGATAAATTCCATGTAGGCAAAATAGGAATAATAGGTACACCCTAAATGTTATAAAATATTTATCAGAAACATCAGACATATGGGGATCATATTAAATGCTGAAATACTAAACACTCTCCTTCGGAAATCCGAATCAAGACAGGATATTCATTATTATTTAACGTTAATTCCTGGAGGTTCCAACTAATGCAATGTGAGTAAAACCAAAAAAAAAAGCAGAATAATTACCAGGAGAAAATAAAATATACTAATTTTTTCAGTTGATAGAAAGTTACAAAATTTACTTAGAACATGTGATAGACTCTTCAAAAGCAAGTTTTATAAAGTTGAAGGATACAAAATAAATATATAGAACTCAATAGCTTTTTCAATTTATACTAGTGAAAACCAGCTAGAAAATAAAGTATAAAGATTCCAATCACGCTTGCATTAAAAATTATAAAATACATAGGAATAAGTTTTGTAAAAATGACATAATAATACAAAAAGGACAAAGGCATAGTGGGAGTGAAAGTGTTTCACAAACTCTAAGTTGCTAACTAAATGCAAACTGCACTATTATTACCCCTTCTGGAATATTTGTATCTTAAATGACAATGGCTGGCAGACAGCCAAGCATAACTCGAAAGATGAATTCCTAATGGTGGAATTTTAGGCATTCTGGTGTGTGTGTGTGTGTGTGTGTGTGTGTGTGTGTGTGTGTGTGTGTGTGTACTTGTGGTAGGGAGTGGTTGACAGTAAATGGGGGGGGGAAGTTGGAAGGAGGGAGCATTTTTTACTTAGGGGAAATTTCCATTAAATCTCCCCATGGAAGGACAATATGGCAGGCCTGCTCTAGAGGTGGGGGCAGAGAAGAAGAGCTCCACCTTCTCTGCGGAGCCCCAAGGATAAGCTTGTACCATTGTTTGCTACTCAATCATTAGGAGAATCAGAGTTTCCAGTCTCTGATGAACTTTCCTTGTTTCTAAATACTGTCTTTGCTGACTCTGTCTGAACTTCAAAGCTGATAATGAATATATTTTAACTTCCCTCAAAGGGAAAGAGGTTGTCCCTTTATTGAAAACATCCATTCTCCTCAGAAGCCACACCATCACTGATCACACTTCTTAAGACTGGAGGACTGGAGGGCTCGGTGAAAACCTGGGCTGGATTTTAGTCCATTCTAGGAAAGGCCTTTTTCCTTTTCCTAAGATCTCGTGGAGAGCTCCTGTCTCGGCTGTCACACCTTCCATGAGGCCCTGGTGTTTGAGTTTTAAGTCTTTCAAATGCCAGTGCATTCACGTATGCTAAATATCGTCTGTTTCTGGCTATGCATTAGGTCCTGGGACCTCATACTTACTGTGTTTAGCCCCATTCTGAGCCCTGCACACAGTAGCTGAGTGCCTGGGACAGATACTACGTGCTTTAGGAATCGTCTCCATCCTGGGTCCTGCCTGGGTGTCATTGCTGCTCCCGCAACATCCGACTTTCTTTACTAAGTTTGTGACTTGGGTGATTGATGCTTCATCCCCATCATCCTCAACCTGAGAAGCCCCCTCCACTCTCACCTCCTCTTTGAGCTTTCTATAATAATGGCTTCCATCACACCTGGCACTGTGTTTAGTGCCTAGCAAACATTATCTCCACTCTTCATAACAACTCCAAGATGAGGCTTAGAGGTCAAATGGTTTGCCCGAGGTCACACACTTGTCAAGTGGCAGGGCTGGAATTTAAAGAGCCACTCAGTCCCCGTCTATGAGACCCTTGTGACTCTTCTTAGATTCTTGGAGTTACTCCAGTAGTTTTACATAAGCATCTATGAATGAAGGACAGTGAGAGGTAAAGCCTCAATAAATTGCGGGTGTTATTATGAGGGTGGCACATACTGGGTTTCCTGAGCACCTGTAACCCAACTCTGGTGTGTGTGAGTCCCTAGAGGCGGAAAGAATCTCTTGTCATTCAAAACCATTCATTCATTTATCAAATATTTGTAAAATGCCTCCATATACCAGTACTTTTTCAGGCACCAGAAATACAAAAGCCAGGCAGACCTCTGCTCTCCAGGTGTGTAATGGCTCACTGGGTTCATTGGGATAGATAGAATTAATTAATCAATCAGTCAATCTTTTGTCAGGCAGAGATAAATACAGAGAAAAACGAAGGCAGTAAGAGGGTGGGGAGTATTCTGGAGAGGTTGGGGAGATGAATTTTTAGTTCGTGTAGAGTGGTCAGTGAGACAGTGACATTTGGACAGAGACCTGAAGGCAATGAAGGCATGAATTTTAGGCAGAGAGAGCAGCAAGTGCAAGTGTCCTGAGGCAGAATCCTTGCTTGGTCTATTTGAGAAACATCAAGAAGGCCAGTGCACGGCAGATGAATGGATAAAGAAGATGTAGTACATATATACAATGGAATATTACTCAGCCATTAAAAAGAATGAAACAATGCCATCTGCAGCAACATGGATGGACCTGGAGATGATCCTACTAAGTAAGTCAGATAGAGAAAGACAAATATCATATGATATAGCTTATATGAGGAATATTTAAAAAATGATACAAAGGAACTTATTTACAAAACAGAAACAGACTCACAGACTTAGAAAACAAACTTATGGTTACCAAAGGGGAAAGGGGTAGGGGAGGGATAAATTAGGAGCTTGGGATTAACATACACACACGAGTATATGCAAATAGATAACCAACAAGGACTTACTATATAGCATAGGAAACTCTGCTCAATATTCTGTAATAATCTAAATGGAAAAAGAATTTGAAAAAGAATAGATATAGGTATATGTATAACTGAACCACTTTGCTGTACACCTGAAATTAACACGACATTGTAAATCAACTATAGTTCAAAATAAAATAAAAATTAAAAAAAAAGAAGGCCAGGGCTTCCCTGGTGGCACAGTGGTTGAGAGTCCGCCTGCCGATGCAGGGGACACGGGTTCGTGCCCCAGTCTGGGAAGATCCCACATGCCGCGGAGCGGCTGTGAGCCATGCAACGGGAGAGGCCACAGCAGTGAGAGGCCCGCGTACGGCAAAAAAAAAAAAAAAAGACCAGTGCAGCTTGATTGAAGAGAGTGAGGGGGAGAGTAGGCTGGGCTGGTCAGGCATTATAAGTTTCCTTTACTTTGCATGAGGGAGGAAGCCACTGAGGGTTTTGAGAAGAGGTGTGACATGATCCAGCTTATATTTTGACAGATCATTCTGGGTGCTATTTCTAAAACACTCTGAAAAAGCGAAAGACAGAGGCAGAGTGAGCAGTTAGGAAGCTTCAGTAGTCATCCAGGAGAGGAAGATGGTGGCTTGGACCGGGCTTGTTGCAGTGGAGGTGGAGAGCCATGCTCAGACCCTGGATAGATTTTGAAGATTGAATTGACAGGACATACTGATGGGTTCTGAGGGAAAGAGATGAGTCCAGGATGAGTCATGTTTGCTATTTCCTGGGAATATAAGTTCCCTCTATTAGGATGTAAATTCCACGTGGGCAGAGATCTTCATCTGTTTTATCCAATCACAAGTGCCTAGAACAGTACCTGACACATAGAAGAGGCTCAATATTTTTTTCTTTTTTATTGACGAAAGTATAGTTGACTCACAATATTGTGTTAGTTTCAGGTGTACAGCAAAGCGATTTGGATGTATATATTTATATATGTATGTATATACGTACATATATATTATTTTTTTGATCAATAATTCTTTCTTTAAATAAATATGAGAGAAACTGTCTTAGGAGTGGACTTAGTAGTATCTGATATGCCATTTATAAGCACATTCTCCCAGTCCACAGCTTGTTTTTTCATTCTCTTAAGAGTGTATTTTGAAAAGCAATGTGCCTCATTGCTCTACTCAGTATTCTCTAATAATCTGTATGGGAAAAGAATCTGAAAAAGAATGGATATATGTGTATGTATAACTGAATCATTTTGCTGTATACCTGAAATTAACACAATATTGTAAATCAACTCTACTCCAATATGAGATAAAATTGAATTTAAAAAAGAAAAGCAATGTGCTTAATTTTGATAAGGTCCGGTTCTTCATTTGAAAAGCGTATCATGCTTTGGGCATCATAGCTAAGAAGTCTTTGCCTATTCAAGGTCGCAAAGATGTTTTCCTATATTTTCTTCTAGAGTTTTTATATCTTTATGTTTCCCATTTAGGCCTGTGATCATAATCTTTTTAATAACGTGTGAGGTATGGATTGAAGTTCTCTTTTTGCCTATGGATGTTCAGTTATTGCAGAACAATTTGTTGATCTGAGTTGGTTTTGGGGAATAAGTCGAAGGTCAGCAGCTGGACAAGTAAAGGGAGGGCAGGTAGAGGAGCCAGCAGGTGCAAAATCATGGTGGTGAGAAGAAGGAGAGGATGCATTCATGGGACTGTATGGGTTTTGTCTTTGGCTGGGACACACCATGTGAAAGGAGAGTGGTGGGATTTAAGGAGGCAAAGTCCATACCATGGAAAGTTTAGCACATCCTTGCATTTTCCTGGACCGTTAGAGGTGGAAGTGTTCTTGGAGATTACCAGTTTCCTCCCCATTTTACACATGGACAGATGAAAGTCCAAGAAAGTGACATGACTTAATTTTAGAGTTTGATTACTGCTCTGCCTTTACATGTTTTACTAACCAGAATTACCTTAGATAAAAGGAAAAGATTAAACAGCAACCACGAGAACAACAACAGTGAGGCCAGGGTCTTAAAGAGAAAGTGAATCGTATGCTATTTTTGTCCAAGACTGATCCCTACTGAGAGGGTACTGATTAGTAGATCAATGCCATCTTGGAGAGAGGACTCTAATGGCACGCTGCCCTGTCTGACCTGATAATTTTATTAGTGCCTGCGATGAAGTTAGGGGAGACACTGTCATCAAATGTGTGGAAGACTGGAAGCTGGGAGTGGGGAAGATGTATTGAGTGAGAAAGTCAGGATCCCAGAAGATGGGACAGCTTAGAATTCTAGACCAAATTTAATGAGAAGACATTAAAAAAGGCAAATGGTAGTTTTATGCTTGGATTCACAAATCAGCTGAACAAACAAAGGGTTGGGGATTCAAGGCTTCACAAGTCACAGTGAGAACCTTATCAGGGGATGGGTGTCTAAATGGATAAAATCCCTTTTGAGGAAAAAGAGGATAATCTTGAGCTGCATCGGGAGAAGGTGAGGGTCCTGATCTGCTATTCAGCTTAGATCAGACAGTACCTGAAAAGCGTTCAGTTTGGGGCACCACAATTTAAGATAGATGTGGCTACCAAATATGGACTCTGGAACTAGACTGTGGAGGCTCAAGTTCTGGCTCTGTCTCCCATTGTCTGTGTGACTTTGGGCAAGTTGCTTAACCTCTCTGTACATCAGTTGCCTCATCTATAATAACAATGTCATGGCTTGTTGTGAAGTGCAAATGAGTTACGCATCAAGTGCTTAGTCGGTGCTATGTTGGGATTAGCTGTCATTGTTATTTTGTGGTCATTTACTGAACACTTAATCGCAGTGGATTACATGCTACGTGTTCTTTATACATCACCTCCTGAAATCTACATAATAATCTTACAAGGTAGGTAGTTTATGCATATTCTGTAGTTGAGGATGTTGAAGTTCAAAGGGTTAAGCATAAAGCCAACTCACAGATACCCTTGATATGATACTCCTAGAACTGAACTCCAGGCGGCCTGACTCACAAGCTGATACTTTCTACTATTACATGGCACTGTCCCTTGAAGCTGATTTCAAGGAGAATGACTAAGATGGTGAAGGGCTCAGAGCTGTGTCCTGAGGTTTGACTGGAGGAGTGGGGATGGGGGTTGATGACTAACTCTGAAGAACAGATGCCACATGTAGGAGGAATCAAACTTTTCTGGGGTAGAAGTAGTCTTTATCTACAGGAGATAAATTTTGGATCCTTCAAACAATCACTAGAGATGGAATAGGTGGCTTCATGAAGTAATGAGTTCCCATTACTGGAGGCATTCAAAAGGAGCTAGGTAGAATTCAAGCAACCAGAGAGGTGGTTGGAGTAGATGTCTTTTAAAGCTTCTTATAATGCTGTGATTATCTATTGCCATGTATCTTTGTTCCCAAAGTAATTTTAATGATATTTATGTCTTCCCAATTCTAAAGGGCATTGTGAGGGTTAAGAAAAAAGTGTTCACTAAGCATGCCAAGATCCAGAGAGGAAATGCACTATTTTAAGATAAACTATTATTATAACACTATATGTAATTGCCAAGTGGATAATGGAACCAAGAATTTGCTAAACACATGCACATAACAGACTGTGGTAATTTCTTAGAACCAAATGTGTTTAATTGCATGTGCCTAAGTATTGTAGTTGATAATTGCTATTACATCCTATTCCTTAGCCCTAGTAAATTCTCATCAATTATTTGAAGGTTTCAAAAATGAAATGTAACCAAAACAAAAGCAATTTTGCTATGCATTTGGAACGTCCTGCCCCTCCTGCCCCCAGAATGTTCTAAAAATATAAATGCTGAAATTCCTAGTGATGAGGTTTTTAATTTAATTACGAGATCTGGAAAGGGGATCAAGTTGTGGTCTCATGGGGATTGGTGATGCTCGTTTTTGGTGTTCAGGTTTGGGAGAGTGGACCACGGCCCTTGTCCATTTCCAGTTTGCTTCTCTAGCCAATGGCATTGGCATATTTTTGTCCAGTTGGGCCAATGAGGCTTAATTGCCTGCTAATTTTGTACTGCATTGAATTAATTTCAAGACCAAATTAATTAAAACAGATGAAGCTTCCTTCATCAATTATTCATGAACTTGTTGGAGCAGGAGGGAGCACATCAACTGCATTAAGGATATTACATTGTTTAAATGAACTTCTTTTTGGTGCCCATTAATGGGACTTTGGGGATCCCAACGTGGCTTATCCGATCTGTGACTTTGTTCTGGTTTGCTCTGGTAAATAACACATATACGTAGAAATAGCTATTTTGAAAGGCGCGGAGGGCAGAGGACAGAATTACACACTAAAGGAAATATCTCCATTGCAAATCAAACTCTCCAGCTGTCCTGTTTCTATGTGTAGTAGGAAAGTTACTAAACAGTGTGTAGAGATAGTGGCAGAGGAGGGGAGCAAGAAATGGATGAGGTTAGTGAGAGGGAGAAGGTTTGGTGTATTAAATTCACCAGTTTAATGTTTCTTACAAGCATAATTCTTGAATGGCATTCCATAAATGCTGACAGGTAAGAACTTGATTAAGGCAGTATCCTAATGACGGGTGTGGTCCATTGTGGCTACCAGAATCTTGCTTCTAAGAGGTAGGCCCCACCTTGTTGAGATGGTTACTTACAAATTCACCCAGAGATGGTCTTCTTAAAGTCAGATTTTAATGAAAATAAAATAAAAGAGTGTATTAAGAATGATTGAATGCATACTCTGTAATGAGGGCACTATAGGGTGGGCTGTGGAGTTAATATTTGTAGGCTTCTATGCCACAGACTCTAAATGCAGTCCTGTTGGACTCTATTACTCTTCACCGAGGATGTAGCAAAGATACTTTGCAGGGGACCTGTGGTTGACAAGGGGTGGGGGAGGGATGGGTTGGGAGTATGGGATTAGCAGATGTAAACTATTATGTATAGAATGGATAAACAAGGTCCTACTATACAGCACAGGGAACTATATTCAATATCCTGTGATAAACCCTAATCGGAAAGAATACAAGGAAGAATATACATATACATATTGAATATATATGTATAACTGAATCACTTTGCTGTACAGCAGAAATTAACAAAACGTTGTGAATTAACTATACTTCAATTTAAAAAATAGATGCGTTCCAGGGAATGTCTCTGTCCTAGGAGACAATAACACGGCCCGACTGCTAAGTTTGGAGAGTGAAGATCCCTTCTAGCTAACTGTGGAGGTACCAGTCAATCTCGGGCTGGTTCTGAGAAGACCTTTTTTGAGCATTTGGTATCTGTCAGGCACTGGACCAGGTACAAAGTTGAGCATGACATGGTTCGTCCCCTTGAAAATCGCAGTCTCACCCAAGAACCTTTCTGAGAGTTGGCAGGGGGAGAGGAGGCAGGGAGAGTGGCTGAGCACTGACGCAGGAAGGATGCTGCATCCCGTTACTGGTGGAAGCTATAGATGGGTGACAGCGCAGGTTCTGCTGAAGAGTCCCAGTTCTAGACGTTCTGTTCCTTTGTCAGGCATAACTACTGACTTATGTTTTAGAGAAGACCCCTACAGTAAGAGGAATGGGAACCAACATTTGCCGAGTATCTACTATGTGCCAAACATCATACTCGGCACTTTACACATCTAATCTCATTTCATCCTCATGACTGCCACGTGAGGAGCCAGTTCTATTTCTCCAGCATCCTGCGTCGCAGATGAGCAGATGGGGTTCAGTGAGGGTAAGTAACATGGCTAAGATCGCTCGTGTACCTTGTCCATGTTGGTCTGGAATTCTGAAGTTAGACGCAGCAGGAAGTAATAGATGATGTAGAGGTAAAATGGGGCAAGAAAATGCGAAGGAGAGGAGGGAAGATGGAGAGGAGTGTCAGTGTGTGTCTTTGGTGGAGGTGGGAAAATGGTGCTCTAGATTTTGAAACGGGAGTGATATTTCTGTCCTATTACAGGGGAGTAGAGAGCCTTCAGGAAAGGAAGTGACTAATTGGCAAAGGCGTGGGAAGTTAGGAAGGAGAGAGAGAACGGAGAAAGATGAGACACTGGAACGATTTGGAAGGTGTACATCCCACACCCACTGGTTGGACAGATTTAGTTGCTAAGCGGATTCCTGGGAGGGGGGAGGGGAGAGAAGAAGGGCAGAAACGGGGGCACAGGAGGAAAGACAAGGAGGCAAGGAAGATGGAACCCTGAGTAAGCGTGGGGTCAGGATCCCAAGATGTTATAAGGGCTTGGCTGCTGTCTGCCCTTGGGCTTTAGGAAGATTTTAACAATAGTTTGAGGAAAGGTTTCCATAGTGCTCTCTGCATGTTTAGAAAAATTGTCCTTTGCTCTTGACATCTCGATGCATTCCTATAATAACCATAATAGCTAACACTGGTGGAGCACTTACTGTCTGCCAGGCACACTCTCATTTAATTTTTTCAAAACCTTGTGGGATAACTATTATTATTTTTGTTGTTATTATTATCCCCCTTTTATAGAATTTGAAGCCAAGGCCCAGTGATAACACAGAGAGCAACTCTAGGCTCTTGCTGTAACCACTGGGCATTACTATCTTCCTTCTGGTACCTATTTATTCTCCTTATTCTGATTGGCCCATGAACCTGCCAAACCAACAAGTTATAGTTATTGAAAAACCCCCAAAGGAGTATCTTCCTTCCTCCGTCCCTCCATCCCTCCCTCCCTTCCTTCCTCCCTCCCTTCCTTCCTCCCTCCCTCACCACTCCTCCCCTCTCGCTTCCTTCCTTCCTCCTTCCCTTCCCTTCCCTTTCCTTTCCTTTCTCCCTCCCTTCTTTCCTTTCTTTCTTTCTTCTTTCTCTTTCCTGTCTCCTTCCTTCCCCCCTCTTTCCACCCTCTCTCCCTCCCTTCCTTCCTTCTTTCCTTTTTCTTTTCCTTTCCTTCCCTTCCCTTTCCTTTCTTCTCTCTCTCCCTTCTTTCTTTTCTTTTCTTTCTTTCTTTCTTTCTTTCTTTCTTTCTTTCTTTCTTTCTTTCTTTCTTTCTTTCTTTCTTTCTTTCTTTCTTTCTTTCTTTCTTTCTTTCTTTCCTCTCTCCCTCCTTCCCCTTCTCTCTCTTTCCACTCTCTCTCTCTTTCTTTCTTTCATCAGGAAATATTCATTACAGTCCTTCTGTGTGCCAGGTAGAGTGTTAGGCTTGGAAAGTACAGTGATCAGCAGAAGATTCATGTTTGCTGCCCTCAAATAGCTTACAACTTAATGGAAGAGGCAGACATTAAGCAAATGATCATGGACAAAAACACATGTAGCTCGTTCTGCTACATAGAATGAGCAGACGTACTGGGGTGACTCATTCGGGCAGGGATTCAGGGAAGATGTCCCTGAGATGGTGACACTGAACTGAGGGCTGAAGGTTGAATGGGAATTTTCTAGGTCATGGGGAGTTGAGGGAAGATTGGGAGGGCGTGATGATGGCTCCAGGTAGAAAGGACAGCAAGGATGGTGACTTGAGTCAGGAAGAAGCGGCACACGTGGTGAAGACTACAGAAGGGTTCCTGTAGCCTCAGAGTGGACTGTGGATATAAGAATGGTGAGAAATGTAGTGATGGGGAGAAGGGCCAGCTCACCTGGCCTCTGGTGCCAAGACATTTGCCTTTATTCTCAGCATGGAAAGCCAGTGGAGGGCTGTAGACAGAGGCAAGATGGAGATGTTCTGCCTGCTTGTGGGGAGTGAAAGGGGAAGGGAGCAAAGGGGCTGGGGGTGACGGTGAGGAGGGACTGTTGAGCCCAGGTTCCAGATGCTGGCGTCTTGAATTAGAGTGGTGGTGGTGGTACGAAGGGCAGGGGATGATCCAACAGATGTGGGCTCTGTAGATGCCTGGTGGTAACCTTAGGCCATCCTGTAATTCAGGGTCCATAAGAGGGGGTTGTGCAGAATGTTATACATACAGCCGTCGTGCTCCCTATTGGATGGAATGTGAACTCAGACCCATTAGCCTTAACGTACATACTTGAAAGTATTTTAGTCACACAGAAGTGCACGTTGTTTGGCATTAGAAGGAATTTCAAGAAAATGGATCATTTCCAGAGAGGGATAAAGGAAAAACACTTGAAGTACTTCAGTATTTTCCTTTGGTCCTCTGATTACCTCCATTTCCTTTGGAAAATGAAGGGGACATCAGAGAACAGAAACAGTCGAATGACACGAGAGACCTTGCTTCCATTATAATCTGCCAGTAAGTGGCAGAAGTCACTGGGTGGCCTTGGCATGTCACAGCCCATCTCTTGCTCTCTGCAGGTCCTACTGTGGTGTGATGGAGGCTGATTAGGTGACCCCCAATAAACCTCACGTCTTCAACAGTCAGAGGTATCCTAACATACCCATAATCTCTACCAACATACGTTACGTGCCCCAGAGTCACGGATAGCCTCACCCTTGAGTCTGGGCTTGGAGGAGACACTGAATCAATAATGCATAGATAACATCTCTATTTTAAGAGGCTGGCTTTCTAAGGTCAAGAGGAAAATATTCACCCCAAAGAAAAAGCATCACGCACCACATATCATGTTTAATCCAATTCTGTGCAAAATGGAACAAAACAAAACAAAAATGACACACCACACAGAAAAATACACCCTGAGAAGTAAGTGTAAGCAGCAGGGAAGAATGCATAGCTTCTGCGAAGAATGACTTAGAGTTTAAAAAGAACATCAACCTCTCTGAGTTTTGATCTCTCCAACTATAAAATTGGGATGAGAATTTTTACCTCACAGGTTGCTGCTCAGATTACATGAGGTAATGGGAAGAAAGTGCTTAATTCAGAGCCTGGCCTGTGGTATGACCCAGGGAAGTCATCCTTTGCACGATTCTTTGTGGAGCACATGAATTTGGAACCATCTAGACCTTGAGCCTCTGAACAGAGGTGGACCTTGTTCTCACGGAGCTTCCATGTTAAGTGGGGAGAGAGAAAGATTGAACAATACACCAGGGCACTTCAGCGAATAGAACCATGCAAGGAAGAGAAAAGAGCAAAGGGCTGAGGCTCTTTTAAATTGGGTGGTCACCTCTGAGGATTAAATATTTAAGTTGAAACTCTAGGGACAAGAACTGATGTATCACATGGGTGTGAAGGGTGGACATTCCAGGCAGTCAGAAAAGCCAAGCCTCAGGCCCTGTGGCTGGGCAAGGCTGGCCTCTTAAAGGGGCAGAGGGAAGTTGGCAAGGCTGAGTGAGGGAGCAGGCAGGAGGGATGGAGAGAAGAGGACAGAGTGCCCCTTGCAGGCCAAGGCAGGAGAGCTGGGTCTTCTTCTGAGAGCAGTGGGAACCGTCAAGGATTTTAGGTAAGGGTGTGACCCAATCTCATTTGTATCTTATTTATTTACATCTTTATTGGAATATAATTGCTTTATAATGGTGTGTTAGTTTCTGCTGTATAACAAAGTGAATCCACTGCACATATACATATATCCCCATATCTCCTCCCTCTTGCGTCTCCCTCCCACCCTCCCTATCCCACCCCTCTAGGTGGTCACAAAGCACCGAGCTGATCTCCCTGTGCTATGTGGCTGCTTCCCACTAGCTATCTATTTTACATTTGCTAGTATATGTAAGTCCATGCCACTCTCTCACTTCGTCCCAGCTCACTCTTCCCCCTCCCCGTGTCCTCAAGTCCATTCTCTACATCTGCATCTTTATTCCTGTCCTGCTCATTTGTATTTTAGAAAGTTCACTCTGGCTTCTGTCCGGGACCTAGATTGGAGTTGCAGTGAAGGGAGAATGGGGAGACCAGTGAAGAGGCTGTGGTCAGTTGTTTGCACAAATAGGTGTGATTGGTCCCCTCTCAGTCTCCACTCTTCTTATGTGTGACTTTTCAGCTCTTTCCATCGAGATGTGGAGTCTGTATCACCACTGCTCACATCTTGTTGGCCTTGTGACTTGCTTTGTTTATGGAATGGGGTGGAAGTCACAGTATGCTCCAGCTTAGGCCTCAGGAAACCAGGCATGCCTTCTTGGAACCTGAGCCAATGGTCGTGTGAATGAGGCCAGGCTGACCTGCTGGAGGATGGACAGCCATGTGGAGCAGAGAGGAGCTGTCCCAGCTGAGGCCATCCTAGACCAGCTGGCCCCCAGCCAAATCTACCAGCTTGCTGCAGATGCATGGGTGAGCCCCGAAGAGAACCTCCCAGCTGAGCCCAGCTCAAATATTGCTGACCCACAGGTCTGTCAGATAGATTATTGATTTTAAGCCACTAAGTTTTGGGTGGTTTGTTACACAGCAAAAGCTAACTGATACAGAGGCTACTGAGGTTGTCCAGGCCAAAAATTATGGTGACTTGGACCTGGATCGTAGTGACTCTGGGGAGGTATAACATGATATGGAATGTTTTGGAGTTAGTATTGACAAGTATTGATGATTGATTGACTCAGAGTGAGGGAGAGAGAGAAAGAGGGACAGTACTAATGAAAAGAGCAGTAACCAATGATGATAATGTGGTCTTTGGGTTAAGAGCTAGAGATGTCATTCCTCAATGGTTTTCTAATTTGCTGATTTTCCATAGGCATGAATCAAGACAGAATGTTCAACTTCAGACATATCCACTAAGCACCTACCATGTGCTAGGGTCTGAGGATAATAATAATAATAACAGTAATAATGGTCAATATTTATATAACGTATTCCATGCACTGGGCACTGTAGTAAGAAATTTACATTGAAGTCATGTAGTACTCTTAGCAAGCTTGTGAGGCGGGCCCCATCACTGCTCCCATTTTATTGATGGGGAAACAGAGGACTGGAGAGGTTAAGTAACTTGCTCAATATCGCACAGCTGGTAAGTAATGAAGCCCAAATACCACCAACTCAACTAGTCTGACTTCAGAGTCAGACCATTAACCGCCATGCTCTGGTGAACAATGGATAAGCCGAGATCATCAACCCAAGAATGTTACCGTCTGTCCAGGGATGGATGTATAAAGGAAGTGATTCGATCCACAGGCCTTTAGAACAGGGGTGAGCAAACTTTTCCCACAAAGGGCTAGACTTTAGGCTTTGCCAGACATATGGTCTCTGTGGCAACCACTCGACTCACTGTTATAGCCTGAAGGCAGCTAGACAATGTCGAAACGAATGGGTGAGGCTGCATTCCAGCAAAGCTTTATATATAGAAACAGATGGCAGGCTGGATTTGGCAACAGATCACACTTTAGCGCAAAGAAAAGAGACCCAACCCAGACTAAGGGGAAGGGGTGAGGTCAGAGAAGGTGCCCCCTGAGTTTTGGCTCAAAAGGCAAGTGATCGGTAAGAGAGGAGTGGGAAGGGAGGCCACCAGGAGGCAGGTGGAGCACACAGCAGAGCGGATAGGGCAGTAGGGCTGGAGCCTTGCGGGTCAAGTGGAATGCCTGCCTGGGACTTGAGTCTGTAGGAGGGGGTGGGGCCCAGTTCTCAGACCACCTGGCGAACTTGGAGAGGAGCCGGGGGTGCTTGCCCGGCACCAGGAGAATGCTGTACTCTGGTTTGCATTCCTGAGAGGTTCCATCAGTAATATGGACTGTGGATGGGCATGGGGCCAGAGGGGAGACAGAAGACCGGGAACACCTGCAGGGATGGAAGGAACCAGGTGTGTGGGCCAGTGAAGGATTTGAGGATTTGAGGGGAGGGAAGGATTTGAGGAAGGGATGTGACATCACATAATACAAGAGAAAATGTCACCAAACCAAACTGGGGTCCGCTTGCCCGGGGGGAGTAAAGCCAATCTACTGACACCGGGTTGTGGTGAAGAAAAGTGCAGTATTTATTGTAAAGGTGCCAGACAAGAGTGCAGGGGTAGCTAGTGCTCAGAAAGCCTGAACTCCCCGAAGGGCTTCAGCAGAGCATTTTTAAAGGCCAGGTGAGGGTGGGGAATTCCAGGGTGTGTGATCAGTTCGTGCACAATTCTCTGATTGGTTGATGGTGATGTAACAGGGTGGTGTCACAGGGGTTAACATTATCAACTGTTAGGCTCCAGTAGGCCTGGGGGCTACATGCTCCTGGTCATCAAGTAGTTAATTTCTTCCCTTTGGTGGGCGTTTTAGCATCTGAAAACAATTCTGGAAGTGTGCATCAGATACTGTTACCTAGGTCCTTCAGAGAGGAGCTACAGCAGCGGAGGATATGGGGGAGCGGTCTGTCCCAGGAAGGCCCCGTAGGGTCCTGCTCAGATACAAAAGGAGGCAACAGGGGAAATAGAGAGGAAGATAATGCAAATCAGAACCCAGCCCTCTCCCTCTCCCTCTCCGCCGCTCTCTCTGCGTGCACAGTCGGTGCTGCTGGGCAAAAGCATTTGCAGGAAGAGAAAGGTCCAATTATAAAGGGGTCATGATGCACCTGCAATAACGTTTGGTTTTACTCCTTCTGTGGGTGGAAAAGCAAATACCCGGGCCCTCCTGGGGCCTGAAGAAGCAAGAGAGGAAAACTCTCCGTGGGCAATGAGAGCTGGAGGAGCACGCAAGGGCCCCTGCGCAGGCCTGCTTTGTTCTGAGTGAGGGAGCCGGAGGGGCCTCTCACATCTGCTGCCCAAGTGCATCATTATCACCAATATTTTAATTTGCCTGCGTGGGAAGTAACATTGTCAGCAGCCATGTCTCAGCTGTGAAGGACAACAGTGGCTATATATATCTACATATCAAAGTAAGGCCAACAGACTGATAAAAAGTAACCAGGCATCCTGGTTTTAACAGCCCCTGCAGAGCTCTTTGTGGGGAAGGACCTCAGTGGCTGCGGACTGTGTCTGGCAGGAAAGCGCACCCATACCCCCAGACACCCACCATCATTTTTTAATCACTTGCGTTATTTGATACCCTGCCGATTGCCTCCTATTTGCCAGAAACCCCATACAACTTGGGTCAGGAAAAGAAAATATTTTATTGATTTCTTTTTCCCTCAAAGGTCCTAGATCTGGTGAAAGGCTTATGCGTGCAGAAGAAAAAAGCAACAGCTTCTTTTCTCCTTGGTCTGGCATTTGTTTTTGGACACTTGATTTCAGTCTGTGAGTTCTGGGATGGACAAACCCCATAGCAGAAACGAACGTGTGGTGTTTACGGGGTTTGGCTTCTGATCCACTGGGCGTTGAAGGAAGAGATACCAGCTGCCTTCCAATTTACCGATGAGCCTCTTTTGCACTAGATACTGAGGCTGCAGAGGTTTGGGGTAGCAGGTCACTTGGCATTTCTTTAGCTCATCAGGAATCTGTTGGCTCTGGGTGGAAAAGAAAAGATTGAGCATTGTAGCAGTATTTACATTACCCAAAGCACTAATGTTATACTTCTAGAAGGTCCCAGAGCTCCAGTGATAAAATTCAGAAAGGAAAAGCTCTTATTCTGCTGAGTTCCACAACCTTCTTGTAATAGGCAAGGAGTGGGTAAGGAGCACAGGTCTCTCTGGGCCTGGTAGCATCCCCTCTGGACCTAAGTGCTGGCCCAGGAGGGAATCAGGAAGTCCTCTGAGCTGGCCAGGGCAGGCTCTGGCCTCCACCTTGGCATGCAGCCGTTGCAGCTCCCCTGAGGATCTCAGGAGCTCTAAGGAGGTGGCTGGAGTGAGCGAGCATTGAGCCCACCAATGCTTTCTAGAGATTTATTGGGTGCTGGTTGATTTTACTCTTTTATTTGTTCAGCCTTGTAGACTCATCTTGGGGGCAGCTATTAATCCCATTGTAGAGGTGAAGAACTGAGGCTCAGAGAAGGCAAATGGCTTGCTCAATAATGCTGAAGAGAAGAGAAACTCTTTTATAGGTTGTTTATGGAGAAGGAGGAATGTGGTCTGTATTTTGAACCCATCTTTGACTAAATCCTGCCCTCAGCCAAGACTGGCACTTGGAACTAGTTCCTGCACCAGGTGCCCGAGGGAGGTTCAGGACAGTCATTACCAACTGTGGAGTCCTAGCCATGTGCTTGTCCCTCTATAGTACTACGTACATTAGCGCATTTAACGAGGGGGGTATTACAGTACCCATTTCATAGCTGAGGAGACCAAGCTCACAAGTGTTAGATACATTGTTCGGCAGTTCTTGGTAAGGGTCAGAGCTAAAGTACAAATCTGTGGCTGTTTGACCCCAAAGCCAAATATTTTCCAGAGCTGTACTATATTGTAAGGGGATCTTCTTTCAGTGTGGGGAGAGATGAAGAGCCAATGCTGTATCCTGAGGGTTACACGTGGAGGCAGGTGAATTATTACTAGTATCAGTAGCAGTAGTACTGTTATTAATAGTTTCCTCATTCATTCAAGAATATTTATTGAGTGCCTACTACGTGTAAGCACTGTTGTAGGCCCTGGAGGTTGGGTAGAGGAAGAATAGACAAAAATCCCTACCTTCACTGAATTTTTATTCTAGTTGGAGCAGACAATAAATAAACAATAAAAAGAAGCAAAATATGTGGTATACGAGAGGTTAATAAGCTAGAGAGGAAAATAAACCAGGAGAAAAGATTTGTTAGAGGTGAGGTTGCAGGCTTAGATATGATGGTCAGAAAAAGCATCACTGAGAAGATGAACCTTGAACAGGGACCTGATGCAAGTGAGTCCTGTGGGAATCTGGGGGAACAGCATTTCAGGCAGAGGGAACAGCACATGTAAAAAACATATAACCACAATAATACTGCTTAGCTACCCTGGGCCAGATCAGTGGTTCTCAAAATATGGCCAGGTCAGTAGCATAGGCAACACTCGGGAACTTCTGAGAAATGCAAATTCTCAAGACCCATCCCAGAACTTCTCCGAGGGTGAAGCTCGTAAAGTGTATGTCTCTCTCTCTGTATATGCATTATATATATATTTTTTATTACAGTGTAATTTACATACTGCAAAATTCAACCCTTTAGTGTGTGTGCATATATGTTATGTATATAAATACTATGTTTTTTAATAGTATAATTTACATACTGCAAAATTCAACCCTTTCAGTATACATTCCTGTATTAAATAAACTTATACCATCATATAGCCATCACTATGATTAAGATAGAGACCAGTTCTGTCTCTCCATAAAATTTACCCCACCTCTTCTTCCCAGGCCTTGGTGACCACCCCGATCTGTTTTCTGTGCCTCTGATTTTGCTTCACGGCTTGTGTTTTCGCAAGCGTGCCAGGTGATTCAGATTTACTCTTAAGAACTATGGTATTATTCTAAATCCTCAAGTGAATTTACAAGGCATTTATGATACCCATTTTACACGTACGGATTTCTCCTAGCGCTCTCTCAGGAATTCCAAATTGCCCTTATTCAGGGCAGTGTCACGTCCTACTTAAAGGCTTGCGTGAGGGTTGGTGCAATGGGATTCATCTTCTATCCCCAGTACATACTAACATATTTTTCTAAATACAGAAAAGTGTATGGTCTCAAAAGAATGCTGGTAAATAAATACTTTCCCCCTTCATTATGGTTAAAACATAACCTGTGGATTATATAAATGCAAAAGCCTTTATCACCAAGCCTTTATCTTAAAAAACTAAATAACACATACGTTTGAAGAATAAAAGTTTGTTCCCCTATATCTGGTCCTCCCTGACTTCCCATTGACTTCTCTCAGAATAATCACTGAGAGGCTGGCATGTCGACTTTTAGACATATATATGTACATACACAAACAGATAAGACTATGTAGATTATTTTGTCTTTTTTTAAAGAAAAGCTAATAGGTGCTATATTTACTCAGTAATTTTATATTTGATATTGTTTGCCCTAGAACTTACATTTCTAGCAATTTAATAATTTAGAAAAATCGAAATAAATTTGAAATGCAAGTCATTTAGTGTATTGGATTAAATATATCAGACATAGTTCTCAAGGCATTGTTGAGTTGAAAAGAATGTAAAGGACATTTCTGGGGTCAAAAAGAAGAGGAAACTGAAAACTACAGTGAGGAGCAGTCTTCTTTTTCGTTTTTGGTTTCCATTGCTAAGAGGATTGGGTTTAACAGCCATGTAGAGATAGAATATGTGCCTTTGGCTCCCTGAGAGGGTTGATTGGAAATGAGACAGCCACTAAAGCCAGGACTCTCAAATAGCTACATCCTCAGTGAAAGTGTGTATTAGAAAACTTTGCCCACCAGCCTAAGGAGATAAGAGGGGAAACTGTCTGGCTTCTACTCTCAGTGTGGAAAGTCTCCCTTAAGAAGTTGTGAGGTGGGAGGGGGAAGCTGGGGCGAAGTGAGAGTAGCATCGACATACATAACACTACCGAATGTAAAACAGTAGGCTGGTGGGAAGCAGCAGCATAGCACAGGGAGATCGGCAAGGTGCTTTGCGATGACCTAGAGGGGTGGACGAGGGAGGATGGGAGGGAGGCTCAAGAGGGAGGGGATATGGGGACGTGTGTGTGCATATGGCTGATTTGCTTTGTTGTGCAACAGAAACTAACACGGTATTGTGACGTAATTATACTCCGATAAAGGTCTATTAAAAAAAAAGCGCTAAACATAGAATTACCATATGGTCCGGCAATTCCACTCCTAGGTATATATCTAAAGAAGTTGAAAGCAAGCATTCAAACAGATACTTGTGTGCTGATGTGTATAGCAGCATTATTCATAATAGCCAAAACGTGGGAACAACCCAAATGTTTGTCCATGGACAAATAAAATGTGGTACATACATTGGAATATTATCCAACCATAAAAAGGAATGAAGTACTGATACCTGTTACAGCATGGATGAACATTATGCTTAAGTGAAATAAACCAGATGCAAAAGGAAAAAAAAAAAAAAAAGAAGTTGTAATCATAGACCTACTCTCATGTAGGGGTAGGATTAACATTTGCACTACCTTTGTGCTCTTGGAATGGCCAAACTGAGTTTGAGTGATAATTTGGCCATACATGAGGAAATTATTTTGGTAAGGAAAGCCCTCTAGCCAGATAGCATAGGATTACCACAGATAAAGACCCAATGAAGATGAGTTCACAATAAAAAGTTATATATCAAAAAGCAACACTACACTAAGAGCAAGTCAGCAGACACAACAAACAGCACAATTAGGACATCTCACACTTTATATAATTAACCTCTTGGATGGCAATTATAAAAGAAATAATTTTAAAATGATCAAAGCTATAAAAGAAAGAGTTAGAAAACAGCTCTTAGTAGATTTGAAAAAGAAAATAACAGAACTTCTAAACATGAAAAAAAATATGATAGATTAAAAGAAAAACAATGGTTGAATTAATCAGCAGATTAAGACCCAATTAAAGAGAGGATTGGTGAACTGGAGCTAGTTCTGAGGAAATTATCCAGAATGCAGTTATTACAAAGAAAAAAGATAAAATATGTTAAATAGAAATTAAGACGCATAAAGCTAGAGTGAGAAGGGCCAGTGGGTATCTAACAGGAAAGGATAGAGATAATAAAAGAGAAGCAACATTTGATGAATTAATGGTTGAGACTTTGCCAGAATTTATAAAAGACATGAATTCTCAGTTCAAAAAGCACAAATGTTGAGCATGAAAATAAAAAAATTATATTATGCTAAGGCATACTATCACTGCAGAATAATAAAGAGAAAGAGGCTTTTAAAGACTATTTGTCTTTTGCTTTTATACTTGAATGGCAATTTGGTAATGTAAATATGATTCTTGGGCCATATTTTCTTTTTCTCAAGATTTTGCAGATATTGTTCTATTTCTTCACATATTGAATGTTCTGTGGAAAAGTCTTAAGTCAGCCTGTTTTTTCATTCCTTTGACTTGCCATTTCTCCTACCACTGACTGGGTTCAGGAATTGACAACTGGAGCATCCTTCATAAACTTCCCTGTCATCCTTTGATGATCATTGGTTAGAGCCATTAATGGTACGCAGTTTTAAAATTTATTCTTAAAATTATCATACAGTTAAATTGATCTTTTGGGGGGGTACATTTCTGTGGCTTTTAATACATGTATAGACTTGTGTAATCATCCCCACAGCCAGAATATAGAACAGCTATACCATCCCCAAACCTCCCATCTGCTATCCCTTTATAGTCACACCTTTGCCCATCTCTGTAGTAAAATTCGTCAACCACAGATCCATTCTCCGTAAGTATAGTTTGGCTTTTCAAGAATGTCATATATGTGAAATCATAGTTTGTAATCTTTTGAGACTGACTTCTGTTTTTCAGCATAATACTTTTGGGATTCATCTAAATTGTATGTATTAGTAGGTCTTTCCTTTTCATTCCTGAGTAGGGCTCTGTTGCATGAATGATCTACATTGTGTTTATTCATTTACTCATTGAATGACATTTGGATTGTTTCTAGTTTGGGGCTGTTATGAAGAGAAGCTATAAATATTTGTGTATAGTTTTTGTTTGAGCATACATTTTTATTTCTTCAGGGTATATACTGAGGAGTGGGATTACTGGGCCATATATTAATATATCTTTAAGTTTATAAGAAACTTCCAAACAATTTTTCAGAATGGTTGTACCATTTTGCATTTTCATCAGTAATGTGTGAAATGTCTAGTTTCTCTGCATCATCACCAGTACTTGGTATTGTTGGTAATTTTTTTTTTTTAGCTGTTATAATAGATGTGTGGTAGTATCACATTGTGGTTTTTGCACTTTCCTTGTGACTAATAACATCTTAATGAAGTGTCTGCTTTAGTCTTTTGCTCACTTTTAAATTGGGTTGTTTGTTTTCTTATTGCAGAGCTTTGAGAGTTCTTTATGTGTTCTGTGTGCAAATTTGTTAGATATGTGATTTGAAAATATTTTACCCCAGCCTATAGCTGTCTTTTCAATCTTTAAGCAGTGTCTTTTGCAAGGTAAATGTTTTAAATTTTGATGAAGTTCAATTTACCTTTTTTTTTCTCTAAAGGATCATGATTTTGGTGTCATATTTAAGAACACTTTGCCTAACTCAGCTCACAAAGATTTTTTTCTACTTTTTTTTTCCTAAAATTTTTAGTTTTGTCTTTAAGTCTGTGATCCAGTCTGAGTTAATTTTTACATATGGTATAAGGTATGGATCTGAGTTCCTTTTCACATATGGATTTTCGTTAGAGTATCATTGAATTGCTTTGGTATGTTTGTTGAAAATCTGTTTGCTCTATTTATGGAGTTCTATTTCTCAACCATATTCTATTCCATTGATCTATGTGTCAATTCCTCCACCAATACCACGCTGTCTTAATTACCATAGCTTTATAAGAAGTCATAAAATTGAGTGGTGTAATTCCTCAACCTTGTTCTTCTTTTTAAAAATTGTTTTAACCATTCTTGTTCAACTGTCTTTTCCTATGGATTTTTGAATCAGCTTATCTATCTATAAAAATTCCTGATGGCATTTCGATTGGATTTTTGCTAAATCTGTAGATCAGTTTCAAGAGGACTGACATCTTCACTGTGTTGAGTCTTCTGGTCCATGAACACGATACGTCTCTCCATTTATTTAGGCTTTCTTTGATTTCTTCCATCAGCCTATTTTAGTTTTTGTACAGATCCTATATGTACTTTGTTAGATATATAATTATATGCATTTTAGTTTTACTAGGTAGGGCCCCCAAAGAGTGTATTAATCTATCCATGTACTGGTGGTTGAGAGTATCCATTTCCCAACATTCTTACCCACAGTTGATATTGTCAATTTTTAAAATCATTTTTCTTATTATATATGTTTATTTTAAAGTGATTTATTTTGTAGTTAGACAAAGTCATCTTCCTCCAACTCTCTTTAGACCTATCCTGTTGAATTTAGAATGTGTGTCCTGAACACAGGGCATTGCAGATTTAATGTATGTACCACATTGCACAGATAACTCGTACTTCTTGCCACCTCAAAAGACAGGCTGCTGTGAGACTCCCTTAACATCTCTTCAACTTTCTAAAGAATGAACCTGACCAGTTTCCAGAAGAGCCTTTTGGATCTGAGATTCCCTGAGACAGTTCAGAGTAAATGAGGTGTGGATTGGTTGCTGGAGACCCAAGTTGAATTTCCAGCTCTGCCACTGACTTGAGCTGTGGATTAGGGAAACCACCTTGCTGTCCTGTCGTCAGTTCCCTGTAAGTTTAATGAGACTGAAGGTGCAAAGATTGTTCTAGTTCTGTGCTTCTGGTTTATAGAAATGATCAATCGTACTTCTCAAGTAGGAAATAAAGAAATAGAGGAATGGAGAAAAGAAAAAAATAAGGAGAGAAAAAAAAGAACCAAAAGGAGAAAAAGAAACCAGGGTCTGATCGCTGCCTCACTAGGGGTTGACTAATAGTCCAAATCACCAGTCATTCCAAGAGAGCTTTCCCAAGAGGGAGTGGATGATGTCAGTCACCTCTAGAATAAGTCCCAGTGTCTGACCTCCTGATTGGGGGTCAGAAATTCCATTTGCACACTCTAAGACAGCTATTGTTAAAATCTTCCTTTGCTGTTTTTCAGTATTGTTATTATACTTCCTTTGTGCAGTAGACCAATAAATGTGTTAATCTTGCCGATTTCCTATGGAAATGTGGCTTTTGAAAATGTCAATTTCTTGGAGGCAACAGGTGGTAAACAGAAAAGAGAAAAACAATGATTTTTCAATAGAAGGAATGGAGATTCATAGAGATCAAGATACTCAATTCCACAATTATTTATTGAGTGCCAGATCCTGTGCTGGGTGCTAAGGATTCAGAAGTGAGCCATTAGTGACACTTATAGGAATTGTCCAAAGAGATAACCAGTAAGTGGTGAAGCCTGAGTGCACATCCTGGTTTGTCAGGCTCTAACATCAGTTTAGAGAACACTAAACCATGCTGCTTTCAATATCTGTGAGACATGTGGCTGAACACTCTGATTTACCATTCTGCATCGAGTTAACTTCAATATTTCCTAACTCAGTAGAAAAGTACCTTTGCCATTTACATTGCTGACTAGGCATTTGATCATAATAACGCTACTGTTATAATAACGATGCATTTATTGAAGGCTTCTCACATACTAGAAAAAAGATATTGATTGTTGATAGCCTTTTTTTAACTTTCATTTTGAATAATTATAAATTCACAGGAAGTTGCAAAGATAGTAGAGGTCCCTGTATCCTTCACCCAGTTTCATAACTATTATATATAACTATATAACTATATATATACACAAAGTATATAGCTATATATATACACACATTGTATATACATATATACATATAATATACATACATATTATATAATATATAATGTATATACATAATATAATGTATATACAATGTATTATAGATCTCTCTCTCTCTCTCTCTCTCTCTCTTTCTCTCTCTGTATATATATATATATATATATATATATATATATAGTTATATTACAATACCAAAGCCAGGATTTGGCATTTATGATGTGTGTGTGTAGTTCTGTGCCATTTTATCACATATGTAGATTTGTATAATCACCACTGCAATCAAGATACACCACTGTTCCATTACCACAAAAATCTCCCTCTGCTACCCCTTTATAGCCACTCTTATCCCCTTTCCACTATGATCCCTAGCTCCTAGAAACCACTAATCTGTTTTTCATCTCTATAATTTTGTCATTTTGAGAATGTTATATGAATGGAATCACCCAATATGTGACATTTTGAGGTTGGCTTTTTTCCTTAAGCTTATTGCACTTGAGATCCATCCAAGTTGTTGTGTGTATCAATAGTTTGTTTTACTGTATTTCTGAGTAGTTTCCATGGTATGGTTGTACCACAGTTTGTTTAACTGTTTTCCTATTGAGGGACATTTTGATTGTTTCTATTTTTGGCTATTATAAGTAAAACTGTTATGAATATTTTTGTGTGGACACATACTTTCATTTATTCTGGGATAGACTTTCCATGAATGTAATTGCTAGATTGTATGATAAGTGTGTGTTTAGTTTTTTTTAAAGAAACTGTCAAACTCTTTCCCTAAGTGGCCACATCATTTTACATTCCCACCCAATATCTAGTTTGTCCACATCTTTGTCAGCATTTGGTACTATCACTATTTATTTTAGCTGTGCTAATAGGTGTTAGTGCTATCATGTCCTGGTTTTAATTTGCATTTCCCTAATGACCAGTGATGTGGTACTTCTTTTCATGTGATTATTTACCATTCATATATCCTCTTTGGTAAAATGTTCATTCATGTCTTTTGCTTGCTTTCTAATTGGATTATTTTTTTTACTGTTGAGTTTTTTTAAAAAGTCTAGACACTAGTCCTTTGTCAGATGTGTAGTTTGCAAATATTTTCTCCCACTCTGTAGATTATCTTTTCAGTCCTTTAACAGGTCTATCTCCAAGTGAAAGTTTTAAATTTTGATGAGGTCTAATTTGTCATTTTTTCTTTTATGGACTGTGCTTTTGATGTTGTGTTTAAGAAATCTTAACCAAGTCCAGTATCGTAAAGATTTTCTCCTATATTTTCTTCTCAGAGTTTTATAGTTTTGTAGTTTATGTTTAAACATATGATCAGTTTTGAGTTCATCTTTGTATAAGATGTGAGGTTTAGATTGAGGGTCAATTTATTTTGTTGCCATTGAATTGCTTTTGCACCTTTGTCAAAAATCAGCTGGCCATACTGCTGTGGGGCTATTTCTAGGTTCTTTAATATAGTCCATTGATCTGCATGTCTCCCTCTGCCAGGACCACACAACCTTGATTACTGTACCTATATAATATGTCTTGTATTGGGTAAAGTGAATCCTCCCACTTTATTCTTCCTTTCTTAGTTATTTTGGCTCCTTTGTCTTTCCAAGTCAATGGAAGGATGATGGTTTTTTTCAACAAATGGTGCTAAAACAATTGGATAACCAGAGACAAGAAAATGAACCTAGACCTAAACCCTCACACCTTATACAAAAGTTAACTCAAAATGGATTGTAGACTTCAACATAAAATGCAAAATGATAAAACTCTGAGAAGAAAACAGGAGAAAATCTTCATAGCCTAGGCATGGTGAAGAATTTTTACACTTGATACCAAAAGCATGATCCATAAAGGGAAAAAATGGAAATATTGGACCTCATCAAAATGAAAAAGTTTTGCTCTGGGTGAGATCTGTTAAGAGGATGAAAAGACAAGTTACAGAGTAGGAGAAAATGATGGCAAACCACATATCTGACAAAGGGATATCTAGAATATAGGAAGAACTCTCAAAACTCAATAGTAAAACAATTATAAGAAAATGGGCAAAAGCTATGAACAGGCATTTCAACACAGAGGATATATGAAAGGCAAATAAGCCCATGAAAAGATGTTCAGCATTGTTAGCCACTAGGGAAATGCAAATTAAAACCACTGTAAGATATTATTACACACTGTGACGTCAAATGCTGGTGAGGATACAGAGAAACTGAATCACACATACACTGATGATGTAAACTGGTATAGTCGTGCTGGCAAATATATTGGCAGTTTCTTACAAAACTAAACATGGAAGTCTCATGTTTTGCCTGTTAACTCTATAACTACCAATGTTGCTGAACTCTAGTTAGCTCTAATAATATGTCTGCGAGTTATCTTGGCTTTTCTTTGTAGAAAATTATTTCTTTGAGTCATTATCCTTTGTTTATTCCTTTTCAATTCTTGTATCTGTTACTTACTTTTCTGTTCTTACTGTGTTGGCTAAGACCTCTAGGATAATATCTTATTCCAGACTTTAAAGATAATCTAATGTTTCATTATCAGATTAGAGGTTTGCTATAGGATTTGTGTATACCCTTTATGAGTTAAAGGAAGTCCTCTTCTAATCCTAGTTTTCCAGTACTTTTTTTTTTCTTCAAAAATTGGTGTTGAATGTAGCAATTTAAAAAATCCATCTATTGTTATGATCAAATTGTTTTTTCCTTGAATTTGTTAATGTGGTAAAATAGATCGCTAGATTTGGTTGTGTTTTTGCTTTGTTTAGTACTTTGATGGGAAAACCTTGTGTCCTGGGGTATGAAGATATCCTTATAGAATGGTCTTCTGTTTCTTCTGAGACTCAGAGGTTTTACTATTTCTGGACTAGTCTTCACATTAATTTCCTGCTTTGAGATTCTCATACTGTGTGAGTAGCGTAAATTCTGACCACATATCCACCTGTGGAGTAAACTTGGACTTTGACTTTTCATGAGAGATACTTCATTTCTCTACTTAGATCCTTAGGCAGAAGACACTCTTCTTTGCTGCTTCCCTGGGCTTATATTTTTCAGAAGGTCAAGCCTTTTAGGATTCTGAGCCTTATTCTCCTAATCCTTGGGTGTTTATTTCTCAAGCCTCTAGCCATTTGTCCTCTTTCTGGGCTGGATGCTTCCAAACTGCTGTGACATAAATGAAAACTCTTGAAGGTTGGACTTCGAGCTCTTTGTTTCTGAAATCTGGGAATTTCTTTTCTCCTCCCAGGATCAATATATATTAAATAATTTTTATTATTATATTTCATCTGAATCCAAATGTGGCCTCTGTACCTCAACACTGAATTAAATCTTGGAGATAGAGTTTTGTGTGAAGTAGAAAAGAATAGCTTTATTACTTTGCCAGGCAAAGGGGGCCACAGCAGTCTAATGCCCTCAAAATGGTGTGCCCCGACCTGGAGGGGGTAGTGAGGAGTTGTATAGTAATGGTTCAAAGAGGGCGTGATCAGCTAGTGGACATTCTTCTGATTGGTTGGTGGTGAGGTAAGTGGGAGTCAGCATCATCAACCTTCTGGTTCCAACCTGTCTGGGGTCTACGTGCTTGTGGGCAGCACACAGTTAACCTCTCCCACCAGGTGAGGGGTTTCAGTATCTGCAAAACAGCTCAAAGATATTGTTATGTGTATCCCTTGAGGGGGGTGGAACCAGGACCCTGCCCCAAGGCTGCACTATTATTTCTTGACTGTTCCTCCCTTGTCTCCACATCCCCTCCCTTCCTTAATTAGCATCTGTTGAACCTACCTGGTGGAACTCAGCGAAGGTCATGGAGGCTGAATGAAGCCTATTTCCTGGGGGGACACAGAAAAGCTTTTGTGCCCAGGAGCTCCACAGGGTCCTGCTTGGTATCACATCTAACATATCTATAATTGGGGGGTTGGAGGAAGAGTTAAAGTAGCTTAGTCTACCATTTTTCTAAAGTTTTTCTCCTTTTATAATATTTTTTTCCAGGAAGGAATATTTTTAGATTTCCAAACTGCTGTGATATTATAAGGAAATATAATGTAACTATAAAGTGAATCTCTACCAGCCAGCTGCATCACTGGGATATTAGTGCCTACTTCATGGGGTGATTGGAGTGGTTAAATGAAATAATGCCAGATAGTAAGTTTATTCCAGTTTCCAGGCCATGCTAATACTCAGTAATTGTTAACTATTATTAAAATGATTCAAATTATCCACACTATCTAGAGACACTTACTGCTCTGTTAGGGTAACTTTTTAAATTTAAATAAGCTTTATTTTAGAGTACTTGTAGATTAAAGAAAAGATGTAGAGAGTTCCCAAATACCCCTCACCCCGTTTCTCCCACTGTTAGCACCTCACATGACCGTTGTACATTTGTCACCGGTGAGGGACCCCATTGGTACATTTCTATTAACTGAGCCGCACACTTTATTTGGACTGATTAGCTGTCACCTAATGCCCTTTTTCTGTTCCAGGATCCCATCCATGATACCATATTACATTTAATTGTCATGTTTCCTTAGGCTCCTCTGATCTGGGAGAATTTCTCAGATTTTTCTTGTTCTTGATGACCTTGATGGCTTGGAGAAGTATTGGGAAGGACTTTTTAGAATGTCCCTCAATGTGGGCTTGTCTGATGTTTTTGTCATGACGGGACTGTGTAGAGTTACATTTTAAAATTGAAGAACGGTCAGGATGGAATGTGTTAGCTGTTCACTTTCTGCTGAGGTAAGAAGGAAGGGAAAGTTTGTTGAATTTCACCCCCAGGGTAATTGCATAGGGTATCATCTGGTGACTCATCCAGGGACAAAAATGTCCATAGCCACCTCACAAACGCCTAATGTGTTATGTATGTGATATATATCTAATCTGTACCTGTGTTTATATCTGTATCTATACCATTTCTTTTTTTTAATTTCTTTTTTATTTTATTTTTGGCTGCGTTGTATCTTCATTGCCGTGCGCAGGCTTTCTCTAGCTGCGGTGACTGGGTGCTAGTCTTTGTTGCGGTGCGTGGGCTTCTCATTGCGGTGGCTTCTCTTGCTGTGGAGCATGGGCTCTGGTTGCATGGGCTTTAGTAGTTGCAGCATGTGGGCTCAGTAGTTGCGGTGTGTGGGCTCTAGGGCACAGGCTCAGTAGTTGTGGCACGTGGGCTTAGTTGCCCTGAGGCATGTGGGATCTTCCCGGACCAGGGATCGAACCTGTATCTCCTGCACTGGCAGGTGGATTCTTAACCACTGTGAGATCAGGGAAGTCCAGTATCTATACCATTTCTATCTCTCTATACATACACACGTGTGTGTGTGTGTGTGTGTGTGTGTGTGTAATGGATTATAAACTTAAATCCTAAAAAAATCTCATCCTGGTAGGTTCTATTTTCTTTATCTTACAAAAGAGAAAACGAGGTTCAGAAGCCTTAAGTTACTTGCTGGAGGCTGCCTACTAACAGGTGCTGGAGTTGGCGTTTAAACCCCATCCAGCTGTCCCCAGAGCTGGAACTTCTAGTTCTATGCTCCTCTGCCCCCGACTAGCTACATCCTTGGGTCACATTTGACCAAGAACCACAGTGGTAAGAATGTCCATAAGATTTATTAAACCTTTGTCCTTTCCCCAAGTTTGTTACTTTTTTTCTTACCTTCTGTTTTCCCTTTGAGGGTCAGCTGTAAAACTCTTAAAACAAAAAGGGCTTCTGCGATTGCTTTCAGGGAGAGTCTGGAAGAAGCACATTGAGGGAGGCTACCTCCCAGTCTGCAACCAGACCTTAGGACAGCAACTCCCTTGGGAAAAGAGTGCGGGACAGCAGCTTTAAAAGTAGAAGGAAAATAGCTGAACCCCCTAGAGGCCAGCAGGAACCAAGCATGAGACTGAAAAGAGACCCTGGAACCTCAGGTCCAAGATGTTTTGGAATACAGCTGCTCATGAGTGTGGGATTTTAAAATAATAGTGACACTGCTAATTGTAACAGTGAAAATAATTTTCAGCGCATCGCTTCTCATCCGGTTCCCCTTTCCTTTCTTTATCTTCATTGGGTTTGCTCCCCATTCAGACACTCCCCTTACTAACAGTCCCTGCTCACCTGGGGGTGGAAGGAAGGCTGTGCATGACCGGAACATTCGTGATTATCCGTTTATTGATCAGCTTCCATAAAATTCCCTCACAGTCCTCTCAAGTTGCCTGCAATCTGATGTCCTGATTACTCCCTTATTAGGTTTTGCTTTGGATGGAATTACTAAGCCAAATTGAAATTCATGGTTGTTATGAACCATTTCCGAGACATCGCTCAAAAGCAAGTCAAGAGATGCCTCTTGCCTGCTTCTGCCCATTAGATTTTGGATCAAGATTCACATCCCATGCCATGCCCATTAATGTGAGGTTGTTGCTTTATTTATGACCTTTACTCGGTATATTGCGGTTTACTTCTGTTGTCTCATTTTCACGAACTTATATCAAATTCTGACTCTCACCTTGCAAGGCTGCAGAAGCTGCATCTCTGCATTACTTTATTTAGCAGATGCCTGGACCAATTATAATTCCTTTGCCTTTTCCTCCTCTCCCCTTTCCTTGGACAAGGTGGAGGAGAGTGCGTAAAACCAGGACTTTCTCTATGTTTATTTTTAAACACAGCCTCTTTAAAACTTAAAAGATATCATCTCCTTCCTCAGGAAGCTGGCAGCTGTCTGGCCCAGGGCCACAATTACAGCTTTGTCATTAAGATTGGAAGTCACCCATCAGTACCTCCTCTCCTCTGTTCAGCACAGGCTGGTGGAAATTCATTTACTAGATCAGCATGGAGGACAACATGACCTCTTAGGAGTTCTGAGAAATGGGAGTTCAGAAGTGCACTCGTGTCAATGGGGGACCACCCTACATTGCTTTCCCCAGAAGTTCCTGGATTTTTCTCTTGCTTGTCACCTGCCCAGCAGGTCTCTTGAGGTCACTCAATAGACGCTTAGTTGGGTGGGTGTCAGGTGATGTGGCTTCAGGGCAATGAGGGGGCAGTTCTCTAGAGTGGAACCAACACAGGGGTTGAAGTCAGATAGTCCTCATTTCTAGTTCCAGCACCATCACTTATGCCCTTAGCTGTGAACTTGGGCAAATTTACACCAGATTCTGAAAATGCCATTTTCTCACCTATAGACTGGGAGTTAAAATACTTGATCCATAGTGTTTGGGTGAGCAACAAGCATGTCAATAAGTGAAATATACCTAGTATTCCTGCTTACAGCCTGCCCCGTAGTGACCTCAAAATAATTTTCTAGAAAACGGTAAAGCTTTGGGCTAGACTGAAGCACAGGCTCTTGGGGAAAGGGCTTGGACCTTGGAATGAGATAGACCTGCATTCAAAATCTGGTTCTACCACTTATTAGTTTTATGACCTTGAACAAATCACAAAGATTTTAAGACTCAGAATTCTTACTTGTAATACAAGAAGAATTATGTGGAGTACATAACATATGTGCAAAAACCATTAGTGGTTTCCTTTTCCTTCAACTTCGACCTTGACCTTGACCATCATTTGTTTGGGTTATTTCACTTCACATGGCTGAAGTTTGGTCATCTGAGAAGCTGGTCATGTGGATTGATAATCTTAAGATGACCAAGAGCCTGGAGAAATTTTTCCTGTTCTAAGTTGTGTGTGTATATGTGTGTGTCTGTGCTTTTCCTTTTTCTTCCCGCACATTTTTATCTCTTTTATTCTACCCACCTGTGATCTACAGGCTAAATCTCAGGCCTTCTATTGACCTCTGGGTTAGCCACACCATTTGTACCTTTGAAACCTGCCATCTAATGTGGAGACAGGGTGGGCTGAGGTTGGAGTGTGCTCCTGTCCACTGTCCCCGCAAAGACCCCAGCTCTGGGGATTATGAAATCCCTACTTCTTGCCTCCTAATGACCACAGGGATGGAAATTTAACCTTCACAACTCTTGTGCAAGGATATAAGAGAAAAACTCAACTTCCTCTGATTGCTTATTCTCCAAAAACCTCTCTTCCATGAACTTTTACTGCTTCTACCTCCCAGCCCTGATGAACCTGGCTCAGTCATTGCCACAATGGGTCTCAATGCCCCTATCTGCAGCATGGGGATTATATGGCCTCTTACCCCATATGGGGATGTCAGGGATGCTAAAACAGGTGTTATAGACAAAAAGGCTTGCAGAACCTCTGTCCTTTGTGAAGTGTGAAGATGAAGTGACTCCTTCCTGCTCCCTCAATTCCTCTGGTTTTCCAAGGACCTTCAGAGTTAAACCAAAGATTGTTTTGTTTTGTGGCTCTTCTGTACTAAGCACTTTTGTTACCGAGTCTAAGCTCACTCTGTTCCCTGCACAACAGGCCAATAAATCGGGAGACAAATTGTTGGGGCAAGGAAGAGTGGCTTTATTTGGAAAGCCAGATGTCTGAGAAGATGGTGTACTAGTGTCCTAGAGTACCATCTTATCGGGGTCTGGATGCTAGTTTCTTTTATAGAACAGAGAGGGAGAGGAGGTGAGGAAGTAAAGTAAAAAGGCCATAAGTCTTGCAAACTATCTCCTGGTTTTGGCCAGCCTCGGGGATAGGATGGGTTAATTTCTTCTTTTTTGCAGCCATTCACAGATGGGCAGGGTCAGGGTGTTTCCCTGTGAGCTGAACAAAGGCACTTTAGTTTAACATTCAGGCAGAGGGGCAGGGTTCCCCGAGGCAGACCATTATGTATGCATATAGCTATAGGCAGAACAAAAGCAATGGAAAGCAAAGGTCAAAGTAAAAGAAACAGATCCAACATGGAATCAGATTTTCTTCCCTGTTACACTTTTCCACTATGGGGCCTTCCATAGCAGCAGCGGGAGGCAGGTATTAACCTTCCAATGTCAAGATGAGGAAACTGAGGCTTAGTTGTGCCACTCACCCAAAGTCACTCAGTTACTGAGTTGCAGAACTGATCCCCCCATTAGGTACTCTGAGCACAGAGCCTGGAGTGTACACTCTTTTTAAGAGCCTTCAAAAATATTTGCGGCCTGAAAAATGATGATTAGCTCAAACATAGTAAAAGAACACTATACAGTCAAAATGAATATTCATTTAATTAAATATTTACAGAATATGACAGGTAAACTTGCCCTGTGCAACTTTTCGCTTATATAGTTATATGTAAATTAGATCAACGTGGAAAGTGGGTGTATTTTACTGGTTTATAAGCTGTGAGACATATGAGATAGGGCCTACAAAAGCAAAGGAGAGGAGATTGGTTCAAGATGGCAGAGTAGAAGGACACAGGCTCACTCCCTCTTGCGAGAGCACCAGAATCACAACTAACTGCTGAACAGTCATCGACAGGAAGACACTGGAACGCACCAAAAAAGATACCCCACATCCAAAGACAAAGGAGAAGCCACAGTGAGATGGTAGGAGGGGCGCAATCACAGTACAATCAAATCCCATAACCCGTGGGTGGGTGACTCACAAACAGGAGAACACTTATACCACAGAAGTCCACCCACTGGAGTGAAGGTTCTGAGCCCTACGTCAGGCTTCCCAACCTGGGGGTCTGGCAATGGGAGGAGGAATTCCCAGAGAATCAGACTTTGAAGGCTGGTGGGATTTGATTGCAGGACTTCAACAGGAATGGGGGGAAAAGAGAGTCCACTCTTGGAGGGCACACACAAAGTAGTGTGCTCATCAAGACCCAGGGGGAAGGTCTGAACCAGACCTACCTGCTAGTGTTGGAGGGTCTCCTGTAGAAGTGGGGGGTGGCCGTGATTCACCATGGGGATAAGGACACTGGCAGCTGAAATTCTAGGAATTACTCCTTGGCATGAGCCCTCCCAGAGTCTGCCATTAGCCAGAGAGCCTGTAGCCTCCAGGGCTGGGTCGCCTCAAGGAAAACAACCAACAGGGAGGGGACTCAGCTCCACCCATCAGCAGACAAGCAGATTAAAGTTTTACTGAGCTCTGCCCACCAGAGCAACACCCAGCTCTACCCACTAGCAGTACCTCCCATCAGGAAGCTTGCACAAGCCGCTTAGATAGCCTCATCCACCAGAGGGCAGACAGCAGAATCAAGAACTACAATCCTGCAGCCTGTGGAACGAAAAACCACATTCACAGAAAGATAGACAAAATGAAAAGGCAGAGGACTATGTACCAGATGAAGGAAGAATATAAAACCCCAGAAAAATAAGTAAATGAAGTGGAGATAGGCAACCTTCCAGAAAAAGAATTCAGAATAATGATAGTGAAGGTGATGCAGGACCTTGGAAAAAAGAATGGAGGCAAGGATGGAGAAGATGCAAGAAATGTTTAACAAAGACCTAGAAGAATTAAAGAACAAACAAACAGAGATGAACAATACAATAAGTAAAATGAAAAACACACGAGAAGGAATCAATAGCAGAATAACTGAGGCAGAAGAACGGATAAGTGATCTGGAAAACAGAATGGTGGAATTCCCTGCCATGGAACAGAATAAAGAAAAAAGAATGAAAAGAAATGAAGACGGCCTAAGAGATCTCTAGGACAGCATTAAACATACCAATATTTTCATTATATGGGTACCAGAAGGAGAACAGAGAGGGAAAGGACCTGAGAAAATATTTGAAGAGATTATAGTCAAAAACTTCCCTAACATGGGAAAGGAAATAGCCACACAAGGCCAGGAAGCACAGAGAGTCCCAGGCAGGATAAACCCAAGGAGAAACACACCGAGACACACAGTAATCAAATTGGAAAAAATTAAAGACAAAGAAAAATTATTAAAAACAACAAGGGAAAAACGACAAATAACATACAAGGGAACTCCCATAAGGTTAATAGCTGGTTTCTCAGCAAAAACTCTACAAGCCAGAAGAGAGTAGCGTGATATACTTACAGTGATGAAAAGGAAGAACCTACAACCAAGATCACTCTACCCGGCAAGGACCTCGCTCAGATTCAACAGAGAAATCAAAAGCTTTACAGACAAGCAAAAGCTAAGAGAATTCAGCACCACTAAACCAGCTCTACAACAAATGCTAAACAAAATTCTCTAAGTAAGAAACACAAGAGAAGAAAAGGACCTACAAAAACAAACCCAAAACAATTAAGAAAATGGTAATAGGAACATACATATTGATACTCACCTTAAATGTGAATGGATTAAACGCTCCAACCAAAAGACATACACTGGCTCAATGGATGCAAAAACAAGACCTATATTTATACTGTCTACGAGAGACCCACTTCAGACCTAGGAACACATACAGACTGAAAGTGAGCGGATGGAAAAAAGATATTCCATGCAAATGGAAATCAAAAGAAAGCTGGAGTAGCAATACTCATATCAGATAAAATAGACTTTAAAATAAAGAATGTTACAAGAGACAAAGAAGGACACTACCACTATCAATCAAGGGATCAATACAAGAAGATATAATAATTATAAATATATATGCACCCAACATAGGAGCACCTCAATACATAAGGCAAACGCTAACAGCTATAAAAGAGGAAATCGACAGTAACACAGCAATAGTGAGGGACTTTAACACCTCACTTACACCAATGGACAGATCATCCAGACAGAAAAATAATAAGGAAACACAAGCTTTAAATGACACAATAGACCAGATAGATTTAATTGATATTTATAGGACATTCCATCAAAAAACAGCAGATTACACTTTCTTCTCATCTGTGTCTCTATTTATAGACACATTCTCCAGGATAGATCACATCTTGGGTCACAAATCAAGCCTTGGTAAATTTAAGAAAATTGGAATTATATCAGTCATCTTTTCTGACCACAACACTATGAGATTAGAAATAAATTACAGGGAAAAAATGTAAAAAACACAAACACATGGAGGCTAAACAATATGTTTCAAAATATCCAAAAGATCACTGAATAAATCAAAGAGGAAATCAAAAAATATCTAGAGACAAATGACAACAAAAACACGATGATCCAAAACCAATGGGATGCAGCAAAAGCAGTTCTAAGAGGGAGATTCATAACAATACAATTGTACATCAAGAAACAAGAAAAATCTCAAAAAACCTATCTAACCTTACACCTAAAGGAACTAGAGAAAGAAGAGCAAACAAAACCCAAAGTTAGTAGAAGGAAAGAAATCATAAAGATCAGAGCAGAAATAAATGAAATAGAAACAAAGAAAACAATAGCAAAGATCAATAAAACTAAAAGCTGGTTCTTTGAGAAGATAAACAAAATTGATAGCCTTTAGCCAGACTCGTTAAGAAAAAGAGTGAGAGGACTCAAATCAATAAAATTAGAAATGAAAAAGGAGAAGTTATGATGGACACTGCAAAAATACAAAACATCCTAAGAGACTACTACAAGCAACTCTATGCCAATAAAATGGACAACCTGGAAGAAATGGACAAATTCTTAGAAAGGTATAACCCTCCAAGACTGAACCAGGAAGAAATAGAAAATATGAACAGACCAATCACAAGTAATGAAATTGAAACTGTGATTTAAAATCTTCCAACAAATAGAAGTTCAGGACCAGATGGCTTCACAGATGAATTCTACCAAACATTTAGAGAAGAGCTAACACCCATCCTTCTTAAACGCTTCCTAAAAATTGCAGAGGAAGGAACACTCCCAAACTCATTCTACGAGGCCACAATCAGCCTGATACCAAAACCAGACAAAGACACTACACAAAAAGAAAATTACAGACCAATATCACCAATGAATATAGATGCAAAAATCCTCAATAAGATACTAGCAAATGGAATCCAACAACACATTAAAAGGATCATACACCATGATCAAGTGGGATTTATCTCAGGGATGTAAGGATTCTTCCAATATGCACAAATCAATCAATGTGATATACCATATTAACAAATTGAAGAATAAAAACCATATGATTATCTCAATAGATGCGGAAAACGTTTTGTCAAAATTCAGCAACCATTATGGTAAAAACTCTCCAGAAAGTAGGCATAGAGGAAAACTACCTCAACATAATAAAGCCATATATGAGAAGCCCACAGCACCCATCATTCTCAATGGTGAAAAACTGAAAACATTTCCTCTAAGATCAGGAAGAAAACAAGGTTGTCCACTCTATCCACCAGTATTCAACATAGTTTTGCAAGCCCTAGCCATGGCAATCAGAGAAGAAAAAGAAATAAAAGCAATACAAGTTGGAAAAGAAGAAGTAAAACTGTCACTGTTTGCAGATGACAGTAAACTATACATAGAGAATCCTAAAGATGCTACCAGAAAACTACTAGAGCTGATCAATGAATTTGCTAATATTGCAGGATACAAAATTAATGCACAGAAATCTCTTGCACTTCTATACACTAACAACAAAAGATCAGAAAAAGAAATTAAGGAAACAATCCCATTCACCATCAGAACAAAAAGAATGAAATACCTAGGAATAAACCTACCTAAGGAGGTAAAATACCTGTACTCGAAAAACTATAAGACAGTGATGAAGGAAATCAAAGTTGACACAAACAGATGAGAGATATACCATGTTCTTGGATTGGAAGAATCAATATTGTGAAAATGCCTATACTACCCAAAGCAATCTACAGATTCACTGCAATCGCTATCAAATTACCAATGGCATGTTTTACAGAACTAGAACAAAAATTCTTAAAATTTGTATGGAAACACAAAAGACCCTGAATTTCCAAAGCAATATTAAGGGAAAAAAATGGAGCTGAAGGAATCAGACTCCCTGGCTTCAGACTATACTACAAAGCTACAGTAATCAAGACAATATGGTACTGGCACAAAAACAGAAATATAGATCAATGGAACAGGATTGAAAGCCCAGAGATAAACCCATGCACCTATGGTCAACTAATCTATGACAAAGGAGGCAAGGATATACAATGGAGAAAAGGCCATCTCTTCAATAAGTGGTGCTGGGAAAACTGGACAGCTACCTGTTAAAGAATGAAATTAGAGCACTCCCTAACACCATGCACAAAAATAAACACCAAATGGATTAAAGACCTAAATGTAAGACCAGACATTATAAAACTCTTAGAGGAAAACATAGGCAGAACACTCTTTGACATGAATCACAGCAAGATCTTTTTTGACTCCTAGAGAAATTGAAATAAAACCAAAAATAAACAAATGAGACCTAATGAAACTTAAAAGATTTTTCACAGCAAAGGAATCTATAAACAAGGCGAAAAGACAACCCTCAGAATGGGAGAAAATATTTACAAACGAGTCAACGGACAAAGGATTAATCTGCAAAATATATAAACAGCTCAAGCAGCTCAATATTAAAAAAACCAAACAACTCAATTAAAAAATGGGCAGGGGGGCTTCCCTGGTGGTGCAGTGGTTGAGAGTCCACCTGCCGATGCAGGGGACGCGGGTTTGTGCCCCGGTCTGGGAAGATCCCACATGCCGTGGAGCTGCTGGGCCCGTGAGCCATGGCCGCTGAGCCTGTGCGTCCGGAGCCTGTGCTCCGCAACGGGAGAGGCCGCAACAGTGAGAGACCCGCGTACTGCAAAAAAAAAAAAAAAAAAAAAAAAAAAAAAAATGGGCAGGAGACCTAGATAGACATTTCTCCAAAGAAGATATACAGATGGCCAAGAGGCACATAAAAAGATGCTGAACATCACTAATTATTAGAGAAATGCAAATCAAAACTACAATGAGGTATCACCTCACACCAGTTAGAATGGGCACCATCAGAAAATCTACAAATAACAAATGCTGGAGAGGGTGTAGAGAAAAGGGAACCCTCTTGCACTGTTGGTGGGAATGTAAATTGATACAGCCACTATGGAGAACAGTATGGAGGTTCCTTAAAAAACTAAAAATACAATTACCATATGACCCAGCAATCCCACTACTGGGCATATACCCTGAGAAAACCATAATTCAAAAAGACACATGCACCCCAATGTTCATTGCAGCACTATTTGCAATAGCCAGGTCATGGAAGCAACCTAAATGCCCATCGACAGACGAATGGATAAAGAAGATGTGGTAGATATACAATGGAATGTTACTCAGCCATAAAAAGGACCGAAATTGGGTCATTTGTAGGGACATGGATGGACCTAGAGACTGTCATACAGAGTGAAGTAAGTCAGAAAGAGAAAAATATTGTATATTAATATTGTATATCAACACATATATGTGGAATCTAGATACATGGTACACATGAACTGGTTTTCAAGGCAGAAATAGAGACACAGATGAGAACAAACCTATGGGCACTAAGGGGGGAAAGCAGGATGGTGGTGGTGGTGGTGGGGTGAATTGGGAGATTGGGATTGACATATATGCCCTAATATGTATAAAATAGGTAAGTAATAAGAACATGCTGTATAACATAAATAAAGAAACAAATTTAAAAAAAAAAAAAAAGGAAAAATAGCAAAGTAGGTTAAATCCCTGGAAGAGACTGAAACAGCCCAAAGTGAAACCCAGTCATAGAGCCTGGTCCATCCAAACTGCTTTAGACCTTTTGGGAGTTTAGCTAAGGCCTGGTTCTGGGTTTGTCTTTTCTGTGGGTTGGGTGAAGGTGCTTTCAGATTTCCTTCTAAGGCTTACAGGTGAGTCAGTGACTTTAACAGTCCCTCATCTTTCCACAAAACTGTCTGTGACCATTTTCACTTCTTCTTCTTTCCTTTATGCCACATGTTTGGTCTTTAGGACCTACATGGTCTTAATTAATCCCTTGTATGATTCAGCCATGCGAAACTGTAATTGTTGGTGGGCTTCACTGGATTTCTGCCTCATACTCAAAAGAGCTTGTGGTCCTCCCATTCCCGTTGTTGGGAAATGTAGCTGTGACTGAAGTCAGGTTTGGCTGCTTGCTGTTCAAAGGCAAGTACTTGAGAAGCAAGTGTTGGTAGATAGGAAAGGTGCTTTAATTAGAAAAGCCAGCAATCTGGGGAGAAGATGGACTCATGTCCCAAGATCTAAAGATTCTGTTTGGCCATGAAAGTTTTTAAAGGGAAAAGGAAGAAATAATCTCAGTGAATCATTAAGGTAGGAGGTCAGATTCTTCCTCATTTTTCCATTGCTGTCTTCTCCTAATCTTCCATTGGATGTTATCTTTCCCACGTGGTCCACTTGCAGTTGGATGCTATCTTGCCCACTTGGTCCACCTGCAAATTTGCTAAGGGGGACGCTGGGGGTACAGAGTCAGTCATTCTTTAACTGCTTAATTCTTCATTCTTTCTCCTCTTAATCTAGGAAAGGAATCAACGGGTTAGGTAAGGCGTTGTGTACATTCAGTAGAGCAGAATTCAGGAGTTAGGTTAATTGTTACCTAGTGATCTCATTTTCATAATTAAGGTCTAAAGAAAACAGAGATGAAGAAACAGAAAAAGGGGCAAAAGGGCTGCTTCCATAGCTACTGCTTTCATTTCCTATAGGAAATGAAAACAAACCCAAGGACACCAGGCCTAATTTGCCTAATTTGCCTATCAGTGATGACCTCCCTACTTGTCTGCCTAGTTCTATTGGCAGAAACATGCAGCATATTCCCCAGCCTGGGCACTGCCATCTGTCATGGTGTCTTCTACCCTGGCAGCGGGCTGAATAGCTTGCTGACGCCCAACAAAAATTAGGTAAATAGAGAGCCCTGTGTCTCTCTAAGAACTGCCCTCAGCAGAAGTTCATGTTCTCACCTAAGCTCATGCCCCATCCACAGGGACCGCCTGCATCTAATGACTGGTACATATAGGATGATGGGCTGAGGCCTCTCTTGTGACTATATCACAGCTCAGCTTTTCCCTCTGCCTCACCCCACCCCCTCTCGGTTCTTCACAGTTGATCCCAAGGACACCCTCCAACATACTTCCTGCATGAGGATTTTCATCTCAGAATCTGTTTCCTGGGAAACCTGGCCTGAGACCCTTTTATATTACAAATGTTTTATTATGCCCCCTTTGTATGAAATTTATAGATAATATACCTACCTCAACAGAAAATTAAAAAAAAAAACCCAACCATGAAAAGCACATTAATGTTTAATAAAATAGTAATGCATTTAATATTCAATAAAGTAATAATTTATCAGGTGAAACTGTATCAGAAGATAAGAAGCATTCAGATGCATGTGCCATAAAATCACCATGAATTTGAGAGACACATGAGCCAGGGGTGTTGTTTTGCCAACTTGAATACTGCCAGCATTGCGGCTGTGGGAGATAGTTTGTGAATTAGTTATCAACTCCTGGGAAAGTTCTGAACAAAACTAATATAATATTCTCTTGATTTACATGGTAGTTGTACTCCTGGATAATTCAGTGTAAAAATAGTATAGAAACAGGGGAAAATACTTTGTGTTTTTATGTAAAGCAGAGAAAGGTTCTCTGGGTGGATAACTATATATTAGTGGATTTTTTTTTCCATACAGGTTTGTCTGCAGGGATGCTAGGAGGTTATGAGGGTCATGGGACAATTTTTTTGTATATGAACGTGACCATTGCAGGGAATAATCACACTGGGTCCCCACCTATAAGCGCCCCCATCAATGAGACAGTCCTGAACACTCCCATGTTTTCCATATGCCTCCTGGGAATACTGCTGGCTCTGCTAAAAGGAAGGCCGGTGGCAGCTGCTCCCAGTGTGTCTGATTCCTCTATTAAAACTCTCCAAAACTTTTTTCTACAAATGAGTGCTGGACATTTCTTCTCTCTCACCTCTTTTCTCCATCTTTTCAACTTAACTTTTTTTCTTTTCTTGCATGTGTCTTCCTCACATGAATTAATATGGCCTCTTAGACTTACACAGTGCTCTAATTCATCCATTTCCTGGATCAACACAGCAAAACCTCATGCCTGAAATTACCAAAACAAAGTATCCTTCCTCTTTGGAAGGTAGAGGGAAGGCTTTGGAAGAAGAGAGACAGATGAAAATATGTATATGTTAATTTTTGAAAATATCTGTCAGAATTTATCATATTTGTCTTGTTTGTCATTGAGAATATTTGAAAATCTAATCATCCAACAACAGTAGACTGGTTAAATTAATTATGTTAAATTCATGCAATAGTCTTTGATGATATAGCTTTCAAAAAGTTTGCGTGTGTGTGTGTGTATGTACACATGAAGTATCTTTAATGACACAATAATATTCATACGTTAAAATTTTAAATCACTAGTTTAAACAAACCAGTGTATATGATTAACTCCTCCACTTTTTATGACCATTTATGTTGATACATCAAAATATCTCTCAGTAGGATAAGAAATTATGTCTTCTTATTCTTATGTCCTATGTTTTCTAAATATTTTGTAGTGAACATTTGTGATATGATTAAAATTAAGTTATTTGTAAAAAAGTAAATAAAAGGAAGGCCAGTGGAGTAAAGGAAAGGAAGTGAATTTGAGTAGTAGCCCCCAAACTGAAGACATCCACATGTCACACTTGTCCAGCAGGACCCAAGTTTGAACCCAGCCCTGGTGCCTCTCCTGTCAGCCCACTCTCCTGTTCTGTCTTATTTAGGAAAGGTCAAGATTGAAAGACGGACTTGTATGACTTCCAGGGACCCCGCTACCATCCTCTCTTTTATCCTCACCAACTTGAGGAGTGTTGAAATGCAGAGCCTTTTTAAGCGGACCCTCCCCATCCAGCCTCAGGGGTCACACCAGTGCCCTCTGAAATGCTGCCACGTGGTCTCTGCTGAATTAGCAGCTTCTATTTTGAGCACCATGGTGGATGGGCTGTGGCCCCACCCTTCTCAAACTCCTTTCTGAGATAGACAGTTTAATGGACAAGTTTAGCTTTCATGGTTTGACAGCCTCGTAATTGGTAATTAGTTGGTGAAGGCTGTGTTTTAACAGTTGCAGAGGCCGTTCGTGAGGGTGGTTACTCTGTGGAGGAGCACACCTCTACTCCCTTCCCTTTTCTTTCTTATTTCCCGTGTCCTCCTCTGAGCCTGCCTCTTTTCTTCTCAATCTTTCTTTTTTCATTTTTAGTTTTTTAATTGAAGTATAGTTGATTTACAATGTTATGTTACTTTTTGGTGTATAGCAAAGTGATTCAGTTATGTGTGTATATATATATATATATATATATATATTCTTTTTCAGATTCTTTTCCATTATAGTTAATTACAAGATATTGAATACAGCTCCCTGTGCTATACAGTAGGACCTTGTTGTTTATCTGTTTTATATATAGCAGTGCGTATCTGTCAATCCCAAACTCCTAGTTTATCCCTCCCCCTCCTTCCCCTTTGGAAAACCGTAAATTTGTTCTCTATGTCTGTGAGTCTGTTTCTGTTTCTTAATAAGTTCATTTGTGTCATTTTAGATTCTGCACATAAGTGATATCATATGATATTTGTCTCTGCCTGACTTACTTCACTTAGTATGATAATCTCTAGGTCCATTGCTGCAAATGGCATTATTTCATTCTTTTTTTTTATGACTGAGTAGTATTCCACTGTATATATGTACCACATCTTCTTTATCCATTAACCTGTCGTTGGACATTTATGTTGCTTCCATGTCTTGGCCGTTGTAAATAGTCTTCTTCACCTTTCTTAATTAGACTGGTTCACTTCTCACGTGAAGATGTAGATGGTGAGGGGAGAGAGAGAGTTGGTGGGGGAGAGAGAAAATACACTTACAAATGCCCAATTTCAAACTGCACTGCCTTTCCAGATCCTACTCCTTACCACATTGTCTTAGTCTGTCTGGGCTGCTATAACAAAATGCCATAAACTGGGTGACCCAAAAACAATAGAAATTTATTTCTCACAGTTCTGGAGGCTGGAAAGTCCAAGATGAAGGTGCTAGCAGATTTGGTGTCTGGGGAAGAGGGTCTGCTTCCTGGTTCATAGATGGCCTCACAATGGAGGTAGTGAGGTCGCTTTTATAAGGGCACGAATCCCATTCATGAGTGCTCCACCCTCATGACCTAATGACCACTCAAAGGCCTTAGCTCCAAATACCATCACTCTGGGCATTAAGATTCAACCCATGAATTTTGGGGAGATATAGCATTCAGTCTACAGCACACTGATATAACAGTCCATGGCTGGAGAATCCCCTTTGCCCTGTGCTATCTCTTTGGTAGAAGATTGGGGGAGCATATAAGGCTATGGGTTGCAGAATTAGTCATAGAACTAACAAAATAATTTTCTCTGCAAGGGTTCTTTCTTTGTAATCAGTGGAGACTGACACACTAGCTAAGTAAGGAAGGGGCTTGTTCAAAGGCTATTAGGTACCTCACAGAATTATAGAACGTTCTGAACAAGCCAACTGGCAGGTAGGACAAGAACCAGGGCCCACCACAGCATCTCAGCATTAGAAACATGTGTACTGCTTCTGTGGGCTGCTGCCATCAGATGACCAAGGGCAAGTACCTTCTGGCTTTGTGAACCTTTTCTTAAGATTCAGATTCCTCCTCAGAAACAGATGCTGATGGTCCTAGCTTAGGTCAAGCCGCTCCTTCAGTTGTGGGGGTAGGGGAATGGTGTGTGTGGTACAGAGTGCAGCCCTGTGATTGGCAGGGAGAAAGGGAGGTTTCCCTAAGGGAAGAATTCTACCTAGACTAAAACCATGACATCCATCAAAGGAAACTAGAACTGAAGGCTGTGTTGCTCACTTTCCCTTTTAATGCTTGAGAGCCAACCCCATGATCCTGTGCTAGAACACGCCAGTAACAGACAACTCAACAATATGGAGGCCACCCTCAAATCTAGCATCTGTGGGAGAATCAGCCCCGAAGCAGAACTGAGTTGAAATCTACCTCCAGGTAACTCACTCCTCTTGCTCCTAGCACGTTTTCCTGGAGTTCCATAGAGAGTCAATTCTATCACTCAAGAGATGATGCATTAAAGATTTGATGATGGGAATCACATCTTCTTGGGTCATTTCTTATGCAGGCTTAAACATCCTTAGTTCCTTCAACCATTCCTCAATCTCTTGGTGGTTTCTGGCCATTGAACACGTGCATTCATTTCCAGAATTACACATCTCTTTACAGTTGCTTAAGGCAGATTCCAATTTGCAGATCATACCTCTATTCAAGAAACATTTATGAAGCACCTGCTTGGGTCAGTCACTGTAATAGATGTTAGAGATACAGTATTAGCAAACATAGACCTCCCCTCTACCTCATTATCTGGATCTTGGTCTAGGACTGGCCCCCTTCCCCCCTCCCATGCCCCTTTCCCTCTATTAGACAGGCTGCATGGGGAAAAAAATGGAAGAGGTAACAGAATTATCTCCACCTTTTCCTGTCCCCAGCCCTAGAACACCCTGAATTAAGTTTCCTTACTTTCCTATCAAGAATGGAATTTGTTCCTTTCCAAATAAAATATGTAACTAACAATTGTTGAACATCTGTCACATGTTAAACGTGACATTAAGCAATTTCTTTTCCTTTATCTCTTATCAGCAACCTCTTGGGAGTAAGTACACTGGTCCACTTTTTACAGATGAGGTACCTGGGGCCCTCAGAGTGTAAGTGAATTGCCCAAGGACAAGCTGGTATGGGAGCCAAACCACGTGTCTGTGATTTATCAAATAGGAGAAAAATCCTTTGTTTTCTGCTGATGACAAGACCATGAGCCTCTGGAAGAAAGACACTATCATTGGTTCGTCTCTGAATTCCTAGCACCCTGCACATGCTAGGGGCTCAATGCATGTTGGGTGACTGGATAATCGTCAGGTTCTTGGGGGTGTGAACAGACTTTTGAGGACGTGGAGTCCATCCGTGTCTTACATGCTTTCCAAAGGGATGAGGGAAATGTCTGTAGCTCTCTCTATAGGCCAGGCTCCCTCATGCCTTTGTTGATCCTCCTGGGGGGCAGGTTTCCCACTCCGTGTTATTTTGGCCTGACAAACACCCATTCATCTCTTAAGCGTCACGTTAAATGCCATCTCCCTGCCTTCCTGATTTAGAGTTCCTGCACTCTCATTTCCACAGTGCTTTGCACAGACCACCAAGGTACCAACTGCCTTGCTGTGTCGAATTATCTGTTGGCTTGACTCCCTCTCCATTAGGCTGGGAGCGTTTTGAGGGCAGGGGCTGTGTTTCTTCTTTGTATCTTCAGCATCCAACATAATGGGTGTCATATGGCAGATGGTCAGTGAATATTTGTGGAATGAATGAATGAGTGAATAATGGATATATCTTGGAATTGATACAAAATCCAAGAATGGTTATCTCATGACCATCGACTTCATGAAGTTCCCAGTGTCAAAAAGTAGAATCAGTAAAGCCTAAAGGTTAGCATTTTGTTTAGATTTCAGGAAAACAGTCAGAAATCACTTTATGAAACGATTCCGTGCAGCAAGAATAGGAACCAGGAAAATTATCACTTTCCACCAGAAGGAGATCAATGAGTTTTTATAGCTCTGTAGACAATGCGTCTACAGAAAGAAGCATAGTTAGTACTGATGATAAACTTTATGAATATGCACAAATTTTCACACTCTATTTAATGACTTAAATAATTACCTAAAAGTGTTTCATAAACTTGACCTTAACTAAGCAAAAGGGTCCTAATGTGAATTCTCTCTTAGAGAAAAACATGGTCCAGGCTAAAAGGAATTTTTGTTTGCTTGGTTTTTATTGTGTTCCTCCTCCGGTGTCAAGAATTAGGGAGTTAGAAAGAATAGCATGACGTAGAAATGCAATCTGATTTGAGACTTGTCATTCTTAGCAAAACAATTCCACATTGGAGAGCTTTCTATTGATTAAAACCAACTTCTTTCTTAAAGGGGAAGCTCACATTATGTTATTCTACATTTCCTCCAGAAAGAGGTTCTTGTATTTTTGGTTTTTCTTAGTCATATGTGGAGCTATGCAAAGAAAATCCCAAAGATATGCACCCAATTTTCTACAAGTTTCAGCCCTGCATGTAATAAGGCCTGCCCATAGGACATTGGAATTGGGATGAGAGTGAAAATGATCCTCTTCCCATGGAAAGGGATCAATGTAATAATAGGACCCACTTATATACTGGGTCCTATTGTGTGTCAGGTGCTTTCCAAACATCACTTCATTTAACTCTCACTGGCCAGCCCTGTGGTATTGTCATCCTCTCCCGTTCTCATCTGCCTGGTGGAAGGCAAACTTGTCTCTCAAAACTCTGTTCACTTCGCAACGGCCAAAATAGGCCTTGTAAAATTGAAGTCTGATGGTGTCGCTCTTTCACTCAAAAGATACATGCACCTTTATGTTCATAGCAGCACTGTTTACAATAGCCAAGACATGGAAGCAACCTAAGTGCCCACTGACAGATGAATGGATAAGAAGATGTGGTACATATATGCAATGGAATATAACTCAGCCATAAAAAAGAATGAAATAATGTCATCTACAGCAACATGGAGGGACCTAGAGATTATCATACTAAGTGAAGTAAGTCAGACAGAGAAAGACACATATCATATGATGTCACTTATTTGTAGAATCTAAAAAAATGATAGAAATTAACTTATTTACAAAATAAAAATAAACTCACAGACATAGGAAACAAATTTGTGATTACCAAAAGGAAAGGGGTGGGGGAGGGATAAATTAGGAGATTGGGATTACATATACACACTACTGTATATAAAATAGTTGAACAACAAGGTCCTACTGAATAGTGCAGGAATATTGAAAATATTCAATATTTTGTAATAACCTATAATGGAAAAGAATCTGCAAAAGAACAGATATATATGTATGTATAACATAGTCACTTTGCTGTACACTTAAAACTAACACAATATTTAAATCAAAACTCTACTTCAATTAAAAAAAAAAGGTGAGCTTTCCTTGTAAAATTGAAATCTGATAGTGTCACTCCTCTACTCAAAACCACCTGCGGCTCCCCGCCTTACACAACGAGAATGACTCCCTTGGCTCACGCAGGCTCTGTAGGACCTGCCCCCTGTGCCACATCACCTGTCTGGTCTCATCTCTTGTCACCTCCTGTCACTCAGTCTCTCTGCTCCTGCCTTTCTCGCCTCCTTGCTGTTGCTCCAACTGCCAGGTGAGTTCTCATGGCCTTACCTGTTGCCATCTCAGGGTCTTTGCCCTTGGTCTCCCTCTACCTAGAGTCCTCCCCCAGATATCTGCATGGTTTTCACTTCATTCCTTCAAGTCTGAGCTCAAATGTCCCATCTCAATGAGACATTCTTTGACCCTCTAGTGCATTTAAAACTGGACCCCTCTAGTAGATTCCCCTTACTCCTTCTCTTTTCTTTTTCTCCTCAGATTGCAACACCTTCTAATATACTATGTAGTTTACTTAGTTATGTTGCTTGTGGCTATCTCACCAAGTCCCTCCACTGTGTCCTCCACATACCACTAGAACGTGAGGGCAGGCACATTTGTGTGTGCTTCCTTTATCTTGACCTGTTGCCCAGCCCATGACGTGTGCTCAACACGTATCTGTGGAAGGAGTTAACAAGAAAACAGGATTAGAATGATAGAATAACTTGGCTGGAGTGACACAGCTATTAAACAAAGGTGTAAGTGTTCCGCCAGGCCAGGTTTGTCTCAGCCTGGAGGCAATGCCATCCTCCTCTGCAATGCTGGGTCTGTATCTCTTTGTGGGCAAAGAAAAGAAAAGAAGGATGAAAGGGCAGAGTACATATTTAAATGGCAGGAAACTTTTGTGGCGCTGGTGGTGTGTGTGCTTTTTTAAGTCACACTGGGTGAGAAAACACAGAATGGAAGCCAGACCTGAATCTGGGCCCCAGCTCTCCACTTTCTAGCTGTATGACCACAGCCATGTTACTTAACTTGTCTGAAACTCATTTTTGTCATCTGCAAAATGAGGATGATGATGGTCATCATGAAGTCATCATTAGAATGAAATTATACGATACCCATAATATCAAGGTAAGAGTTCCATAAATATAGGTCATTACATCGTGAAATGATAAAAGTTAATAGTGCTTGAGTGCTCTCAGATTTTCTCCCTTTTCCTGGTTGCTAAGATGAATTCTGACTTAGCCCAGTTCAGTCTCTCCCTGCTCCCCATTTTGCCCAATGGAAGGACATCCAGTGCAGGTATTTAAGTTACGTGTATCTTGCGTGAGGTTCAAGACACACAAGCAGAGACTAGTTGAAATTATTTCTACCTGTTTGAACTCTGGTCTTTGCACTGCCTCACCCAGGGCCTAAGCCCAGCAGGTCCCAGCTCTCTAAGGAGTGCACTAAATTATTGAATTCCTTCTCGACCATCCTCTTCCGATGGAGCCGGGTCTCGTTTATCCCTAACACGTCCCTAATGCTCCATCCAGGTTGTGTTAGGTTTCACATTCCACCACTACTGTACGTAATTTACCACTTCCCGTCACAGCTAGCTCACTGCCTATTACCGTGAATTATTTACAGAAGAAGTTCTGACTTGAGAAACTAAGATTATGTCACAAGTTATTTGTGCAAAAAAGAATGCGCACTTTCTAACTTCCCTTGTTTGCATTTCTTAGCTCCGGCCCAGCATTTGAGAAACATTAACCAAGTTGGTTTTTACAGTCAATCTCACATCAAAATGAGAGAAGTTACTGCTTCCATTGAACAGAAGGATAAAGGGACCAGTTCCGACGTAGAGTCTTGGGAAGATGCCCTTTCACGACTTAGGGCTACAGAAATCCCTGGAGGCTAAGATCAATTTCCTCTATAGCTTATTTAGGATATAACGTAATTGTGCCTTTTATTTCAATTTAATTATTCAGGGCAGCAGAAAAGACATTATGGAATTTTTTGCTAGTCTTATATATGTACTTGCATTGCTGCATACCATGAATTTCTTTTTTCAGAAGCTAGTTCTTGACCCTTTTTATAGTTTTAAAAAGACACTGTCCTGAATGTTTCTCTGACCACAGGCACAGGTGAGGAGTTTTATAAGGACCGTGAAATGACTTCTGTCATGGCCTGTCCCTAAGCATTGTTCTCCACACTCCATCTTCAAACCCATTCTGTTGCCTAGATTTGAGGGGTGGGAATTAATCACACCCTTCCTCTCAACTCTGAGTCCAGAACAGGATGAGAAATAGTTGTCAGACAATAGAAGGGTAAAATACTCCTTTTATAAGGGATAATGCTAGGTTGAAGAACCTGCCTTGGATCTGTGGCAACAATCAGGCATCTGAGTTTTTATCCTTGAACTGAGGCCTCAGAATGATGCATCCAAGAGAAAGCTGGGGTCTATGAAGCTGTCCCTCTTATCCAGAATAGCTGCATTAAACATATCAAGGTCAAAGAGTGAGGTCAGAGAAGGATGAGCCTTGAGACCTGCCCCTAGAATGCAGGTGCGGACCCTGATCCTAATGTGTGGTGTGCCCCATGGTGACAACAGTGGAGTAGAACATATCCAATTTGCAGCAGGTAGATCAGAAAGGGAGGCCCAGATAGGATGAATCCACACATGCTGATTTCCCTTTTCTGGTATCACCTCTCAGGTAAGTCATCACTGTATCCAGAAAGCAGGGGATGAAATGTTACTTACATAGTGTTTCACCATGGGAGCAGAAGTTTCTTTATGGAAACACGAAGGCTGGGAAGAAGAGGTACCCCTAATATCTCTCTTGTAGATTAGGGTCCAGACCATTTTCCTTAGACTGACTGTATTGGTCAAGCCCCTTGTGGTTGCAATTCATTGAAACCCCAGCTCAAATTTAAGCAAAAGGGACTAGAGTGGTTCATCAAATCACAAAATCCAGGACTACCACTCATTTTGTACATGGTGTATCAGGAGCTCAAAGAATATTGTCAGGATTCTGTCTGCTTCTTTCCTTCTCTTGTTTTCCTCTGTTTGACCCTATTCTCAGGCAAGCTCTCTGCTTTTGGTAACAGGATGCTGCCAGCTCACATCTTCTCAGTGATACTGGTGGGGAGGGGGAAGAGAATCTCTTTCCCAATAGTTCCAACAAACTTACTGGAGGTGAGTCTCATGGGCCTGGCCTGGGTCATGTGCCCATTCCTGAACCAATCACAGTGGTCATGGTGAAGGGATGCTGTGATTGGCTGGGCCCGGTTCATATACTGTGCCTCCACTGGAATAAGGATGGAGGGAAGAGTTTTATCCAAACCACATGGAGTAAGATTAGAGGCGGAGAGCCTTCCCCAAGAAGACTGGGAGACACACACAGAAAAAAAGTCACAGCCTCTTATATTTTTACTGATCCCTATGGATTTCTTTAAAAATAAGCTTTTAATTTGAGTGTAGTTTTAGATTTACAAAAAGCTCACGAAGGTAGTGCATAGAGTTCCCATGTACCCCACACTCAATTTCCTCTGTTAGTAGCCTCTTACATCACTATGGTACACTGGTCACAATGAATGAACCAATATTGATGCATTATTACCCACTAAAGTCTATGCTTTATGTGGATTTACTTAGTGTTTAGGTAATGTCCCTTTCCTGTTCCGGGATCCCATCCAGGAAACCGTATAACACAGAGGCATCAGGTCTCTTAGATTCCTCTTGGATGTTATAGTTCCTCAGATTTTTCCTTTTTTTTTTTTTTGGTGACCTTGACAGGTTTGAAGAGTGCTGGCCAGGTATTTTATAGAGTCTCCCTCAGTTGGGATTTGTCTGATGTTCTTCTCATAGTGAGACCAGGGTTGTGGGTTTTAGGACGAAAAACCCACGGAGGTAAAGTACCATGTTACCTCTCTCACATCATATCAAGAGTATATGCTGTAAACACGACATGTCACTGTTGACAGATACCATGATCACCTTGCCGAGGCTTTTCTCGTCAGGTTTTCCGGCTGTAAAGGTATTGATTTTCCTACTTTCCATACTGTACCCTTTGGCAAAAAGTCACTAGGCACAGTTTATACATAAGGACTGACAATTATGCCCCGTCACCTTGAGGGTGCAGTATCCACATTGATTATTTTGAAAATTTCTGTGCAGGAGATTTGTCCATTCTCCCTCATTTATTAATTTATTCGATCAATCATTTATATCAGTATGGGCTCATGGATATTTGTTTTATACTTTGGGTTGTAACTCGATTCCACATTCTTTATTTAGCTCAAGGAGCTCCAGCTTTGTTCTCGGGAAAGGTCTTCTTGCTGTTGGTTCCTGTGTCCACTTGCCTTATCCCATCATTGTGTTTTTCCCCCCTACTTTCTTGTTTCCTAGCATTACAGGATGCTCCAGGCTTATCCTGTATATTTGTGTATTTCCTGCCCTGATCCTAGAATCAGTCATTTCTCCAAATATCTCTGGTTCCTTTTATTGTTTTAGAGAATGGAATGGTTTTAGAGACCAAGACCAGGGTGTTGGATGTGCTTGTTGCCACTGGGGTGTCCATGCTTTTAGGCCCTTTCAGCTGATAGAACAAGGAAATAACACATTGTATACTAATAGGTGTATATACATATATCTATAAATATTTCTGTATGTAACCACCTGTATCTATATTAAGCTAAACATGAGTTCATATTTATGTGTTGAACTCTGATCCATTACCACATGGATCAGCCTTCTCCCCTTTCTTGTCTGTAACCTTCCACTCCACAGTGAGAAACCGAGTTCCCATCTCTGTTCAATTCCAGTATAAATGGTTGGCTGATTCAATTCCAGTATAAATGTATAGTGGTTTCAGAATTACTAACCCTTTATCTCTTTGGAGTTGATGTTTTCCTTGTATTGCTATTTACCTTGCCTTTCCGCTAACTGTGTTATTCTATCTAGTAGCCACTAACCATGTGTGGCTATTTAAATATAAGTTAAAATTAATTAAAGTTAATAAAAATTGAATGTTCAGTTCCTCAGTTACACTTCAAGCCACAGTTCAAGTGTTCTATAACCACCTGTGGCTAATGGACAGCATTAGATACAGCATACTTCCATCATTACATAAAGTTCTACTGCATAATTTAGACCCTTTTTTTTCCTGTGTTCCTCTGTTACGTGTCTGGTAGCCACAGACCAGTTCTGTCTTCCTAGCCTTGGCTCTCAGAGAGAACCTTGGCCCAGGTCAGATCCAAGGACTCCTACTTACCCAAGAAAGGGAGTTGAGACATCATATGCTGAGATCTGGAAGCCAAGTGTGCTCTACCCTGAAGAGCACAGTTCTGTATAAGGGAGAATTGTTATGGCTTACAGAGAAATACAAGACTGAGACTGGGGATTGATCAGAGAATGCATCCCAAGGGAGACAATGCCCGTGCTACGTCTTTAGGATCGCTGCAGGTATGGTAAGAGAATGGAACAACACATGAAATGTAAGGGTGAGAGTACTGGATGTATCATATTTGCTAAATGGAGCCATAGAGTGTCAGAGTGGTTGCAATGGTGAGTGGATTTTGGAACATGGAGGAAGTGGCAGGGTATAGACTTTGGAGAGTTGACTGAGAGTGGATTATGTCTTGCAAGCAGTTTTGGACTTCATTATGAAAATTGTGAGGAGTTAGGAGAGAGTTTTACACTGGAAGGTGATGTGATCTGATCTCTAGTTTAGAAATATCACCCTAGTGGCTGTTGGTGAAGCTGGGAATAGAATAGGTGGGTTAATATGCAGGGGGAAGAGGACCAGGATTCTTTTTCAGTCCTCATATCATTTAATTTTCCAGTAGTTCTTAAAATAGCCACCTTCTATTTCTTTTTTTTTCTTTTTTTTTGCGGTATGCGGGTTTCTCACTGTTGTGGCCTCTCCTGTTGCAGAGCACAGGCTCCGGACGCGCAGGCTTAGCGGCCATGGCTCACGGGCCCAGCCGCTCCGTGGCATGTGGGATCCTCCCGGACCGGGGCACAAACCCGCGTCCCCTGCATCGGCAGGCAGACTCTCAACCACCACGCCACCAGGGAGGCCCAACCTTCTATTTCTTGAAACTAACCTCCAAGAATTTTCTTGACAAACCCTCTCTCCTAGGTCTTTTTATCTTCCTGTTTTTCTTGAGTGTATTAGTTTTCTATTGCTTCCATAACACATCACCAAATCTAGTGGCTTAAAACAATGAAAATGTATCATCTTAAAGTTCTGTAATTTAGATATCTGACACATGTCTCACTGGGCTAAAGTCAAGGTGTCAGCAGTCTGCATTCCCTTCTGGAGACCGTAGGGCAGAATTCGTTCCCTTGTCTTTTCCAGGTTCTAGAGGCGCCCACATTCCTTAGCTCATGGCCCCTTCTTCCTTCTTCAAAGCCAGCCATGGTGGATCAACTTCTCTCCCCACATCCCTCTGGCCTCTCTTCTCTCTCCCTCTTCCACTTTTACCTTGTGCTAACATTGGCCCACCCATATCATCCCAAACAATCTCCCATCTCACGGTCATTAATTTAATAAGTCAATTCTGCAAAGTCCCTTTTGCCATATAAGGTAATAAATATACTCACAGGTTCCAGGGATTAGGTGGGGGCATCTTTAGGGGGCTGTTATTACATCAGCCCCTCTGAGTGTCCCATAGTCGTTCTGGAGTCCATCTCTAAATTCACAGTCATCCTTGGTTCTTACCCCAGACCAGCTACTTGACTCATATTTGGAATCTGTTTTTTTTTTTTTTTTTTTTTTTGCGGCACGCGGGCCTCTCACTGTTGTGGCCTCTCCCGTTGAGGAGCACAGCTCTGGACGCGCAGGCTCAGCGGCCATGGCTCACGGGCCCAGCCGCTCCGCGGCATGTGGGATCTTCCCGGTCCTGGGCACGAACCCGTGTCCTCTGCATCGGCAGGCGGACTCTCAACCACTGTGCCACCAGGGAAGCCCTGGAATCTGTTTTTATCTCTGTGCTACATATTTGGAAAAATAGCCTTGTGAGGAAGGGAAAAGTTTATTCTGTGGAGCTACCTAGAATAGAATTAGCATAGAAATGAAGATGAGATTGCGCCCAGCATCTCAGATCCCCTCTTTGCCCTGGCTCTGCAGCACTGTCAGGTTCATGGTCCAGCCATGTGAAGGAGCAGAGCGAGGTCCAGTCAGAACCCACTGTGCTGCTCCAGCGAGGCAGAAAGGTGGGAGGAGGTCAAAGCAAAGACACCGGGATGGTGGAACTGCACCCACAGAGGGAGCTTCTCATAAGAACCGGAGGAGAATGAGCACAGAGAGAGCCACGCAACCTGCGGGGGCAGCGTGTAATTGGATTCAGACCTCTGCCGGGGCAAATTAGCACCCTGCTTTTCCCAGAAAAAAAAAGATTGTAAGTTTTTTATGGGAACGGATGCAAAGACTTCTGGCAAAGAGCAAAGCTTGCCTCTCGGACTGATTGTTCTGTGATATCAGACTTCATTAGTAGAAGTGTCTACCTAGAAAGATAAAGATAGTTCTTATTTACTGAGTGTTTAGTATGTCCTGGGCTCTTTACAACTATCATCTCTAGCCCTCCTAGTAACCCTGCAGTCTGTATTTAAAAGACGAGGGGATAGAGGCTTAGAGAGATGTAAAATCCCTACAGGATTTATATGAAGGTCTGTAAGATGTTAAAGCTAGAGCTCTTTCCACACTACTATATGTAAAATGGATAACCAGCAAGGGCCTCCTGTATAACGCAGGGAACTATACTCTATATCTTGTAATAACCTATAATGGAAAAGAATCTGAAAAAGAATAGATTTATATATATATACACTTAAGTACATATATACTTATATATATAACTGAATCACTTTGTTGCACACCTGAAAATAACACAGCATTAAAAATCAACTATACTTCAATGAAAAAATAAAGACAAGGAATGTATTCTCCCACAGTTCTGGAGGCTAGAAGTCTGAAAGCCAGGTGTCATCTGGACTGCCCTTCAACGAGGCTCTGGGAGAGAATTCGTTCCTTGCCTCTTCCAGTTTTGGGTGGCATTCGCGGGCTGTGGCCCCATCACTATGATCTCTGCCTCTATGTTCACATTGTCTTCTCCTTTGTGTGTCTCTCTGTTAATAAGGACATTCGTCATTGGGTTGAGGTCCCACCCAGGTAATTCAGGACGGTCTCATCTCAAGATCTCTTAAGTACATCTGCAAAGACTCTTTTTCCAAATAAAGTCCCGTTTGCAGGTGCTGGGGTTTATCAAGTGGACACATCTTCGGGGGATGGGCACAAGTCAATCCATGATGGGGTGTCCCGTTGTCTGATTCAGAATCAAAGCAATGTTTCCTGATTCCAGAGAATCCCTAAGTGTCAGAGCATGATGGGACATTAAAGGGAGTCCAATACAGCCCTTTCTGCTGCTCCTTCCTTTTTCCTATGAGAAGTTAAGTCATTTACCCCAGGTTGCTCCACTCAGGGCAGCAGAGCTGAGCTTAGACTCTGGCCCTACCTGTCCAACTCTCTCTCCTTGTGTTTTTCCATTGCTCTCCCTGGGGAAATAGATACACCTCCAAATCTCTACCTCCCATGTTTCTGCCGGATCTGATTAGGTCAGCTGCAGCAGGCTCAATGGGACCGTGCTCTTGTAAAACACACCGTGCTGTCACACAGGGTCAGGATCATCTCCCTACCACTTGCATTGCAATGGACTTCAACTCGGTTCTCTACACAGTGTTCAGAGCACAGAATCTTTTTTTTTTTTTAACATCTTTATTGGAGTATAATTGCTTTACAATGGTGTGTTAGTTTCTGCTGTATAACAAAGTGAGTCAACGATATGTATACATATATCCCATATCCCCTCCCACTTGCGTCTCCCTCCCACCTTCCCTATCCCACCCCTCTAGGTGGTCACAGAGCACTGAGCTGATCTCCCTGTGCTATGTGGCTGCTTCCCACTAGCTATCTATTTTACATTTGATAGTGTATATATGTCCATGCCACTCTCTCACTTCATCGCAGCTTACCCTTCCCCCTCCCCGTGTCCTCAAGTCCATTCTCTACATCTGCGTCTTCATTCCTGTCCTGCCCCTAGGTTCTTCAGACCCACCTTTTTTTTTTAGATTCCATATATATGTGGATACATACAGTATTTGTTTTTAGCATACAGTATTTGTTTTTCTCTTTCTGACTTACTTCACTCTGTATGATGGACTCTAGATCCATCCACCTCACTACAAATAACTCAATTTTGTTTCTTTTTAGGGCTGAGTAATATTCCATTGTATATATGTGCCACATCTTCTTTATCCATTCATCTGTCAGTGGACACTTAGGTTGCTTCCATGTCCTGGCTATTGTAAATAGTGCTGCAATGAACATTGTGGTACTTGACTCTTTTTGAATTATGGTTTTCTCAGGGTATATGCCCAGTAGTGGGATTGCTGGGTCATATGGTAGTTCTATTTTTAGTTTTTTAAGGAACCTGCATACTGTTCTCCATAGTGGCTGTATCAATTTACATTCCCGCCAACAGTGCAAGAGGGTTCCCTTTTCTCCACACCCTCTCCAGCATTTATTGTTTGTAGATTTTTTGATGATGGCCATTCTGACCGGCAGAGCACAGAATCTTGGTTGATGACACAAATTCTTCTTCCTCTGTCCTCTCTGCTCTGGTGCCAGTTTATGAGCACCCAAACAGATACAGGAAAAGGTTGGCTTGCCTCTCAGCATGGAGACTGATGGCAAAAGAGAAAGGCCTCCCTGCCATTGTTCCCCTGTGAGCACATTTCACCATCAGATACAGGCAGGGCAGAAGATAACCAAGAGAGGGCTTGGGCTCGAAGGGAGCTCACCGTCAAGTCCCTGGAGTTTTACAGAAAATTGATGGTGTGTGTATTTTGTTACAAACACCATGTGAGCACGTTTTGGGGGAAAAATAAATGATCAATCAATAGATATCTATTAAGTGCCTATCATGCATTCCAGACCATGAGTGGAGCTGATAGATTATAACAGTTTATTTAGGGCGAGCATTTCTTTGTTTATCTACCTGGCTGTGATGGGAATCGGGCCTGGCAATGGCTATGTCACTGATACAAGAAATTTCCACAAAAGTTGGGGCCGTAGGAATAACAGGAATTAGTGTGCGTTAAGAAGAAGGACCTGGTCTGTGTAGAAGCGGGAATGTGTCCCCTCAAAGTCCATTGCCTGAGGGGACCAAAGGAAGCATGTCCAGCGGGGTGACCAGCTGTAAGAGCAGCGTGAAGCCTTGAGGCCTGACTCTGGAAGTAGCTACACTTTACCCACATAGTTGAGGTCCATGGATTTTTTGCTGTCTGAAGTCACCCAGAAATTCCCACTTCCTGTTAGGAGCACGATACTTAATGACGCCACACACTAAATGGAGGCTGTGTGTGTGCCATGGTGTGTTCTCTTAATTAAAATTTTAATATGTTTGTGGTAAGAGGGCTTGGGGTCATCCAAGGAAAAGGAACTAAATGCATTCAGAGTGCTTAATACAATGCCAGGTATGCGGGAAACGCCCAATAAATGACAGCCATTATTACTAAGAGGACCCTGCGTGGTCCCGTTGTCTGAATCTAACTCGCTGGGAGAACTCACTGTCAGTGACACAAAGAGAGGCGTGCATTGTGGGGTGTAACTGACCCCTCATCTCTATCCCACATAGGTCTTGGGAGTAAAGGCTGAGTTTTCCTCTCCTCTGGGTCTCCAGCTCCTAGTTCTCTGCCTGGCAAACAGCAGGCCCAGAATAAGTGACAGTCTTATGGTGGCCAGAAACCACCATGGCCCCCAGCAGTGCAGGATGAGCCCATTTTCCAACAGAGCAGGACATCTGGTTACAACTAGTTGTGTGACATTGGAAAAGACATAGCTCTTGCCTTGGCCTTAAAGGTTTTCATCTGAGAAATGGGATTTTTTTTTTTTTGCAGTACACGGGCCTCTCACCGTTGTGGCCTCTCCCGTTGCGGAGCACAGGCTCCGGACGCGCAGGCTCAGCAGCCATGGTTCATGGGCCCAGCTGCTCCGCGGCGTGTGGGATCTTTCCAGACTGGGGCACGAACCTGTGTCCCCGGCATCGGCAGGCGGACTCTCAACCACTGCGCCACCAGGGAAGCCCCCTGGCTTTTTTTTTTAAGTCACCCAGTTTGTGGTAATTTGCTCCAGAAGCCATAGGACATTAATATCCAACCCCAAAGGCATATAGAAAGAGGTACTTATGTCAGGAATGAAGCAAAGCCGTGATTTTTCAAATTCCATTTAATTTTTCTGAATTAAGACCCCTCAGCTACTTTCTGGCTGCAGCTTTCTGCCCAGTCTACTCGGGGCACGAGCACTTGATAACTGACCTTGTGGAACATTCAAACACAGGTGGCTTTGCTGCCTGCTTCCCCTGAAAGGATAGAATTGCCGCTGTCCCTTTCCTGCCACGGCCCGGGCAGTGAGGACTAGCGGGAAGACAGCCGCCTGGCTGGTTCCGCACCCACAGACTTCCTCAGCTCTGTGGAGCTATCAGAGGAGGTGGCCTTTCACATCCAGACAGCATTTTTAAGGCAGTCCAGATCACAAGGGTGGCCTTCAGAGAGCTGCCATGGCAGGCAGAAGCTCTGGACGATGATCCTCCGGGACTCTGCAGGTAGCACGTGAGGGATCAGAGACTTATACTTTGGTGCCGGAGGTTACGCCCTTCTGCTCATGCTTCTGTCCTCCAGAGGTCGTGTCTTCGGGTGTTGCCTTCCTTCCAGAGTGGGGTGGAATGAGAGCGAGGTGTAGACTCAGAGAAGCCCGATCCTCATTCAACACCGGCCCTTCCCAGCCATCACCCTTAATCCTCCAGAGAAGACTTTGTGTCTTCATCCACGACGTGCAGGCGATGACAGCCAGCCTGCAGGGCCCTTGATGATTAAGTATGTGCTGAAATCACTGCAGCTAATTTTACTGAATGTTTATTATGTGCCAGGGATGATGCTATAAGCCCTGGACAAGTATTATCTAGTAATTCTTATCCAGCTACTGAGATAGGTGTGGCTATGATTTCCACTTACTACAAGAGGAAACAAGGACTTTAAAAAATGAAGTAACTTGCTCCACATTATGGAACCAGTGTGGGAGCAAAGCTGGACTCAGGCACAGGTCTGTCTTTAGTAAAATCTGTGCTTGACCCTCCCAGCTGTGACGTGAGTAAATCCGTTGCATTGTTCTGGTTGCATTTGTTCCAGTTTTAAAGAATACTGTTTTCTTTCCAGGAGTCTCTGAAGTATCCTTTTTTTTTTTTTCCTTTTTGTATTAGAGCAGGCCAGGAGTGGCAAATAATGGCCCACAGGCCTCATCTGGCTCACCACCACCTGTTTTTGTAAACAAAGTGTTGTTGGAACATAGCCACGCCCATTCATTTACATAGAGCCTGGCTGTTTTTGCATTGCAATAGTTGAGGAGTTGCAACAGAGACCATCTGGGCTGCAAAACTGAAAATATTTTCTATCTGACACTTTACAGAAAAACATAAAGCTGAGCCCTGGGGTAGGGGAGAGAGCATGAGCTGCGGGAAGAACTGGTTTCAATCCTGACTCTCACCGTTTCCTAGCCCGGATAAACCCCCTGGCCCTCACTTTCCTCCTGTGGGAAGCAGGCAGGCTGACAGCGGTCCCCGAGGGTCGGATGACGATGCCTAGCAGAGTGTCTGAACAGAGGAGGGGTAGCCCCCTCCCGTGTCCCCTCCTCCAGCTCTCCCTGTGGCCCCTGTGACAAATCTAACCAGGGGCATTTCCGGGCAGCCTCCCCAGCCTTCCTGGAACGAGGCTTCTTCGCTCTCTCTGTTACTGGGTGGTCTGCGGGCTTCCCCACCCAAACTCTGCCCTGGCTTGTGCAAGACTTCTCTTCACACTAAACAGGTCTGCCTCTTCTGGTAGGCTTTCCAGCCTCTGAGAGGGCCAGGACCCTCTTCCAATGGAGAATTGGATCAGTCCTGTCCGGTTCCGACATCCTTCCACCAAGCTGGGCAGAAATCTGGCATCCTCACGGCAAGCAGCCTTTAGATTCTTTGAAATATCCCGCGGCTTGGCCCCTGTTTTCCTTGACTCCCTGCCAAACCCATTACACGTGTCGGAGCAGCAAGGGACTGGAAGAATTACGATTTCCATTTGGCTTCTGCGGCCACTTAGTCTAATTTGCAACTGGCTTTGAAATATAGCAATTGCTGTTTTTGTTGTTGGGATTTGGAGGCTGTTTCAAGTTCTGTCTCTTTTCTCCTGTTTTTCTCTTAGCTCTTTCTCTTTCCGGGATGAGGGTGGGGCAGGAGGCCTCACAAGTGACGAAACTCAAGCCTAGCTGCCACCATCAGAGCCCACACTCTTACATGGACTCATTTAGCACAGGGCTGCATCGCAAGGCGAAGCGTGATCATGAGGTTGGAACGAATCAGAACATATGGGATGATTTTACCATTAGCTACAATTCTGGACTTGGGATGGGGCGTGCTGGTGTGGGCGTGTAGTTTAAGCAGGATTGTATTACCCACGTGGGGTTACATCCACGATCCCTGAGTCCCTTCTCTCCAGGGTTGCCTCCTTCTCCTATTCGCATCCTTCACCCTGCAGCCCCTGCCGGCCCTCCTGCGGGGGAGATCGTGGCCACAGGAATGAATGAAAGTTCACAGAATCAAGGACTGGTCTTGCCAAAGAAAGTTCCCAGCACCTCCTTGTTGACAAATCCAAATAAGACTCTTCTGTCCTTTTCTGCTTGACTTCTTGACAGGTGTGACACTACTGACCATGCCCCTTTGACCTCAAATGAGTTCTGGGACTTTGGCCTCTCTTGCTTTTCTTCCTTCTCAGGACCCTTCTTCCTCCATCCATTTTTGCAGGTTTATTTGTACAAGTTTAGAAGCAACCTCATTGCTAGACAAGGTTAGGAAGTTTTGGGAATCAAAATAGAGTAACTACCATACTACTTCCCTGATACTTGCCCAGCTGCCCTGTCCCCCTCCCCTTTCTCTACCTCCTTTTTCTTCTTCTTTCTCTCCCTTTCTTTGTACAGACTTTTTTTTTTTTTTTGGTCACACCACACAGCATGTGGGATCTTAGTTCTCCGACCGGGGATTGAACCCTCGTCCTCTGCAGCAGAAGCACAAAGTCTTAACCACTAGACCACCAGGGAAGTCCCTCTCCATCTCTTAAATGAGACAGTTGGCCTGCAACAGGGCTGTTGAGATGGTGCAGGCAACAACCATACTCTAAGTGCCCTCGGCGTGGCCCTAGAAGTCCACACAAAGAGGTGGCCTTCGACTCTGTCCTCCTCAGAGAGCAGCGTACGCCCTTGAAATATGTAAGGTGAAGAGGCCGGGGAGGTGTTTCCCTGGCAGAGCCATGAGGGCGTCTTGACTGAAGTAGAAATGGTTATGAAAGCCTGATTTGTGAGCACAAGACCATGAAGCACTGCCTCTCTTCTGACAGGTGTCAGGTGAATTTCCTCCAGGCAGATATGCTTTGGATGGGATGACACAGGTTAGGTTGCCTTCAGCTGAGAATCGCTCATAATTAAATGACATGAAGGGCCTACACTTAAGAAGACGAAAAACAACCTGGATTGGATTCAAGCATTTTTCTTTTGCATGCTTCTCAATGCACACCCATCTGAGAACTTAGGGCTGCTCTCTGCTAGTACATTCCGTTTAGAAGTCAGTGCAAAGAAACATACTTACCGAGGACATCCTATGTGCAAGGGGCTGGCGTGGGGTGTGGGAAGGCAGAGTTTGATGCGAAAGACATATTCATGTGTAACTAGATGGCTAAGTGGATTCCAATGTTGTCTACGTGGGAAGGTTTGTAATCAGGAGGATCTTGTGTTTCTCTCTCACATGATCTTTGAGCTGCTCCATCTCCATGGCCAACCCCCTAGCCCAAGATCCATCCTTTCCTTCCTGGACCACAGCAATCACCTCCTCACTCGTCTCTCCACATCCAGTCTTGCCTCTTTTCCATCCAGTCCCAACACAGCAAGCCACAAACAGCTTTTAAAGAGGCAAATCATTCAATGGCAGTCTTTTGCATTAAGCCCTTGACCAGCACCTTGTAGCCTATTTCCCCCACCTGTGTATAAGGGATCTTAGCTCTTCTCTTGACCTTGCTGTTGAGTCCAGCTACTTTGGCCTTTATAGCCATGCTCCTCCCTGGCTCAGGGGTCCCGCTCACATACTCTTCCCTCTTCCTGGAACTCCTACCCAACCTTTGGCTCTCTACTCGACCACACCTCCTCCGAGGAAGCCTTCCCTGCCCTTCCAAAGCAGGTCAGTCTCCTTTAAGTAAGCCCTCACTTTCTCAAACTCTGCCTTTATAGTGTGTGTGAAGATTATTTATTGACTAAGGAATGTGTAATTGGTGGTTTGACTGTTTTATTCACTGCTGCGTCCTTAGAGCCTATCACAGGGCTATGCACATTGTAGACCTTTGATGTATTTTAATTGACTATGTGAATAAATGGAGAGGTTAAATCAGGTAAACAAATCATATTGCGCCTACCTGTTGATCTCTATCACTCTCTCCTTTCAAATCCTTGGGCTGGTATGTCATAGCCTGGTAATAACAGTGACAGCGACTATATATAGCACTTATTGAATTTTTTAGATTTCATAAAATACCTTCACCTGCATTCCCTAACTTGATGTTTACAACAAGCCTGTGACTGTTATTCCCACTTTACAGATGGGAAAACTGACCTTCGGTGGGATGTAGGTATTTGGCAGAAGCTGTGCTAGCTCTGCTGCTTATTAGCTGTCTGATCTTGGACCAGTCAGGAAAACTCTCTAAGCCTCAGTTCCTTCAAGGGAAAGTCAAGTTCTCCCCACTGAGCCTGCCCACAGCAGCTCTGCCTACCCACACCGTGGTGTGTTTCATACTGTATTTTAATTTTTAAAAACTTCTCTCCTGCACCAGACCTGAAGCACACTGGGGGTAAGGATTGTGTTTTATTCACAAGCACAGTGCCCAGCACAGAGTAGCCCTATCTTAGTCCCTTCAGGCTGCTATAACAGGATACCATAAACTGGGTGGCTTGTAAACAACAGACATTTAATTTTCACAGTGCTGGAGGCTGGAAGTCCAAGATCAAGGTGCTAGCAGATTTGGTGTCTAGTGAGTCCAGCTTCCTGGTTCATAGACAGCTGTCTTCTTGCTGTGCCCTCACAGGGTGGAAGCGGGGAGGGAGCTCCGTGGAGTCCCTTTTATTAAGTCACTGATCTCATTTATGGGGGTTCCACTCTTACTACCTAATCACCCCCCAAAGGCCCCACCTCCTCATACTATCACATTGGAGTTAGGATTTCAACTAATGGACTTTGGAGGGCTGGGGAGGGGGACACGAGCATTCAGTCCATAGCAGTCCTCAAAATGTCTGCTGAGTGAAAATCTAATGAGACAGCGCATGGGGGAAATCTCCCAAAGCATGATACCAACGTGGTGACCATGGCATCATTGCCCAGAGTGGGAAAAGACCACGGGCTTTGGATGAAAGTCTGTAGCCCCTCTTGGCTGTAGCCAGGGTTGCTCCGAGGGTTAAACCTCGTTGCTGGGCACACGGGAGGGACTCCTGGTGCAGACACATCATTTAAAATTGCTGCTTGCACTTATCTTGCAAGTTCCGGCGACATAGCATATGTCTCTTATGATTTGTATGGAGATTTCTAGGTCGCTGAATCTTTAAGGATCACTCAGAATTGAGTGGGGCTGAGTCTGCCTTTTAAGCCTATGATTGCAAACTTAAGTCTTTACCTCATTCTCCCGTTTGGGTTTTCTCTTGATTTTTCGTTGTGTGTGTCTGTTAGTTTTCACTTCCCACAAGTTACCTGATTAACCCGCCATGTTTCCTCACCCAAGAAGAGGACAGTGATAAGAGAGCTGGTGACAGGCCCCTATTTTTGTGATTCTACTTTTTATTTTTTTCATGTACCTCCTGGTAAACACTCGAGATTCAAGCTGAAGAATGTTAATTTTTTTCTATCAATCATTTATCTGTCAACATCTTTCTCCATTCCCTTGCACTTGATTGAAATGACCCTCTGAGGCCATTTTCTTTTCTTAGGCAACCGTGCGGTGTGTGTGTATGTGTGTGTGCGCGCGTGTGCGTGTGCATTTGTGCAGGTTTTAGAGGGTCAAGGGTGATTTTGGTGCATGACATACGCAAGAATCAAGTAACTATCAGGCTATTAGTATTTTTTAAAGTCTAGTTTCAGTTGGTTTATGTGCCGGGTGGCGTTTGTTTACACAGCTCTGGATATATATGGCACATGGTGAAAGTGGGCAAAGAAATGAATTTACAGCCTGGAATGAGTCAAATAATTCACAGTAACAGCATCTCCCTAACAGCCCCATTAAGGGCGCTCACAGATACAGCTTTGTAGCCGTGTGCTCAAAACGGGTTCCTGGGCCTTAAAAAGCCCAAGCTTCTAGGGAAGCACTTTTCATGTCACACAAGCCCTCCCTTACGTGGACCCCATCTCTCAGGCCACCCGCGGTGCGTGCCATTTTAAAACTCCTAAATCAGATGGGTGACAAGTATGAACTGATCACGCATGTGGGAGGAAATACAAATAGGAATTAAATGCATGGAAAATGTTCAGCCTCACTGACTGTCAGAAGAAAATATGAAGGTTCCATTGTATCTCTATTATATAATAAAAAATGGTAGTCATCCGGACCACCAGTGCTGGTTGGGTGGTTGTATTAATGCTATACTTATAGACTGTGGATGGCAGTGCAAATTAGTAAAACATTTTTGCCGGGCAATTTGGCAACACACAGCCAGAACTATATGATGCTTCGTACCTGTTGGCCCAGCATTTTTCCTCATCTGTGTGGAAAATGAAGAAATAATTCAATGAAAGAGGAAAAATACCCAATGTGCCTGAAACCCTTACAGGCAGCATTAGCTATAGCATGTAAAATTAGAAATGACCTCCGAGAGTGGGAGAATAATTACGTTTACTTAACCATTGTACAGTCACTCACTGGAATATTATATAGTTATTAAAAAGTGATTATAAAGACCATAGAAACAATAAAAACGTGTCCAACATAGTGCTGAGAGGAAAAAGAGGCTAAAAATCTAATCCGTGATTACAAAGTAAAGCATGTAACCGCATATGACAAAACTAGAGAATAGAACTCAAAATGAGAATCTTTGGGAAAAGACAATTGTATAAATATGTTTTCTGTGTGTATGTGTGTGTGTGTGTGTATGTGTGTGTGTGTGTATAAAATAACATTTTCTTTAAAAAAAATCTTGATGTTAAAAATACTGGTGGAGGTCAGGGAAAGGCAGTATTCCATATCTATTAAGTTATTTTGGAATTAAACATGTCATGAAATGTTAGCTGTGGTGTAACCTTGAGCAAATTATTAGACTTCTCCGAGTCTCAGTGTCTGCATCATTAAAATGGGAATTAAAAAAATACAGCTTGTGTTTTTGGACCATGGTGGGGATTAAATGAGGCAATACATGTAAAGAACTTACTACAATACTTGACATAGCTAACTTTCAATGATTGCTATTATTATTATGTCTATCTATCTATCTAATCTGATCATAGTTTTAAAAGACATAGTTGTTGACTATCCTATATCCATTTACCACAAACCGTTAGTCAAAGCCATCATGGTACCCCCTTCCTCTTGCCAGTGATTGATCCAGGCATTGGCATGAGAGCTAACCCTAAATAATGATACTCGGGGGGAGAAACACAAAAAGAATGGATCTGTTTTCTTTCTCTGGGCATTGCCAAGTTTCGATGTAAGACATGGAACAATGGTGGCCTTGATCTTCTGAGGATGAACCCAATACCAGGAATGGCAAAGCAGAGGGACAGAAAGAATCTGGGTCCTCACTGACGTTATTGAGTCTTTGGATCAACAACACACATGTCCACCCTACCTCACTTCTTCCAGATAGATGAGAGAATAACTTTTAGAAATGTTTTAGTCAGTTTGAATAAAGGCATTCAGTTACTTGCAAATAAAACATCCTAATATAATTAGGATACAACGGTTACCTTTCTTTGGGAGGCCTGAACTTTATTGGTCAGAAAATGGTTTATATGACACCTGGCTGCTCTGATGTCTTCCTTTCCCTGAGCTCTAGACCTTCCTATATACTGTGGACTTGACAGCTCTTCTTGGACATCCAAAAAGACACAGCCCAAACTCTACGTCTCCAAAACTGGGCTCACGATTTCTGTGTGTGCTGGTGTGTGGGCACGCACACACACGTACACACACCCACACCCACACCCCTCCCATTGTTCCTTGTCTCAGGAAACAGCAGCTCTACCCAGCTGTATAACTCAGATCTCATCCTTGACACTTCCCTCTCCTTCTCTCCCCATATTCAATCTTTTGGCAAATCTTATTGATTTCACTTTTTAAATATTTTTGAATCTATCCACTTCTCCTAGTTTCCACCATCGCTACCCTGGTCCAGGCTATTATAATCTCTCACTTGACGTGTAACAGTAGCTTCATGTCGGGATGCTCCTCATTGAAAGTTGTTTTTCTCTAATCTCTTCTCTATTTAGGCTATAGATCTATATATCTATATCTAGATCTGATACACATCCCATCATGTCACCTTTTCGTTTAAAACCTTTCAGCGTCTTCCATTTGCTCTTGGAATAAAGGCACAACTATTTCACATAGGCTGAGGGACCCTCCATGGTATGATTTCCTTTCCTCCAAATGTTCACCCACCATTGTTTTCCAGTCCTGGATTTCTCTCATTTCTTCCCTGTATGCCACGTTCCTGCCATCAAAAGACTTTTTGCATATTCTTTCTACAGGGAAAAAAAAAATCTTTCTTCATTTTATGTCAAGCTAATTGTATTGATTTTTTAGATCTTGACTCAACTGTCACTTCTTTGGGGAAGAGTTCCAAGACCAGGTCAAATCTTCCTGTCAAACACACTCGTGTATCTCCCAAATGGGTATAAGGGCCACTGAAATTTTGCATTGATTTTTGTGACTGTTGGATCAACGTCTGTTTCTTCTCCAGTAGACTGTAATTTTTATTGCCCACCATTCTCTCCCCAAAGCAGGGATTGAACAGATATTTGTTGGGTGACTGATGAATGAATGGATATTGCCCTAGTTCATCCCCTTTATATTACATGAGCTACAGTCATAGCCCCATAAAATGGTTTCGTCTCTCCAGTTGTGCATACAGCTTCCAGAATTAACTCTGAATCACAAATCTGATTGTTGTTATTTCTGTGCATGAAAATTTCCAGTGGTTCTCCACTGCATTAAGAACAAAACATGTTATATTCCTGACTTCAGTTTTCAATTTTATCTCCTAATTCTACTCTTTCCACTGCCCTCTGCATTTGTTCTGTCACATACAGTCACACCCAACTGCTTGCTGTTCCCTGACACTTTTGCTTTTCCTAGCCTCGTCCATGCTGTTCCTTCCGGCCAGAACCCCATTCAGCCATCGCCTCCTTTCAAAAGTGAACCCATCCTTCTAAATTCAGAGTAAATGCGTTCTGCTTAAAGTTTTCTGTCATTCCTCTGATTCATCTTAATCTCCCCTTTCTCAGTGGTCTCATAATCTACAAGATACTGGGCACAGAATGATCCCAAACTGTAGTATGCCTTAACCACTACACCCAGGGATATCTTGCATGTGTTATTGGGAAGAGCCACGTGAGTCATGTCTCCACACCATAAAGACGCCATTTTCAACTTCAATCCTTTGTTAGGGCTGTTGTTCACAAATATTTGCTACTCCTCCCTGGGAGCCTCAGTCAGTGTAGCACCCTGGAGTTTGGGGTGACAGAGGAGAGAGGAAGGAGAAAGTTTCTCAAAAGAGGAGAGATGAATGCCCTTGGATGTATACGTGTGTTATATGTGAGGTCAATGGGGTTCTACTGTCCAGCTCTTGGAATTATGACCTGGGCAATCTCTCTTTGGGGCAGGTGGGAGAGGGAGAGTTGTGCATGGCAGTGTGGAGCCATTCGCACTCAAATACCCCTCTGCTAGCTGCAATCCCGAGCTCCATGTCCTTGCCACCACAATCCTTGGGTCCCTTCCCAAATTCAATTTCTATAGATCCCCTTTAGGCTTAAAGGAAGGAATTCTTCTTGCCCTTGACACAGAGTTTCCTTTTAAAACACATTTATCTAAGGTGTTTTAAATGCATTGATGTAAGAAAAAAATAAGTAAATGGTTGGTTCAGACTGGTAGTAAGCAGATAACTGAGGTCTGGGAAGCAGGGAGAAGCCCTCCACAGCTGCCTGCAGAGAATTCTGAATGTCAGCCCTCAAGCCGGCACCCACAGGGCCACCTGGCCAGGAATCCTTTGAAAGAAAATTAAAGCAACTACCTGTCATTTTGCTGTTCACTCCTTCTTAATGGTTCTTGAGTTGTTGACTTTTTTTCCCCCTTAAAAATAAGTGGAAAATGTCCTGAACTGACAGAGAAGACTTGATGTCCTCCTGGGAATTTACTATACGAACAGGCACTGGTTGGAGTCTTTGAAAGATAGAAGAGAGGCAACGTTTGAAAACAGGGAAGTAAAAATACTACTGACAATGAAATTGGAAAAAAGCTAGCCAACAAAGCAACTCCTTCACTTCCCCAGACCTTCTCCTTTTCATGGCAGGAAAACTTGTGGCAAATCATACCACTGTCTTTTTAAATTAGACTTTTTGATCTTTGTTAGAAAAAAATAATCCTGCAGCTCTCCACTGCAGAATGAAATGTGTTGGACAAAACCTTTCTGCTTAAAGCAGAGAGAGGAGTGCCCTTACTTATCTCTGGGGGGCCGTTTGTAGAGCCAGTGTAGGGCAGGTGAGGGGGATCGGCGAGGGTCTATAGCAAATTACAGTGTGTGGGACTCCTGTAGCCACCTAGATGTCTGGTTAAATAAGTGCTGTGCCAAAGTCTTTAGTCGCTGTCTGGACCTGAAACAAAAGCTTCAGCCATCAATTTGGCAGTTATCCTACCACCCCGTGATGCCAAGCCTTCAATTACCCTGTCATTGTGTGCTGCCCACCAGATCATTAACTTCTGTGCCACGCCACTCTGCATAGCAGGTAAATTCCCAGTGATTCAATGCCAGTATTTCTCAGGTGAAACTTGAGTGCAGCTCTCATGGGGGGAGAGATATGTCCCTTTCTTATTAGAAACAATTACGATAGCTGCCTGTTTCCATCCTGGCTCTGTCACTGAATGTCCAGGGTTTTTGATTTGTATCATAACTGTAATTGACAGGTTTAACACCCACTTTGTCCACAAAATATAATGAGATGCTGTGGAAAGCTACTGAACATTTAGAAGCTGTGTTCCAATGCTAGGTTGTGGGCCTGTCGAGAGAGCTAAAGTCTCTGGTATCTTTCTCACCCTTCACCCCTCTACTCTCCTTAAAGGAAAGAAGAGCTGGCAGAGACACCTCAAGCTCAAGGTCAACTTTTGGCGAGAAAGTATAGAAAGAAAGTCTTGTGATAAAGGGATTAAAACTTTGATCTCAGTATGGGGATGTTCCCTTTCTCCTCTTTTTCTTTCTCTCTCTCATTTCTCTCCCTTACTTTTTTCTCCCAAAGCAAGTACAGTATAATGGACCAGGGATTGCCCCCTTTGAATGCTTTTTCACCCGGAGAAACTCAAGATGGCCAAGGCAGCTGCTTTAGACATTCAGAGAAGCCAGGGTTATACTGGTAAATGTTTAACTGTGGCTCTCTGGAAACCAAAACAAAAAAAAAAATGTTCACATTTGTAGTGTTTGCCAATTTCTGTGGTGTAAATGTAATAGGGAAGAACAAATCTGACTCCATACTGGATTTGTCTCTTTTACTCTAACCTGTGTATTCTATTGCTTTTGCTACAAGTTAATCACTTAAGGGATATTGCTTATAGCTTAAAGTATACATAATGGCCCATCTCTAGGAACCCTGCTTCCCATGCCTGAGCGTTACTCTGAAATACCTCACAGGAAACATCCTGACTAGGCCCACCTATGAATGGCTTCAAGAGTCTGGCTGGAACCAGGAAATATTTGCAACAACTTATTGCCTTTTTCACTTTACATCCCCACCTCCCCCTTCTTTGTTCTATAAAAGAAACTAGCATCCAAACCTGGGCAAGATGGCTCTTAGGGACACTAGTCCACCGTCTTCTCGGTCTGCTGGCTTTCTGAATAAAGTCGTTATTCCTTGCCCCAACACCTCCTCTCAATTTATTGGCCTGTCTTGCAGCAAGCAGTAAGAGCATGGACTCAGTAGCATAAATACTCCCTCCATGACCAGTTTCTAGCCATCAATGTGAAGTGGCTGTACATGATATTGAGAAGAAAGGCATGCCTTATCTCCCATGAGCCAATAGGAGCCAGCTCTGTACACCCTGAGGCCAGCCCCCTTTCCCGTTCTTTCCCTGGCATGCTTTTCCTTAGGCCCATCTTTCCTATCCACTGGAGTGCACCCACAGGGAAAGGGGAAAGGAGATGGCTTGATCTGCTCTGGTCCTGGCCTTGGACCTGTAGCCTTGGGGCTTCCTGAAGGCTGGCTCAGCTCACCAGGACTGTCCCCATAAGGCTTTGGGGTCAAAACCCCAGTGGTCATTTGCTTGGTGTTGTCTGCAGTACAGGTGGGTGATTGTGGAAGGACAGGGTTTGAGCTCAGGAGACAGGATCCCATCCCTATAAGGCCACTCACACAGGTGGGTTCTCAATAGGTGATGAACTTCAATCATAGTGCAATGATTATAGATAAGTTCTACTTCATTCACCTTTTTAAAACTGAAATATAGTTGCAGTACAATATTCTATAAGTTACAGGTGTACAGGTGCACAATTTTTAACAGTTATACTCCATTTACAGTTATGACAAAATATTGGCTCTATTTCCCATACTGTACAATAAATAAATCCTTTTACTTCATTCCCTTTTACTAGAATATGAACTTTGGCTGACCAATACTGCCATGCGAAGGGACATTAAGAATATTCTCAGTGACAGCACAGGATTGCAGTGAGGCTGCTACTGTTTTGGCTGGGATAGAAGTAACAATGTAGGTGGTACATAGGGATTAGAGTCTCCTCCAAAGTGTAGTGACTCGGGAGCAGCTTGTCCCTATCAGGACAGCTCTGACCCTCACATACCTGGGGCCTGCTGGATGAGGCACTAAGCCAGTCTCTTCATTCAGACACCAGATACCTTGACAACTGTGACTGGCTGCCTCAGGAAATGTCCAATTCCACGTCACGTATGGGCATGTTGCTGCTTCCTTCATGAGATGATGCCCTGGGAATCTCATTTAGATATACCTAGATTAAGAATTATAGTAAGGATATATACGTATTCTCATATATATAAGGACAGATATATACACACACACACACACACACAAATGCATATATATATATATATATATATACATACATACATACATATGCATTACATATATATACCCCTAGTTCTCCAAACATTTCCAGTTGTATTTCTTCTAAGCAAATGATAAGATTGCACTTCCAGAACACTTTGAAGTTGGGCGAGACCATGTGATTTGCCTTGGACAATGAAATGTGAAGGCTTTATGATTCCTTTTTCATTCTGCCACATTAGTTTCTCCTTTCCATGGCAACATGGAGGTGGCTCCATTAGCCTGGGTCCCTGAGTGACAGAAGCAAGGAGCAGAGACCCTAGATGACCCATAATAAACATGTAACATGAATCTGAAATAAACCTTTGTTTGTGGAGCCGCTGAGATTTTTGAAATTGTTTGTTACTGCAGCATAACTTAGTTTACCCTGACTGATGCATTGAGAAAGATGGCAGGGTCCGAAAAGGGGTCGCTCTGACAGAGTGTCCTAACAACACAGAGATAGGAAACCCAGAAAAATCTGTCTTGATCTTTTACACTCAGTGATTTCATCCACTTATTTATGACCAATAAACGTCATAAAATCTGGCCAATCAGATTACTCTTTCCTTCTCCTGGGGGAGAAGTGAGTAAGGGGGGGATGCAGAGAAGTAGGCAGAGCAGGAAAACATTTCCTCTATCTTCCCTTTCCTGATAGGTCCCTTCCTAGGTCCTTTACTGTTCTCCCTCTAGCACACTCCTTGAGTGACGTAATTCTTGCCCTATGACTAGCCACCATCTCCATAGTTATGACTCACAAATCTCTGTACTTTTCACCTGTACAGAACTCTCTAATGAGATTTAAAATCAACTGCTTATTAATACTCACCACCTGTGAGTTCTGTGGGCATCTAAAACGCAACATGTCTAGTATGTCTGCGTCTTTATTCCTACTAAAGAATACAGGACTTGAGGATACAGGGAGGGGGAAGGGGAAGCTGGGACAAAGTGAGAGAGTGGCATGGACATATATACACTACCAAATGTAAAATAGATAGCTAGTAAGAAGCAGCCGCATAGCACAGGGAGATCAGCTCGATGCTTTGTGACCATCTAGAGGGGTCAGATAGGGAGGGTGGGAGGGAGAGAGACGCGAGAGGGAAGAGATATGGGGACATATGTACATGTATAACTGATTCACTTTGTTATAAAGCAGAAACTAACACACCATTGTAAAGCAATTATACTCCAATAAAGATGTTAAAAAATAAAATAAAATAAAATGCAACATGTCAAAAAATTAACTCATGTCTTTCTCTCCAAACTGGCTCTGTTTTCCCACGTTCCTCATTTCAGTGATAACACCCACTACCTGTCAACCAAGCACAAAGCACAGCAATTCCTCTTAACCTCATCTTCTCCTTCCATCTCCACATGCAATTAGTCACCACGTCCTGTGAATTCTCCCTCTGAAATGGCTTTATATTCTGTCCTCTCTCTCTTTCTACCTAGTTAAGGCTCTTATCACTTCTTGGCTGGATTATTACAATAATCTCTAAGAAATTTCCCTCCAGATAATCATCCACATAGTAGCCAGAGGGAGATTCTTAAAATGCAAATCAAATGTAGCCAATTCCTTACATAAAAATCTTCAGTGGCTCCCCCTCACCCTAATTATTAAGCATGACCAACAATGTCATCCCCTGATTGTCACCTCCTGCCTGTCCGGCCTCATGCCTTTCCGATCCCTCTTCAGAATTACACCTTAGCCGTAATGAGCCGTTTCATGTGCCCCAAACATGTCATCTGTGTGAAGGTCAAGTCCTCTTTGTTGGAGCTTTTCCACACGCCGTAACCTCAAACTAAAACACTCTCCCTATATCTTCTTAAAATTAAAAAAATTAATTGTATTTTTACTTGCCATAGTAAGTAAATATTTTATTTTTGGGGAAAAGTTATATTTATTTGTATCAATGTGTATTATGTTAATAGTAGACTTGGAAATTAACCTTTTATCAGCTTTATTGAGGCATAATTGGCAAGATTGTAATATATTTAAAGTGTACGATGTGATGATTTGATATATGTATATATTGTGAAATTATTCCCATCAAGTTAATTAAAACATCAGTCACCTCACACATAGTTAACCTTTTTTTATGAGAAAGCTTAAGATCTACTCTCTTGTTAATTCAAGCATACAATACAGTATTGTTATTAACTATGGTTACCATGCTGTACATTAGACCCTGAGAGCTTATTCATCTTATTACTGAAATTCTATACCCCTTGACCAACATGTCCCCATTTCCACCGCCCCCCCCCAGCCCCTGGCAACCACCAGTCTACTGATTCCATACAGTATTTGTCTTTGTCTGGCTTATTTCACTGAGCGACGTGCCTTCTAGTTTGATCCATGTTGTTGCAAGTAACCATATTTCCTTCTTTGTAAAGACTGATTAATATTCCATTTTATGGGGCTTCCCTGGTGGCGCCGTGGTTGAGAGTCCGCCTGCCGATGCAGGGGACATGGGTTCGTGCCCCGATCTGGGAAGATCCCACACGCCGCGGAGTGGCTGGGCCCGTGAGCCATGGCCGCTGAGCCTGCGCGTCCAGAACCTGTGCTCTGCAACGAGAGAGGCCACAACAGTGAGAGGCCCGCGTACTGCAAAAAAAAAAAAAAAAAAAAATTCAATTTTATGAATATATATATAGTATATTCTTTATCCATTCATCTGTAGAAGGACGCTTTGGTTGTTTCTATTTCTTGGCTGTTGTGAATAATACTGCAATGGACATGGGCATGCAGATATCTCTTCATGATAGTGATTTCATTTATTTTGGCATATACCCAGATTTATGATTATTGGATCATATGGTACTTCTATTTTAATTTTTTGAGGAACTTCCATGCTGTTTTCTATAACAGCTGTATCAGTTTACAGTCTCATCAACACAAGGGTGCACAAGGGTTCCAGTTTTTCCACATCCTCACCAAAATTTGTTATGTCTTGTCTTTCTGATAATAGACTTCCTAAAATGTATGAGGTGATATCTCACTATGGTTTTGATTTTCACGTCCTTGATGATTAGTGATGTTATTCTTTTCATGACTAGTTGGCCATTGTAATCTTTGGGAAAATGTTTATTCAGGTCCTTTATCCATTTTAAAATTATCTTTTTTCTTTGCTATTGAGTTGTAAGAGTTCCTTATCTATTTTGCGTATTAAGCCATTATTGGGTATATGGTTTGGAAATATTTTCTCCCATTTTGTGGGTTGAGTTTTCATTGTGTTGATTTGTTTCCTTGCTGTGCAGAAGACTTTTGTGTGGTGTAGGCCCACTTGTTTATTTTTGCTTTTGTTGCCTTTGCAACAGATTTTATATAATTAACTAGTGTGATCCTGTGTCATCATGATAGCTGACAGCAGAGGATGCTTTAGTCAACTTAATCTCAAAATTTTAAGTGCGAAATATTCAATTATACAAGATTGTAGATTGGGGTTGTCCAATAGAATTTTCTATAATAACAGGAATGTTCTATAATATGCTGTGGCCCATATGACAACCACTTGTTTTCCAGGACAGCAATCACTAGCCACATGTGAGCACTGAACACATGAAATGTGGCTAGTGTGCTGAGAAACTAAAATTTTAATTTTATCAAATTTTAACTAATTAATTCATTTTTGTTTTTATTTCCATTTCTCTAGGAGTCAAAAAGGATCTTGCTGTGATTTATGTCATAGAGTGTTCTGCCTATGTTTTCCTCTAAGAGTTTTATAATGCCTGGCCTTACATTTAGGTCTTTAATCCATTTTGAGTTTATTTTTGTGTATGGTGTTAGGGAGTATTCTAATTTCATTCTTCTACATGTAGCTGTCCAGTTTTCCCAGCACCACTTATTGAAGAGGCTGTCTTTTCTCCATTGTATATTCTTGCTTCCTTTATCAAAAATAAGGTGACCATATGTGCATGGGTTTATCTCTCAGCTTTCTATCCTGTTCCATTGACCTATATTTCTGTTTTTGTGCCAGTACCATACTGTCTTGATTACTGTAGCTTTGTAGTATAGTCTGAAGTCAGGGAGCCTGATTCCTCCAGCTCCATTTTTCTTTCTCAAGATTGCTTTGGACCTAATGAAGCTTAAAAGCTTTTGCATAGCAAAGGGAAACATAAACAAGATGAAAAGACAACCCTCAGAATGGGAGAAAATAGTTGCAAATGAAACAACTGACAAAGGATTAATCTCCAAAATTTACAAGCAGCTCACGCAGCTCAATATCTAAAAAAACAAACAACCCAATCCAAAATGGACAGAAGACCTAAATAGACATTTCTCCAAAGAAGATATACAGATGGCCAACAAACACATGAGAGGATGCTCAACTTCACTAACCATTAGAGAAATGTAAGCCAAAACTACAATGAGGTATCACCTCACACTGGTCAGAATGGCCATCATCAAAAAATCTACAAACAATAAATGCTGGAGAGGGTGTGGAGAAAAGGGAACCCTTTTGCACTGTTGGTGGGAATGTAAATTGATACAGCCACTATGGAGAACAGTATGGAGGTTCCTTAAAAAACTAAAAATAGAACTACCATATGACCCAGTAATCTCACTACTGGGCATATACCCTGAGAAAACCATAATTCAAAAAGCGTCATGTACCACAAAGTTCATTGCTGCTTTATTTACCATAGCCAGGGCATGGAAGCAACCAAAGTGTCCATCAGCAGATGAATGGATAAGGAAGATGTGGCACATATATACAATGGATTATTACTCAGCCATGAAAAGAGATGAAATTGAGTTATTTGTAGTGAGGTGGATGGACTTAGAGACTGTCATACAGAGTGAAGTAAGTCAGAAAGAGAAAAACAAATACCTTATGCTAACACGTATATATGGAATCTTAAAAAAAAAAAAGGTTCTGAAGAACCTAGGGGCAGGATGGGAATAAAGAAGCAGATGTAGAGAATGGACTTGAGGACACAGGGAGGGGGAAGGGTAAGCTGGGATGAAGTGAAAGAGTGGCATGGACATATATACACTACCAAATGTAAAATAGATAGCTAGTGGGAAGCAGCCACATAGCACAGGGAGATCAGCTTAGTGCTTTGTGACCACCTAGAGGGGTGTGATATGGAGGGTGGGAGGGAAACGCAAGAGGGTGTACATATGGGGATATATGTATAGCTGATTCACTTTGTTATACAGCAGAAACTAACACACCATTGTAAAGCAATTATACTCCAATAAAGATGTTTAAAAAAATTAATTAGTTTAAATCCAAAATGAATTAGCCACATGTTTACTACTACTAGTGTCTACTGTAGTGGAAAGAATAATATTTAAAAGCCCCTGTGTACACTACCCAGATTTATCAAATATTTTTCATGTGTGTTTCAGACTTTTAAAAAAGAAACAAACATTATAGAAGCAGGTAAATTTCCCTATAAACACTATCTGCATGCTCCATCTCATTTGTATCCCTTCCTTACCACTTGTAACCATCCTTCTGAACATTCCATGCACATTTTTATACTTGTACTATATATGTATCCATAGGCAAGTTGTTGATGTGTTTTGCATGTTTTCAGAGTAGGTTTATATCACACTTTCCATATCTTTCTACAATTCATTTTTTTCCATATGCTCTTGGGATTCATCCATTTTGATGTAGGTTGTGCTAGTTCATTCCTCTTGCCTCCTGTATTCTATTCCAATAAATTAACCTATTTATTTATTGGAATAGAATTTATTTACCTGTTCTCCTTCAAAGGGATATTTAGGCTAATTTGAAATGTTCACATTTATAAATAATGTTACAGGTAACAGTCTAGTACATGTTCCTGAGTGTGTGAGAGACCCTCTACATCTAGGAGTGGAGAAGTTGGTCACTGGGTATGTGCATCTTCAACTCTGGAAGATGCTGCCAAATTCTCCTCCAAAGGCTTGTTCCAACATGCTCTCCTATCCCACCAGCAGTGCATGACTGGGGCTATTACTACATCTGGGAGTTTCTGGGAAAAATGTGTTAGCTGGACACTTCCAAATATCTGCCTCAGGGTATGCATGGGAGTTCTGCCTTTTATCCCAGTAACAAACTTGGTCCAACTCACTTTTGTATGAGAAACTGAAAGTAACCTATTGACCTTCCAGAGAGTCCGTATTCTTTTGTTACAATAAGAAATGCTCTCTTATTCATTGCTAAGACCCCTCCCACGCTTCCTCCCTTTTCTCCTTTCCTCTCTCTCTGATTCTCTCTTCCTTCCTATTGGCTAAAGCAGCAAACACTCACAGAGGAATTTAAAGTGTAAACAGAAATAGAGCTGAAAGGCACAGCTGTTTTCTCAAGGAGCTCCCAGCTGGGTGCACACATAGGGCTAAATCCCTGTGCATACATAGGCTGCAGGAGGTGAAAGATGGAAGTATGGAATACATGGTAGCCTGAATATCAGGAAGGGCTTTCTCTCTCTCTTTTTTTTAATTTGGTGCTTTTATTTATTACACTTGATGTCAAATTTCACAGTTGTCACTTCTGACATTATTGAGAATGACTATCCTCACTGTTAATTTCATTTATTTTATTCTCTGCCTTTTTCTTCTAATTCTATTGTAAAGTCCATCCTTACTCTTAAAAATTGATCATCCAGCAAAGCCATTGTTCTAAATGGGACATCTTTCCTCTTAGTAGGAACTCTATTCATTCATTTTTTTCTATCAGAATTTTCTCTTTCACATCGTAATTCTTCTGTTTAATCACTATTTAGTTATATGTTCTTTTATATGTCAGTTCAGCCTGGTTCTTCTTTTTTTTAATATTTTTATTGAAGTAGAGTTGATTTACAATGTTGTGTTAATTTCTGCTGTACAGCAAAGTGACTCAGTTATACGCATATATACGTTCTTTTAAAATATTCTTTTCCATTATGGTTTATCACGGGATATTCAATATAGTTCCCTGTGCTATACATTAGGACCTTGTTGTTTATCTATTCTAAATGTAATAGTTTGCATCTACCAACCACAAATTCCCAGCCCATTCCTCTCCCTCTCCATCCACGTGGCGACCACAAGTCTGTTCTCTATGAGTCTATTTCTGTTTTGTTGATAGGTTCATTTGTGCCATATTTTAGATTCCACATATAAGTGATATCATATGATATGTGTCTTTCTCTTTCTGACTTACTTCACTTAGTATGATCATCTCCAGTTGCATCCATGTTGCTGCAAATGGCATTATTTTGTTCTTTTTTAGGAAGGGCCTTCTCTTAAAACATCACATTAGAGCTGAATAAAACAGTGTTTGGGCAAAGACACAGGAAGGGGACATTTCCAGTAGAGGTTCAGAGGTAAAATAGAAAGCAGGATATCCTCCAAGTACATACCACCAGAGCACAGTTATCGACAGACCTAAGAGAAGAGGCAGGGGAGGCAGACAGGACCAGATGGTAAAGGCCCTTGTGTGTCATGCTAAAAGGTGTATATTTCATCTTTAGGACAATGATGTACCATTAGTAGTTGGCATCTGTTGTTTTTGTCCACCATGCTTTCATTTCCTTCTTCTGATATCACTCCCCCAAGTCTATCCTTTGGCAGAACTGCCTTCCCAAATTCCATATGGTTCTGGGAAGCTAGCCAATCATAGCCTTCTTCCACCCATATGACCCAAGTCTGACCAATGCTAGTTCCCTGACTCCTTGATCCAAACGCAAGGGATATGTGATCTAAATGGACCAATCAGGGTCCTTCTCTAAAGTTCTAAATAAAGACAAGGAGGAGGAATATTTCTTTCGGGAAAAAGAGATAAAGATTTTATTTTTTGAATGATCATAGGACATAGAGATGGTGTTCATAGGTAGAGATGGTGTTCAATAGGATGTTGATTACCTGAGTTTGGAGAAACACTTTCCTGGGGATATGGATTTGGGGACTTTTTTTTTTTTTTTAAGATTTACTTATTATTTATTTATTTTATTTATTTTTGGCTGCATCGGGTCTTAGCTGCGGCACGTGAGATCTTTGTTGAGGCATGCGGGATCTTTCATTGCAGCACGGGCTCTTCATTGTGGTGCATGGGCTTCTTTCTAGTTGTGGTGTGTGGGTTTTTTTCCCTTCTCTAGTTGAGGCGCGCAAGCTCAGTAATTGTGGCACGCGGACTTAGTTGCCCCAGGTGTGTGGGATCTTAGTTCCCTGACCAGGGATCGAACCCATGTCCCCTGCATTGCAAGGCGGATTCTTTACCACTGAACCACCAGGGAAGTCCCGGGGACTGTTTTTTGACTGCTCACTTTCATCCCCTACGTTCAACTCAAAAGTAAGTCCTTAAATATCTGCCTCCAAAATTTATCCTCATTCATTGATCGTTCATTCAACAGATATTTAGATATAGTACCTAATAATTTTCAGGCAATACAACAGTGAAAAAGATAGGTCCTTGTTCTGATAGAGCTTACATTTTAGGGGGTAAGGACAGAAAATAATTAAAACACATTAACAAGACACTTTCAGTATTTATATAGACAATAAAATAGAATGATATAAGAGAGTGATTGGTATTGGATTAAGTGAACGCCACTAAGATTGGGTGGCTTTCTCTTTCTCTCTTTTTAAAAAAATTTTGTTTTCTAGATGAAGGGGTCAGGAGGTTAGGAAAAATGAGTAAAATGATCTTATTTACATGATACATTTTTTTCTGACTGTTGTGTTAAAATACAGTGTGTGTGGGGGGGGGTGTCAAGGGTAGAATCAGGGAGAACCAGTTTGGAGGTTCTTGCAAGAATTGAGACAAGACAGTATGGTAGCTCTCTTTCTCTATTTTCATGTAAGATTTTTTTCTACCTCAGGGCCTTTGCATTTGACGCTCCATCTACTTGGAGCCCTTTGCTCCTAGATCTCCTTATGGCTGTCTCATTCTTTCCATTAACTCAGCTCAAATGCCATTTCCTCCATGAGGGTTCCCAGACCACCCCATCTAGTCTAACTATAACCGTAGTGTCCGTCTGTTTCATGAAATGCCCAAATAGGGACCTGGGTGTCTGTGAGCCTGGGAATGGGTGAACATCTTCAGAAAGGGGAGGAGTACTAATAGGAAATACACTCCCAAACTCTTTTTCCAAGCTCCTGCCCATTTTGAACTGTGGAGGGCTGTTCCACAGCAGTGTTCTAGAATGTTCTTATTTAATATAAAGTCATCATAGATGAAAGACTAATAATACAGATGAAAATAAAATCTGGAAACCAAGAGGTAACCAGAGATGCAGGCAATCTCTTCAAAGACCCAAATGAAGATAACTGCCACAAAAGATCCCTCTCTCTCTTGCTCTGGATCTCAGTTATTTCACCATAAAATGACACTATTAGATCAGGAAGTGCTAGAGGACCTGCTGTTCTCTGAGCTCTGCCTGTATCGTGCCTGGTGTTTGAGGCACCAGGTCGCTCCATAGAGTTCCAGAGTGCTTGGTGCCGGCAGAGCCCAGAGTCGACTGTTAGCTGGGAGAGTCCACTTCACATTCAGTGATTCTGGGGGCTTCCCCAGAGACTCCACAGCAAGTCTGGAGGAGAACAGGAAGGCCAAGGGAGCTCATGAAAAGCTCTTTGATCACTGGAGGGAGGATGAGAAGGAGAGGTGGACCCGGGAGTTATTATGCATTTGCAGCTACAAATTGCTTTTCAGGCTCAGAATTGGCTCTAAGGAGAGACCTATCAGGTACGACTGCTCCCCGCAACCACCTCCCGAGGTGTCACGTGAGGCTCTCCTAGGAACTCGTGGAGAAGGCAGGGGAGGGGATTGCGAGATGCGTGCTGATGGGAGAGCAGGAAGTTAGCCTTAGCTGAACCATTCTGTGTATCCGAGGCTGCAGTGTGGTCTCTGTGTATCTAAAAGAGGCCAGAAACGAATGCCCCTTCGGTCTCCTTCTGCTGAATAAAGGTTCCTCCCACTCCCGGACTCCATCAGGAAGGAGTGTCATCTCTGCTTTTGTAGCAGCTACAGTCATAGGACTGGGTATACCTGGGGATGAGCCTGGGCATCTCTGGGGGCATTGAGTCACGGCTTTCTCCTCACCTGGCTGGACCAGCCCAGGCTCACAGACAGGCTTCCTGCCTCAGTTTCCTATCGAACACATCACTTCGCAGGGGCAGTTGGAGCTCCGTCCTGACTCTCAGCCCCCTGACTCCTTTATCTACCTCTTAACAGTCCCTTGGGGTCCTGTCCCTGTTGCTGGAACTGTTCTGATGACTAACACATGGGCCACAGACATGACACACCACCTGGAGTATCACACCCTCATGGGATCAGACCTGTTAGACTAGATTGTTGAGCCCCTGCAGATACGGTGTATTGGACCACAGGGTGCCATGTCCCACCGCTACGTAGACTCATCTTCTTACCTGCATAACTTTCAGCCGAGTGCTCCCAATCTGTGCAAGTCAGAGACGTGAGAGCCATTCTGTGCTAGGCACTAGTGCCATAATGCTGAAGAAAACAAGATTCTCAGCCCCAGTGGGTCACAACTTCATGCAGGACTGATGCATTCACAGTTGACCAGAGTGTGACTTGAAGCCAAGTAGAGGAGATGAAAACAAGATTGTTCAGAGAAGGTGGAAAGCAGAAAGTGGTCAGTTCTGGTCAGGGGGGTAGCAAGAGCCCTCCCCCGCCCACCAGCCATCCTCTCCTACCTGTCTTCCTTCCCCTCACCTTGATCCAGGTGTGCCGCCTTCCAGCTGTTCCCTGAACTCACCCATCCTTCCGTTCATTCAGGTCTCTACTCAAATGTCAACCTTCTCAGGAGAGAAGTCTCCCCTCACCACCCTGCCTTCCCTCTACCCCATCACTCCCTATCACCATACACTTCTTATTCTTCTTTAGAGCACTTATCACCACTTGACATAATTTGGGTGTTTATTTGTCTGTTTGCTTATTTTCTGTCTCTTCCAGTTAGAAGGTAAGCTCCATCAGGGTAGGGATTTAATATTGTCCACTGCTGAATCCCCAGTACCTCAAAGGTCATTGGGAATGTAGCACATGCTAAATTGATACCTATTAAATGAATGGGTGGATGGTACAGAGGGTTTCCCGCAGATGGTACATCCTGGGCTGACCATGAGGGATGGGTGGGATTGAACTGGGTTGGCCTTCCAGGAGGAAGCATTAGTATAGGGAAAAGCAAGAAGGTGACAAAGTGCAGGAGAAATAGAGCTGGTGGAGAATTAGGATGATCGAAAGAGGAAGGGATGAGAGTTAGTAGCTAGAAAGGGGAAAAGTGGATGTTGGTTTGTGTAAGCAAACTCTCACTTCAGCCTGTGACTGTGTTGGATACCCACCCAGCCACCCCTCATGCTTCCTCTCCATTCTGAACACCGCATACCCGTAGAAGCTCAGCCGAAGTCCACCCCTCTAATGAACTATCAACCATGTGCTTTGTAATCTCATAAATTTCGGTTAGAGTCTTGCCTTTGCTACTTACTAGCTATATGCCCTTGCAGGGTCCCTCCTCAGAGTCCCTGTGTCTTATAACCTGGACCACACATTGTAAATGCGCTCCCTGGGGTCACCTCCCAGCCTTCAGGTGATATATTTCATCCATCAGACCATGAACTTCTATGGGACATGGACCTGGACATGGATCTTCACACGTGACCAACTCCACTACCCTTCACAGGGCCTGGGCCACCCCAGACAGTCAGGGCTCTTGCTAATTAATGGGTTGAATTTTTCGAGCAACTTTAACCTCTCAGAGAGGATCTTCAGCCCTATTAATCATTAGACGGGGACTTCCCAGGTCTCCTGTAAGGCAGCCTCGGGCATTGTGCAAAATTCATCATAAAAATCTAAATAAGATGGCAAAAGTATGTGTCCATTTGAAAATTCTGATTACCCATTTGCTAATGCAAGCTGGCACCGAGAAGGAGTGACATTTTTATTTATTTGTTTGTGGGTTGTTGTTTGTTCTTGCAATGATGTTTTTATCCTTCTTCCAGGCACTGATTGGAGCCCGTTCAGCAAGTAGGGGGCGTTTATTTGCTTAGGATCTAATCACACTATAAAACAGTCAGGGGTGGCATCTTGCTTTCCTTTTCCAAAGCATGAGGGCAGGTGGACGGAAAAGAAATGTTATAAAGCAGCAATTTTTCTCTGAGTTGGTAAATAAGGGGGACCAGAGGATATGAGTGGATCCACTTCTGAAGGTGAAAAAAGCCAAATCATCCCTTTTAGTTACATGCCATGAAAGTATTTCACATTCAGCTCACATACATCAATGGGAAATATGTATCCAGACGATACCCCGAAAAGGTATTTCTTCCTTCCCATATTTACATGGTAATAAGCAATAATACTTACTGACCTCTTATGAGGTGCCAGATGCTGTTCTAAGCACTTTAGTTGCATTATTTCATTTACTCGTCATGAAAACCTTATTAGGTAGGTAGTTTATTATCCCCATGTAACAAGGAAATGGAAGGATACCGAGTTTAACTTGCCCACTGCCAGTTATTAAGTGGTGGAGCTAGATGTCGAAACCAGGCAGAATGGCTCCAAAGCTGTATTTTTAACTGTATTAGTTATTAATATCAATAGATTAATACACAGGTTAGTTGAAGGATAATGACAGATCATTACATTGATACATGATGATTCTGGTGGAGTCTGATGTTTGTTTCCCAATCCTTTTCCTTCTTCCTGGATGCTCAGCTCAGACTACGTTTCCCAGCATCCTTTGCAGCGAGACAGTTATGTGACCAGGCACACCAGTGGAAAAGAAGTGGAAGTAATGTGTATCCCTTGGTTAATAAGAAGCATCTGTCCTGGGCTTTGCCTGTTTCCTCCTCACTGTTTGATATAGTGATGACTGGAGATTACCTCGGGAGCCTCAAGTTAAAGGCAGAGGCACAATTCATGCCCAAGGCAGCCTGGTTCTCATGATGATTTTATGGAATGGGGGCTGCCAACCTGCCCCTACACTGTTATGTGTGAATCATAAATTTCTTTGCTCTTTAAGTGACTGAATGTTTGAGTCTCTTTGTTATGGCAGCCTAGCCTTTAGTCCAACTAATATAGTGATTTTCTTTCTCTCTCAGAATCAAAGAATCTTTTCCTTCAAAGGTAGTGTAGACTAACTTTTGAATCTATCACTTGATAGACCATCTCTCTCTCTTTTATTTTTTTATACATTTATTTATTTATTTTTGGCTGTGTTGGGTCTTCATTGCTGTGCGAGGGCTTTCTCTAGCTGCGGCGAGCGGGGGCTACTCTTTGTTGCGGTGCGCGGGCTTCTCATTGAAGTGGCTTCTCTTGTTGTGGAGCACGGGCTCTAGGCGTGTGAGCTTCAGTAGCTGTGGCACACAGGCTTCAGTAGTTGTGGCTTGCAGGCTCTAGAACGCAAGCTCAGTAGTTGCGGCGCACAGGCTTAGTTGCTCTGTGGCGTGTGGGATCTTCCTAGACCAGGGCTCTAACCCATGTTCCTTGCCTTGGCAGACGGATTCTTAACCACTGCGCCACCAGGGAAGTCCCGATAGACCATCTCTTGAAGACCTTGAGTTGTAGAGGACTTACTTCCTGTTGAGTCAGACCATTCTATCTTTAAAAACTCTACCATTAGAAAGTTGGTAAAATTTAAATTCTAAGGTAAATGTAGCTCAGTATTTTACATGCAGGGTCCCATTCTCCTTATGGCCACATAATGCAATTGTGATTCCCATTCTTACATGCAGAGTCTTCCATTTTCTAAAGATAATGATCATGTCCCATGAGTGCTCTCCCTAACGGTTCTCCATCCCTTCAACTTCACATAGCATTGCTTTGAGATCCAGGTACAAACTCCCCTACCATATTCCAGGGTTTCTGTAGTCCTCAAAGCATGGTGACACAAGACAGATCCCAATCTTGGACATATGTTTAGAGAACAACAGGATAGCAGGTCTTATTTTCATGTCTATGCTTGTATTCATTCACCTTTTTTTTTTGGGTCGGGGGGCAAAGCAGAACCAAAACCTTATCCACTGATGAAAGGTTGGGGAAGGGAGAGCTCATGCTCTAAATACCCCTTCCTATTCATTCATCTTGATACTAAATTCAAGAAACATTTATCCAACTTTCTCTGTGTTCAGGGATGCTTGGAGTTTGCAGGCGTGGCTTCAGTATATTCTTAGCATGGTTGATTTACTCCGAGCCTTCTGTGGGCTGCTCTGTTTTATTGTCCTCATTGTCCTGTGAGGACGAGGGACAGCTGGTCTTTTTGAACACAAGTGCAGAAGCTAGCAAATAACCCTGTACAAGTCCATACAATGGCATTTAATTCCCCACACTGTCCAGACAAATTGTTCCCTCGATTCTGTCGTGCAGTGCTTCCTCCCAGGAAGATGATGGAAAGGGAGAGGTAGCTTTGACAGAGAACCTCTAAAGAATACTAAGCTTTAGTTTGTCACCCACAAACCACATTATTTATTCTTAACCTAGTGTTTAGTTTATGTGCATGAAAAATGGCATATTTAATACCAGAGAAAACGACTTACTTCACCTTGAGAATGTCCTTACTAAGATTATTATTATATGTAGTGATTGGTTAAAAAGAAGACTATGCCATATTCAGTATAAAACCTTTAATTTTCTAACACAGGTTTGAATAATTTTCTGGTATTTGGTGAAGGAAACAGTCCAGTTAATCAAAATTAAAGCATGTTAGAGGGTCTTAATGGAATGAATGGACGTGGCATATGACGGTACTAAAAACGGTCTGCAGAAGAAAGAATTTTTTGAGGTTTCCCATGGAAACATTTACTTTATTCGAACCTTCTCTTTTCAGGTTCACTCTTACAATCCATTTCTTTTCAATGCATGTGACCATGTGCATTCACTTCCCTGCTCCATCCACCTTTCTTTCTCTGTCTCTCTCTCTGTCTCTGTCTCTCTCTCTCTGTCACACACACACACACGCACACAGCCAGGAAGTTGTGTTTTCCATGGCTATACCTTCCACAAGTTTTTAGCTTTGCTTTTTGCTGTCCTTGCTCTTTATGGTTAGGTATTCCCTGGTGATTCCTGTGCGCGCTACTGTTTGGACCTGGCCCCAGGGAACCTGGCCAAGTCATTCCATGCCTACTCAGTAGAGGGTGGTTTCTGAATTTCTGATGTGCTCAGACATCTTACAGACTGATCATCTTCCCTAGGACTAGTTGGGACTCTAGAAGATTCAGTGGCTCAGTGACAAATACTGAGAAAGGCTAAAGAAGGCACCACAGATAGAGGAGAAGGCCTAGTAATTCCCTCATTTCCAGGAAACCTGAGAAGCTCTTGGTACTCACCAGTGGAACAAGGCAAGACAAGTGCTTTTGGTCAGAGGCTACCAGGTGCAGAGGCTACCAGGCACATACATCCTGCAAGGGTGAGTGTCTGAGTCCGCTCAGGCTGCCATAAAAAAATGCCACAGACTGGGTGGTTTAAACAACAGATATTTATTTCTTATCTTTCTAGAGTCTGGGAAGTCCAAGATTAAGATGCTGACTGATTTGGTTCCTCCTGATGAGGACCCTTTTCCTAGCTTGCAAACAGCATCTTCTTGCTGTATCCTGTCCTGGCAGAGAGACCATGAGCTCTGGTCTCTCTTCCTCTTCTTATAAAGACACTAATACCATCATGGGAGCCCCACCCCTATGACCTCATCTAAACTTAATTACCTCCCAAAGGCTCCATCTCCTTAATATCATCACATTGGGGTTAGGGCTTCAACACGTGAATTTGTGGGGGACACAAACATTTAGTTCATAATGAGAAAAATAGGCCTGCTCTTTTCATATCCCAACTTAGAATCCCAGCTCTGCCATTTATTGGCAAGAAACATAAATTCTCCAAGCCCCCAAGCCTCAGTTTCTCCCTCTATAAAATGGGCATATGAGCATTATGTTAGAGCACTGAGTGATATTTGAGTGCTCAGGAGATATCACTTTCTATCTCTTTCCCTTGGAAGAGAAAGCTCTCCAGCATTTGTCTCTGAGGGCTGAGACACTTTATACCGGTTAGGGTTATCAGTAAGGGTAAAATTAAGCTGGAAGAGTTTGGAGGACAAATGTGTGGATAAATAAGTATCGCAATATTCTCCCAGCACAGCTAATTAGAGAAGACAGAGGCCACTCCTCATGTAAACTCATGGAGTCTCAGGATCCATTCACTGTCCTCCTGAGTCCCAGCAATTATTTCAAAAATGCAAGAAAACAGTGATAGGTCAGTTAAGTGCAAATACCCCTCCACTACCAAAAAGTTGGATGTGAATAAAAACTGGACTCTGAATGCCAAAAATAGTCTATAATGACTTTTTGGTATTCTTAATGAAGATTTGTTCATTTAACACATTTTTGCTTAGAACTTCTATGTGTGGGATTTTAATGCTGGAGGCTAGAGAATCACCCTGACAATGGTGAATAACCCATGACACTACGTCTTTGCTCACACTGTTCCCTCTACCTTGAATACGCTTCCTTCTAACCCCTTGTCTGCCTGGCAAACTGATATTTCAAAACTGTGTTCACACATCATATTCTGCTTGATGCCTTCCCTGATCTTTCTGTGTGTAATATTCTCTCCTCTGTGTTCTCATGGTGTTTCTTCCTGGTTTCATTTTAACACATCATATTAGGTTGCAATGGTTTATTACACAGGACTGTAAGCTCCTCCAAGGCAAGGAGAACACCTTAATATTTGTCGTTGTGAGATCTTGTGTGGATCCCAGTAAATGTAGGTGCTCAATAGATGAATGAATAAAAGAATGAAAAAAAAAGAAAAAGGTCTGTCCAGGAGAACTCAGGGTCTAATAGGGAAATAACATTGATTTCATCTAGATCCCACAAAAATAATGAACGGTAGGTTTTATTATGCCCATTTTACAGTTGAGGAAACTAAGTCTCACAGAGGCTAAACTACTTGCTTGAGGTCACATAGTGAACAACCAGCAGACTGGAGATTGAAACTGAAGCCAGTGTTGTTCCTACTGCTTCACAAACACAGTTAACTGTGACATAGTGGTCTAAGAATTCCTCTAGCTTCGGGTGGAATCCACATCCTGCAGGATTGAGGGTGTTGTAGAAGATTGTACGTTCTTCCAGGTCTGCGATAGATGCAAGAGGCTCAGAATGGAAACTGGGGAGGTAATGGCCTATCACTGACCAGATATTCAAGCAAGACTCTGATGGGACTTGGGATTACCTGGTTGAAGTCAGACCATCAACCTCTGGATGGCACTTCTGCCAAATTCATCTTCTTCCTCACCCGAGGGGAGCAACCTGGGAGGGAATGTGAGACCATATTAAATCCAGAATATCCATTTGATAGAGTGGAAGTGCCCTGATGTTTGATCCTATTTACTTGAGTAAGACTTTATAACCAGGCATCTCGAGTTTTAAATTACATGTCAGAGGTAATTTCGCTCTCTGGGTGTGAGATGAGAAGTTGTCCTTTCAGGGAAGCCAGTATGAGCTTAGTGTTGGGTATCTCCCTGTCTCAAGAAAGGGGAAGCTTCTTGGTTTCATTCATTCTGCAAACCTACACTGACCCTGTGCTGGACCCTGTGCAGGCACGGATGACGTGGTTCCTGTTTTTAAAACGCTCAAAACACAACAATGTTAATAACCACTGTTAGCCTACTCATTCCTTTAACAAATATTTCTTGATGCACCTGCAGTGTGCAAAATACTGTGTCAGGCATGTGGAATCTATCAGTGAACAGGATAGACAAAACCTTGTTCTGCTGGAGTTTATATTCTAGCAGGGGAATAGTAAATAACAAACACAATAAATGAGTAAATTATGTAATATGTTAGAATGTGATATATGCTAAAGAAAATGGAAAAAAATAAAGAACAGCATTAAAGGGATTGAGAGGGCTAAGGATGACAGAGAGGGTTGCAATTGCAAATAGGGTAGTGGATTAGATATTTTTTTAGGAAGTAGTGTGGGATGGAAAACATGAAGGAGAGAAAGAAGCATGTAACTATCTGGGGAAAGCATGTGTGAGGATTAATTCATTCCAGTGAGCCACTCAGAAAATGGTCTGATGCACATAATAAGCACTTGATTAACATTTGTAATTATTATGGTATAAAAATATTAGCTCTTCAGGGTGCCTTCAAGATGGTAGAGGAGTAAGATGTGGAGATCACCTTCTTCCCCACAAATACATCAAAACTACATCTACATGTGGAACAACTCCTACAGAACACCTACTGAACGCTGGCAGAAGACCTCAGACTTCCCAAAAGCTTTGCTTTGCCATTTGTCCTAGGGTTCTGACTGTCAATTTTTTTCTTTCTTTTTTTTCTAAGTATAGTTTTTAGCATTTGTTATCATTGGTGGATTTGGTTTTTGGTTTGGTTGCTCTATTCTTTCTTTCTCTCTTTTTAAAAATTATTTTTAATAATTTTTTTCTATTTTAATAACTTTCTTTTGTTTTCCTTGCTTCTTTCTTTCCTCCTTCCTTTCTTTCTTTCTATCTTTTTCTCCCTTTTTTCTGAGCCGTGTGGCTGACAGGGTCTTGGTACTCTGGCCAGGTGTCAGGCCTGAGCCACTGAGGTGGGAGAGCCAAGTTCAGGACATTGGTCCCCCAGAGACCTCCCATCCCCTTGTAATATCAAATGGTGAAAGCTCTCCCAGAGATCTCCATCTCAATGCTAAGACCCAGCTCCACTCAACAACCAGCAAGCTACAGTACAGGACACCCTAAGCCAAACAACTAGCAGGACAGGGACACAACCCCACCCATTAGTAGAGAGGCTGCCTAAAATCATACTGAGTTCACAGACACCCCAAAACACACCACCAGATGTGGTCCTGCCCACCAGAAAGACAAGATCCAGCCTCATCCACCAGAGCACAAGCACCAGTCCACTCCACCAGGAAGCCTACACAACCCAGTGAACCAACCTTACCAATGGGAGAAGATACCAAAAACAATGGGAACTATGAACCTGCAGCTTGGGAAATGGAGATCCCAAACACAGTAAGTTAGGAAGAATGAGAAGACAGAGAAATACACAGCAGATGAAGGAGCAAGGTAAAAACCCACCAGACCAAACAAATGAAGAGGAAATAGGCAGTCTACCTGAAAAAGAATTCAGAGTAATGATAGTAAAGATGATCCAAAATCTTGGAAATAGAATGGAGAAAATACAAGAAGCGTTTAACAAGGACCTAGAAGAACTAAAGAGCAAACAAAAAATGATGAACAAAGCAATAAATGAAATTTAAAATTCTGTAGAAGGAATCAATAGCAAAATAACTGAGGCAGAAGAATGGATAAGTGACCTGGAAGATAAAATAGTGGAAATAACTACTGCAGAGCAGAATAAAGAAAAAAGAATGAAAAGACCTGAGGAGGATCTCAGAGACATCGGGTACAACATTAAATGTACCAACATTAGAATTAGAGGGGTCCCAGAAGAAGAAGAGGGAAAAAAAGGACTGAGAAAATATTTGAAGAGATTATAGTTGAAAATTTCCATAATATGGGTAAGGAAATAGTCGATCAAGCCGAGGAAGCACAGAGAGTTCCATACAGGATAAATGCAAGGAGAAACATGTCAGGACACATATTAATCATACTATCAAAAATTAAATACAAAGCAAAAATATTAAAAGCAGCAAGGGAAAAGCAATTAACATACAAGGGAATCCCCATGAGGTTAACAGTTGATCTTTCAGCAGAAACTCTGCAAGCCAGAAGGGAGTGGCAAGACATATTTAAAGTGATGAAAGGGAAAAATCTACAACTAAGATTACCAGAAAGGATCTCATTCAGATTCGACAGAGAATTAAAGCATTTACAGACAAACAAAAGCTAAGAGAATTCAGCACCACCAAACCAGCTCTACAACAAATGCTAAAGGAACTTCTCTAGGCAGGAAAAAAAGGAAAGACTTAACAATAACAAACCCAAAACAATTGAGAAAATAGTAGTAGGAACATATATATCAATAACTACCATAAATGTAAATGGATTAAATGCTCCGACCAAAAGACATACACTGGCTGAATGGATACAAAAACAAGACTCATACATATGCTGTCTACAAGAGACCCACTTCATACCTAGGGACACATACACACTGAAAGTGAGGGGATGGAAAAAGATATTCCATGCAAATGGAAATCAAAAGAAACCTGGAGTAGCAATTCTCATATCAGACAAATAGACTTTAAAATAAAGAATGTTACAAGAGGCAAAGAGGGACACTACATAATGCTCAAGGGATCAATCCAAGAAGAAGATATAATAATTGTAAATATTTATGCACCTAACATAGGAGCACCTCAATACATAAGGCAAATGCTAACAGCCATAAAAGGGAAAATCAACAGGAACACAATAATAGTAGGGGACTTTAACACCCCACTTTCACCAATGGTTAGATCATCCAAAATAAAAACAAATAAGGAAACAAAAGCTTTAAATGATACTTTAAGCAAGATGGACTTAATTGATATTTATAGGACGTTCCATCCAAAAACAGCAGATTACACTTTCTTCTCAAGTGCCCATGGAACATTCTCCAGTATAGATCATATCTTGGGTCACAAATCAAGCCTTGGCAAATTTAAGAAAATTGAAATCATATCAAGTATCTTTTCTGATCAAGACACTATGAGACTAGATATCAATTACAGGAAAAAATCTGTGAACAATACAAACACATGGAGGCTAAACAATTCATTACTAAATAACCAAGAGATCACTGAAGAAGTCAAAGAGGAAATAAAAAAATACTTAGAAACAAATGACAATGAAAACACAATGACCCAAAACTCGTGGAATGCAGCAAAAGCAGTTCTAAGAGGGAAGTTTATAGCAATGCAAACCTACCACAAGAAACAAGCAAAATCTCAAATAAAAAATTTAACTTTACACCTAAAGCAATTAGAGAAAGAAGAACAAAAAAATCCCAAAGTTAGCTGAAGGAAAGAAATCATAAAGATCAGATCAGAAATAAATGAAAAAGAAATGAAGGAAACGATAGCAAAGATCAATGAAACTAAAAGCTGGTTTTTTGAGAAGATAAACAAAATTGATAAACCATTAGCCAGACTCATCAAGAAAAAATGGGAGAAGATTCAAATCAATAGAATTAAAAATGGAAAAGGATAAGTAACAACTGACACTGCAGAAATATAAAGGATCATGAGAGATTACTACAAGCAACTATATGCCAATAGAGTGGACAACCTGGAAGAAATGGACAAATTGTTAGAAAAGGACAACGTTCCGAGACTGAACCAGGAAGAAATAGAAAATATAAACAGACCAATCACAGGCACTGAAATTCAGGCTGTGATTAAAAATCTTCCAACAAACAGAAGTCCAAGACCAGATGGCTTCACAGGCGAATTCTATCAAACATTTAGAGAAGAGCTTACACCTATCCTTCTCAAACTCTTCCAAAATATAGCAGAGGGAGGAACACTCCCAAACTCATTCTATGAGGCCACCATCACCCTGATACCAAAACAAGACAAAGATGCCACAAAAAAAGAAAACTACAGGCCAATATCACTGATGAACATACATGTAAAAATCCTCAACAAAATACTAGTAAACAGAATCCAACAGCACATTAAAAGGATCATACACCATGATCAAGTGGCGCTTATCCCAGGAATGTAAGGATTCTTCAATATACACAAATCAATCAATGTGATACACCATATTAACAAATTGAAGGAGAAAAACCATATGATCATCTCAATAGATGCAGAAAAAGCTTTGACAAAATTCAACATTATTTATGATAAAAACCCTCCAGAAAGTAGGTAGAGAGGGAACTTACCTCAACATAATAAAGGCCATATATGACAAACCCACAGCCAATATCATTCTCAATGCTGAAAAACTGAAACCATTTCCACTAAGATCAGGAACAAGACAAGGTTGCCCACTCTCACCACTATTATCCAACATAGTTTTGGAAGTTTTAGCCACAGCAATCAGAGAAGAAAAAGAAATAAATGGAATCCAAATTGGAAAAGAAGAAGTAAAGCTGTCACTGTTTGCTGATGACATGATACTATACATAGAGAATCCTAAAGATGCTACCAGAAAACTACTAGAGCTAATGAATGAATTTGGTAAAGTAGCAGGATAAAAAATTAATGCACAGAAAACTCTTGCATTCCTATACACTAATGATGAAAAGTCTGAAAGAGAAATTAAGGAAACACTCCCATTTACCATTGCAACAAAAAGAATAAAATACCTGGGAATAAACCTACCTAAGGGGACAAGAGACCTGTATGCAAAAAACTATAAGAAACTGATGAAAGAAGTTAAAGATGATACAAAGAGATGGAGAGATATACCATGTTCTTGGATTGGAAGAATCAATATTGGGAAAATGACTATACTACCCAAAGCAATCTACAGATTCCGTGCAATCCCTATCACAGTACCAAGGGCATTTTTCACAGAACTAGAACAAAAAATTTCACAATTTGTATGGAAACACAAAAGACCCTGAATAGCCAAAGCAACCCTGAGAAAGAAAAACGGAACTGGAGGAATCAGGTTCCCTGACTTCAGACTATACTACAAAGCTACAGTAATCAAGACAGTATGGTACTGGCACAAAAACAGAAATACAGATCAATGGAACAGGATAGAAAGCTGAGAGATAAACCCACGCACATATGGTCACCTTATCTTTGGTAAAGGAGGCAAGAATATACAATGGAGAAAAGACAGCATCTTCAATCAGTGGTGCCAGGTAAACTGGACAGCTACGTGTAAAAGAATTAAATTAGAACACTTCCTAACACCATACACAAAAACAAACTCAAAATGTATTAAAGACCTAAATGTAAGCCCAGACACTATAAAACTCTTAGAGGAAAACATAGGCAGAGCACTCCATGACATAAACCACAGCAAGATCCTTTTTGACCCACCTCCTAGAGAAATGGAAATAAAAACAAAAATAAACAAATGGGACTTAATGAAAATTAAAAGATTTTGCACAGCAAAGGAAACCATAAACAAGACGGAAAGGCAACCCTCGGAATGGGAGAAAATATTTGTAAAGGAAAAAACTGACAAAGGATTAATCTCCAAAATATACAAGCAGCTCATGCAGCTCAATATCAAAAAAACAAACAACCCAATCCAAAAATGGGCAGAAGACCTAAATAGACATTTCTCCAAAGAAGATATACAGATTGCCAACAAGCACATTAAAGGATGCTCAACATCACCAATCATTAGAGAAATGCAAATCAAAACTACAATGAGGGGCTTCCCTGGTGGCGCAGTGGTTGAGAGTCCACCTGGCGATGCAAGGGACACGGGTTCATGCCCCGGTCTGGGAAGATCCCACATGCCGTGGAGTGGCTAGGCCCGTGAGCCATGGCTGCTGAGCCTGTGTGTCCAGAGCCTGTGCTCTGCAACAGAAGAGGCCACACCAGTGAGAGGCCCGAGTACCGCAAAACAAAACAAAACAAAAAAAACTACAATGAGGTATCACCTCACACTGGTCAGAAGGGCCACCATCATAAAAATCTACAAACAATAAATTCTGGAGAGGGTGTGAAGAAAAGGGAACCCTTTTGCACTGTTGTTGGGAATGTAAATTGATACAGCCACTATGGAGAACAGTATGGAGGTTCCTTAAAAAACTAAAAATAGAGCCACCATATGACAGCAATCCCACTACTGGGCATATACCCTGAGAAAACCATAATTTAAAAAGTGTCATGTATCAAAATCTTCATTGCAGCTCTATTTACAATAGCCAAGATGTGGAAGCAACTTAAGTGTCCATCAACAGATGAATGGATAAAGAAGATGTGGCAAATATATACAATGGAATATTACTCAGTCATAAAAAGAAATGAAATTGAGTTATTTGTAGTGAGGTGGATGGACCTAGAGACTGTCATACAGAGTGAAGTAAGTCAGAAAGAGAAAAACAAATACCTTATGCTAACACATATATATGGAATCTAAAAAAAAAAAATGGTTCTGAAGAACCTAGGGGCAGGACAGGAATAAAGATGCAGATGTAGAGAATGGACCTGAGGACACGGGGAGGGGGAAGGGTAAGCTGGGACGAAGTGAGAGAGTGGCATTGACATATATACACTACCAAATGTAAAATAGATAGCTAGTGGGAAGCAGCCGCATAACACAGGGAGATCAGCTCGGTGCTTTGTGACCACCTAGAGGGGTGGCATAGGGAGGGTGTGTGGGAGAGGCAAGAGGGAGGAGATATGGGAATGTATGTATATGTATAGCTGATTCACTTTGTTATACAGCAGAAACTAACACACCATTGTAAAGCAATTATACTCCAATAAAGATGTTTTAAAAAATATTACCTCTTAAGGCCCTGTTTTATTGTGGTACAGCTTGGGCTATTTCCACCCATCTTCTGAGATGAGTTCTGCCCCCTAACGACCAGATCTTCTCTCTTCTCTCTGTGGCTTCATAAGCTCTCTTCTGCAGCAACACCCCTTGGGCAGTTCTTATGGAAGATTGATTATAGAAATGTCCCCAATTCTCCCCTTCTCTCTGCATCTGTGCTCTTTGGCTTTGAACTTCTCCTGTCAAGAGTTAGAATCTATTTTCCCAACCGGTGAATCTGACATGGCCTTGCAACGAGTCGTTTTGTGCTTCCCTTCTTTCTTGGAACTTTGCCATCACCATACGATCAAGCCCAGTCTGGATGATGGGAGATGTATGGGATGATGGCTGGATGATGGAGTTCAGGACTTGCTACCCCAAAATATGGCACTTTGGTATATTGAATATTTTAAGCTGACGGAGTTTGAGAAAAATAGCAGAAGTAAGAAGGTCACTCTGATCTTCTCCCTGCCTTCTCCAGTGAAGCAATTCATAAAAGCCTCATGTGAGAGATGCCCTCCTTATATCCAGAGGAAAGGAGCATCCTTATCTCTGAAGACAAAGGGATGCTGAGAAGCATCTGAACAAACAGGTCTTATTAAGTTTCCCTCAGTTTTAAATTCTTTTTTTATTTTTAAAAATAAATTATTTATTTATTTTTGGCTGTGTTGGGTCTTTGTTGCTGTGTGCAGGCTTTCTCTAGTTGCAGCAAGTCGGGGATACTCTTCGTTGCAGTGCACAGGCTTCTCATTGTGGCGGCTTCTCTTGTTGTGGAGCACGGGCTCTAGGCGCGTCGGCTTCAGTAGTTGTGGCCCGCAGAGTCAGTAGTTGTGGTGCATGGGCTTAGTTGCTCCGCAGCATGTGGGATCTTCCTGGACCAGGGCTCGAACCTGTGTCCCTTGCATTGGCAGGTGTATTCTTGAGCACTGTGCCACCAAGGAAGCCCAGGTTCCCTCAGTTTACTGCACTTACTTCATACTCTTCACCCTATCATATTTTTCTGTGACAATCTACTCTTTATCAAACCTAGCATAAAAATATTCAGATTTAACTGCTTCTTTGGCTTTTCATTTCCTTATGAAGATTCCTTTGTCAAGTAAAACTTCTATTAAATAAATGTATATGCTTTTCTCCTTTTAATCTGTCTTCATCAGTTTAGTTTTCAGACCCCATCAGGGACCCTAAAAGCATCAAGGAAAACTTTTGCCTTCCCTCTACCTCCATGTCCGTTGCTTCAGCTGATAGCCAGCCAACTGCAGGACAGGGGAGTGAATTAGATCAGCCATCCCCCAAATGACCCAGCAGCTGACCACAGACACAGCAGCGAGATCAGCTGAGATTACCCAAGCCTGGCCCACAGACTTGGGAGAGAAGATCAAATGCTTCCTACTGTATGCCTGTGAGGTTTGGGAACTGTTTGTTACACTGCATTACTGTGGCCATAGATAACTGATACAGGTCTGGATGATTGGCCATATCTAGCCATGTCCCTATTGCAGACAGAATTCAGTCTACCCCATGTCATTACTATCATCCTTCCCCCTTGTCCTGTTATCCACCCAGCTCTGAATTTATAAGTCCCCCACACACCTCTTTTGCCCCGAAGGCCAAAGTGATTTTCTGCTCCCCACAGTTCTTTCCCTGCCACCTCCTGGATGAGACTGCAGGGGCCAGACTTGGTCTGGAGGAACACAGCACTGGCCCTGAGGCTGTCTTTCTGCTGGTCTCCCTTTCAAAAGACATTTGATTCTGGCACCGCTACACACAGTTCTGGGCTTACTGATATCTCAGTGCTCCCACTAGAAAAGCCCTGGTTTTTCCAAGGGTATATAACTTAGCTATTATGGCTTACTCTAGGGTAGAACTGGGCAAACAAGTCCTACTGCCTGAAGGCGATTTTGATTTTTAAATTATGAAATAAATCATCCTGAGCTTGTATGTTTTCTTGGGGTTGTTTTGTTTTTCTCTTTTGCTCCAAAACTTCCACAGTAGCTTTCTGGTTTGAAATTATTTATCACTTGACTCTCTTCTCATCCAATTTACCACTTGGTTCTCTTCTCATCCAAACTGTTTTTGTTTTGTAAAATGACAAATCACCCCTGTACACTCCAGGCCAGAACCTTGTGCCAAGTGGCACCTGTGGGCACGGAAAGGATTGAAAATAAGACAACAGAGGTTAGCTTCAGTTCAGCAGTGGGGCTAAGGGTCCCAGGGGTAGAAGAAAAAAAGAAAGAATTCCCAAACCATGTTAGTATGGGGATAGGGTTTGAATACACATTTGCTTGACACTGACATACCTGCTTTGGTGGATCTGCTTTTCTTATTATGTACTTGTCTTGGTTTCCTCATTTAAAAAAAAACCCCAGAGGGTTGTTGTGTGAACACCAAATGTCTTAACCAGAGGTCAGATACCTCCCAGAAATGATGGAGCTATGGTTCAGGGCTCTCAAATCCACAGGTGTTCCAGAATTGTCTGTAGAATAGATGGATACGGTGTCTCACATATTCATCTTTGTATTACATTTATAAAGAGTCACCACCACACATGTGAAATTCTATTTTGATTAAGAAAGCAGAAATTCATTCAATGGCATCTCTAACTTCATCATAGATTTTAGCCATTAGGCACATTTTCCATTAGTGAGTATTAATACATGACTTCTACCAGGAGGGAGGAAGTTGGCTACATTTTACTTTGTTATATATGAGTCTTAGCACTTGAAACTTATAGGAAACAAGTTCAGATATACAGGGAGAAAGGGAACCTGAGTGATTGGGCATGAGGAATGGTGGGAGGATGAAGCATTTTCCTCCTGGGGGTGTTGACCAGACTTACAGATGAACTAAGATAGCTGCTAATGTTGCAAGTCTGGGAAAGCAACAACAAAACGTCAGTGGCAGGTTCCTGGCTGGCTCAGAGCCATGACCACTGTATGTGCTCTAGTGACTTCCAAATCTGTACTGCCAGGCTGGACCTTTCTTGCATTTTAGACCCAATTGGCCGCTAGAAGTCTCTGCTTGAAGCATCTGCTTGATGTCTTGTGGGCAACTCAAACTCAACATGTCCAAAGCTGCATTTATCTTATCATCTTGCTTCCATGACAAATTGGATTCTTTTCCATTATTCCTGTAAGTAGTGGACCCAGCTATCTGGTTGCCTGTACCAGAAAGCAGGGCATCATCCTTGGCCAGTCCTCCTCTCTCAGCCCTAACTACCCCTAATTCAAATCTTATCACCAAATCTTATCATTGCCACCCTCTATATCTCATCAAATCACCCCTTTCTTCCAACCTGGCTGCCATGATCAAGTCTAGGCCACCATTTAGAATATTGTGACAGGTCTCTAACTGGCTTCCTGCCTTTGTACTTGATTTCTCCAATCCATTCTCTTCTCTGAAGAACTGGAGTGATCTTTGGAAAATTCAGTTCTGATCATTGCTATCCTGCTTAAATCCCTGCAGTTACTCTCCATTGCCTTCAGGGTAAAGCTCTAACCTCTGGACAAAGGTACATTCTTTCATCTGCTCTTCCACTTGCACTACGTTTGGGTAACTTTTACTTATTTTTTCTTCTCAGGCATACATAATTTTTCTTCAGAAAGCATTCCTTATTCCCTGTCCAAAATCTGGACTAAAATCCCCTCTATATGCTCTCCAAGTGTTCTGTTCTTCTCCTTGAGAGCATTTATCCCATTACATTGTAATTTCTGTTTATTTGTCCATCTCTTCACTCAATTGTAAGTGACATGAAGGCAGGGAATCAAAGTCTGTTTCCTCCTCTCTTCCCAGTGCCTAGAACAGTTCCTGGGACATGGAGGTCCTAAGAAAAATCACTGACTGGGGATGAATGAATAGTTGGATGGAATGAGCTATATATGGATGGATGAATGATGATTGCAGGGGTAATACTCAAAACAAACCTATAAGATGTGGGCACTTACTAATGTGGGCACATTCTAGCTACTTACATAGTTAGAATGGATGCTAACTATGAAAACAATACAACCTAAATCATATGTATTTACTGAATGTCAACCCAAGATGATTGGATGAATGTAACAGAGCCCTGAGGGAAAATTGAAAATATTGAGAAATGAGGTCAGAGGGATAAATGTCCTTTGGGGTCCTTCAGAGACTTGGAAAAGACGTCTTGATGTATATATTTTAGCTATGATATTCGACTAAGAATTCTTATCCTGGGGTCTATGAATATTGTTTAGGGTGTCCACAAGCCCAATGCAATTTCAGGCAGCTTTTCCAATAAGCTTGTGTATTTTTATGGCATGTGGTTCCATAGCTTTCATTAGGTTTCCAGAGGGGTCTATGACCTAGAAAAAGGTTAAGACCACTGCTTTAAAGACACCAGACCATCAAAAGCTAACAGTGCCCTGTCTTTGGTGCATTGCCCACCATGGTGGCTTTGAAGCTGAAAAGGCCGTTCTCAAAGGTTTTCATGTTAAAGCAGGGGGCCCAAGCGTTTTCTGATGACGAGCTTTTTTAACTTCTCTGAAGCCTTCTGAAAATGGGCCTAGCAGGTGTAGTAGTGAGGTTGTGGCTGGTTCTAAGAGTGCAAGTCAGCAAGGGATGGTGTGGGCAAGTGCAATGGCACCAGTGGCCATGGTCTATTGCCTACTGGGGATCCCAGTGGGTTCCAGAGGAGGGGGAAGAATGTAATTGTTGCATTCAGCTGGGAGATCAATTCTGTTAAACTTTGAATTCATCTGGAGATTCTACACACAGCTTTAGGAAAGATCTTCCAGGGAGCCCCAGCTCTAGTCTAGAGCAAACACAAAAATGTGGCAGATGTTGAAAACTGGATTCTGTTAAGCCAGTTGACAAGGGCCCTCACAGAATAGCATTGATGGTTGGATGGGCTTGTTAGAGGCAAGTGGGTAGTTTGGGGAGGAAAAGGTGCCATTTCTGCTACTGACATTGTAGGTTGCAAACTCTGCCATAATATTTATCCTCAGCCTTCTTCTAGAAGGGTGTGATATGACTGATAGATAGATAGATAGATAGGTATCTAGGTAGATAGATAGATTTTGGACCAGAGCTAGGCATATATTCATATATGTGTTTTTTCAAAGAATTGCAAAACTAATTATTGTTTTATAAGTACACTCATTTGTATACAAGTTTAAATGAAATCTTACTTGCATAGTTCAACTATGACATCGGGGTCCTTGAAATATCCAGTCTGGAAAGGCCAGATCAGCCCTGAACAGAATAAGGTTCAGCCTTCCTTGACTCCAAGGCAGATGCCTGAGCTTCTCCAGACACTGTTGTATGCCATTCACATGCTTTCTAGGATGATTCATTCAATCATTGATATACATGCTAACACACATACATGGGAAATTATTTCCTGTTAATTTTTCTTTGGAACAATAACCCTTTGCCTCTGAGGACCCAAGATGGAAGTTTCCAAGCAAATCAAGTTCTGCTCCTTTAAGAAATGATATTAGGCTCCTGTCTGGCTAGCTGGAGAGAGGGCACAGGCTGTGCTACTGGGATGTGTCGTCTGCGACTACAATGTGTGGCAGCCAAGGTCCCTTCTGAAATCAGGGGGCCACAGACTTCAATTAAACTTTCTTGACTGAACCTGGCTCTGGCTAATGAAGCAATGAACTCTCTGGCATGAGCAGCCTTTCCCAGTGTGGTCAGGTGATCAAGCATCCCACAGAGCTCAGATTTGCCACCCCTCCCTCCATTTCACAATGAATCAACATTGTGAAAATGACTATACTACCCAAAGCAATCTACAGATTCAATGCAATCCCTACCAAACGAACAATGGCATTTTTCACAGAACTAGAACAAAAAATTTCACAATTTGTATGGAAACACAAAAAAGCCCGAATAGCCAAAGCAATTTGAGAACGAAAAATGGAGCTGGAGGAATCAGGCTCCCTGACTTCAAACTATACTACAAAGCTACAGTAATCAAGACAGTATGTTATTGGCACAAAAACAGAAATATAGGTCAATGGAACAGGATAGAAAGCCCAGAGATAAACCCACGCACATATGGTCACCTTATTTTTGATAATGGAGGCAAGAATATACAATGGAGAAAAGACAGCCTCTTCAATAAGTGGTGCTGGGAAAACCGGACAGCTACATGTAAAAGAATGAAATTAGAACACTCCCTAACACCATACACAAAAATAAACTCAAAATGGATTAAAGACCTAAATGTAAGACCGGACACTATAAAACTCTTAGAGGAAAACATAGGCAGAACACTCTATGATGTACATCACAGCAAGATCCTTTTTGACCCATCTACTAGAGAAATGGCAATAAAAACAAAAATAAACAAATGAGACCTAATGAAACTTTAAAGCTTTTGCACAGCAAAGGAAACCATAAACAAGACAAAAAGGCAACCCTCAGAATGGGAGAAAATATTTGCAAAGGAAACAACTGACAAAGGATTAATCTCCAAAATATGCAAGCAGCTCAATATCAAAAAATTAAACAACCCAATCCAAAAATGGGCAGAAGACCTAAATAGACATTTCTCCAAAGAAGATATACAGATTGCCAACAAACACATGAAAGAATGCTCAACATCACCAATCATTAGAGAAATGCAAATCAAAACTACAATGAGGTATCACCTCACACCAGTCAGAATGGCCATCATCAAAAAATCTACAAACAATAAATGCTGGAGAGGGTGTGGAGAAAAGGGAACCCTCTTGCACTGTTGGTGGGAATGTAGATTGATATAGCCACTATGGAGAACAGTGTGGAGTTTCCTTAAAAAACTAAAATGAGAACTACCATACGATCCAGGAATCCCATTACTGGGCATATACCCTGAGAAGACCATAATTCAAAAACAGTCATGTACCACAATGTTCATTGCAGCACTATTTACAATAGCCAGGACATGGAAGCAAACTAAGTCTCCATCAACAGATGAATGGATAAAGAAGATGTGGCACATATATAGAATTGAATATTACTCAGCCATAAAAAGAAAAGAAACTGAGTTAATTGTAATGAGGTGGATGGACCTAGAGTCTGTCATACAGAGTGAAGTAAGTCAGATAGAGAAAAACAAATACTGTATGCTAACACATATATATGGAATCTAAAAGAAAAAAAAAGTGGTTCTGAAGAACCTAGCGGCAGTACAGGAATAAAGACGCAGACATAGAGAGAGGCCTTGACGACACAGGGAGTGGGAAGGGTAAGCTGGGACGAAGTGAGAGAGTGACATTGACATATATACACTACCAAATGTAAAATAGCTAGTGGGAAACAGCTGCATAGCACAAGGGAGATCAGCTCGGTGCTTTGTGACCACCTAGAGGGGTGGGATAGGGAGGGAGGGAGCGAGGGAGACACAAGAGGGAGGGGATATGGGGATATATGTATATGTATAGCTGATTCACTTTGTTATATAGCAGAAACTAACACAACATTGTAAAGCAATTATACTCCAATAAAGCTGTTAAAAAATAATATAATAAAGATGTTGTGTATCAATCCTCCCCCCCAAAAAAAGCACTATACCCCAATAAAAATAAATAAATAAATAAAAATAAAATAAAAAGATATGATACAAATCAACTTACAAAACAGAAACAGGCTCACAGACTTAGAGAACGAACTTGTGGCTACCCGGGGAGAAGCGTGGAGATAAGGGTTAGTTAGGGAGTTTGGGATTGACATGTACACACTACTATACTTAAAGTGGATAACCAACTAGGACCTACTATATAGCACAGGGAACTCTGCCCAATATTATGTAACAACGTAAATGGGAAAAGAATTTGAAAAAGAATAGATACATGTATATGTATAACCGAATCACTTTGCTGTACACCTGAAACTATCACAACATTGTTAATCAACTATACTCCAATATAAAATAAAAAGTTAAAAAAACAGATGTCCCACCTTGTCTAAGATTTGACAAGAATCCCTGATGCCTGCCTGGGAGCTTGTTGACTTATAAAGGGTGAGAGAGAAGAATGAGAAGTCTTGAGGTTCTGAAAAGAAACTGTACCTGGGGGGCACCAGGGGAGCAAAAGTGTGTGGGAGAGGGTTCTGGGCCTCAGACCTGAGCTTCGCCTGCTGTGCCCTCTGCAGACTGAGAGGAGGGGCTTTTAAGTAGATCTCAGGTTCTCCTACTGCTGATGCAGAGACCTGGAGGGGCATGAAGGACACACTGGGTTTAGTAAGGAAAGCTAGGAAAGGATGCCAAAGAACTACAGCGCGGGTACACTTTATTTACAAGCAAGCATCAGTGTTAGCAAACCTATAGTCTAGCAGTCAAAAATCTCTGCACCAATATCTCCCAACAGTGTGCCATGTATTATGATTTTGTCTTTTAGATAGAAACTGATCGATTGCATTTCCCAACAGACCAACAGTAATGCACTTCCACTGAATGGAGCACAGGACAGCTGGGCATTCCTCTCCAGCACTCAGGTGACTTGGGAATGTCAGTGAAAATCTCCCAAACTGCTGCCTTATCTCTGACATGCAAATGACATATATGAGTGGTTACAAGTATCGGGGGTCCAGGGTGGGGCCTTCACTATGCTACAATGATCTCCTCTCTTCAGGGGAGGAATGTACACAGGGAGAAAGAACCAAGTCAGAACCAGGGAACTGTTTTTATGGAGAGCTTGCCCACCCAGGTGTGGGTGGCGTTAGAGAGCAAAGAGACACAGGTACCAGGATCAAGTGAGACATCCTACTTTGTGCCCATAATCTGAATCTAGAGAAGGTAAATGCTTTCCTCAGCCTACTTTCAAAAACATGCTTCAGAAAGGTGGAGGTGAAATCATAAATGTAACCAGTGGCTAGTAGTGTAATTATAGCCATTTGATGAGGACAAGAGGTCTGAGACACTCAATTTATTTTGGGGAACATGTTGAAGAACAGTAGGACGCACCTGGGTTTCTAATACAGTCGATCTTTGTTTCTGTTGGTTTATCTTTAGCAAGAGCCATACAGAGCTTTCAGAGCAGTGTGTTGTAGGAAAATGCACAAGACTTGGAGTCAGAAGGCACAGCTTTTTTTTTTTTTAACATCTTTATTGGAGTATAGTTGCTTTACAATGGTGTGTTAGTTTCTGCTATATAACAAAGTGACTCAGCTATACATATACATATATCCCCATATCTCCTCACTCTTGTGTTTCCCTCCCACTCTCCCTATCTGACCCCTCTAGGTGGTCACAAAGCACTGAGCTGATCTCCCTGTGCTATGGGGCTGCTTCCCACTAGCTATCTATTTTACATTTGGTAGTGTGTATATGTCCATGCCACTCTCTCACCTTGTCCCAGCTTACCCTTCCCCCACCCTTGTCCTCAACTTCATTCTCTAGTAGGTCTGCATCTTTAGTCTTTATTCCCATCCAGCCCCTAGGTTCTTCATGACCTTTTTTTTTTTTTTTTTAAGATTCCATATATATGTGTTAGCATACAGTATTTGTTTTTCTCTTTCTGACTTACTTCATTCTGTATGACAGACTCTAAGTCCATAAAAAGAAGGCACAGCTTTTGGGCTCATCAACTCTGCCATCCGAGGAACTCTCTGTGCTTTAGTTAGCATATCTGTGACATGAGTGTAGTAACACCAGCTTCACCAGATTGCAGCCAGAGTCAATACAGAGCTTCTCTCTGAAGCCCGGGACATCAGAAATAGGGTGTTCAACTATTATATATAAAATAGATAACCAACAAGGGCCTACTATATAATACAGGGAACTATATTCAATATTTTATAATAACTGACAGAATAATCTGAAAATATATACATGTACAATTGAATCACTTTGCCGTACACCTAAAACTAACAGAATATTGTAAATAAGTATATTTCAATAAAAAAGAAAAAAAAAGAAATAGGGTGTTCAATAAAGTTACTTGCAACTGAACTAAAAAAAGTTTCAATCGAACTAGAAGTCTTTTTTCTAGCCTCCACTTTCTTCATTTAGAAAATAAGAAGACTGGCCAACTTAGGTGTCTTTCATTTCTGTTATTTTATGTTATGATTGTAGTTAAGAAGTCCAGGTAAAAAGACTGATGTAGCCAATGCTAAAACAGAGTTCATAATAAAAAATATCTTCATCAAATGAAAATATCATAAACAATTGAGCAACATTTAAAAAGAGAACCAGAACTCATGTTCAGGGGATCCAAAAGTAAGCTTCCTTCTGACCCAGGAGACCAATCTGGAATACACAGCTCTGAGTAATTCTCACACTGGTCCATGAGTTCACAGGCAGAGGGTGTTCATCAGAGGGTTCTCTGCAGTATCTGGGAGACGGACATTCACCACTGGAGGGAATGGCTCAGTGAAATGATTAGATATCAGCTGTAGAATACAGGTTAGCCGTAGTTAGAAACAGTCAACTAGGTATATACACAGCTACAAGAACGGATCTTAAAACTACAGTGCTGTGTTAAAAAGGTAAGGAACAGAATGAAGCCTGTGGTGCAATAACCATTGCTGTGAGTTCAAGACAGCTCCTAAAACAAAACTGCATACTTACAAGGTAAATTCAAGAAGAGCTAACAAATACATCAGCGTGGCTGTTCAGGAGGGTGGGCAAAGTGAGCTGGGAGTGGAAATTTTAAAAAAGGATACATGAATCAATATAAAGGAAAAACCACATTAAGAACGACAAAAGCAAAGCCAAGAGCTTTGCCCACACTCAGTGACCCACACTGAGGCTGTTATGTCTGTGTTCTGGTGAGATTCAGAACGTGCAGAGAGAACGGGAAGCAGGTCCTAATTAGGGGCTTAATCAGAATGAAGTGATGGTCAGTTTAGGTTTTGTGTGAAGAACATCTAGGTAGAAAACAAGAAGACTTGGATCGCTGTCATGGTGCTGGGCATTTTTTGTGTGCCTCTCCTGATCCGTTCCCCACCCTTCTCCACCTGCTGTGAGCCCGGAGGCTGACTTCTGTGAACAGCATCCACCTGGCTCCCTTGCCCCTCCCTTGGCTTCCTGATGGTCTTGGTCAATGGGAGAAGGGAGATGAGCAGTTTGGAAGGGAGAGAGATTGGGGTCTTAATTTTCCTGGATTCCTACCCAGTAAGCCTGAGTCCTTGTGCATCTCACCTGAAAGTCACAGCTCTAATGGGTCAGATATCTCCTACAGCTTCAGTTCTTGCCAGTTCTGGTAACTATTCCCATCCCTTGTCCCTTCTAGACCTAGGAGTGGTTATAGCATCCCGCTGTGTGTGGTCCAGGTGCTTCACCCTCCTTTGTTGTTGCTCCTTACCTCTGTCCATGCATTTGTAAATAGTTCCTTCCTTAAACACTTAGCCGGGACTCTGGCTTATACAGTGATTGTACCAGAACTAGTTAAACAGGATTAAGGGATTGGATTGCTCACATATCGAATAGCCTCCTTGCTGGGAAAAACTAGATGCTGGTAATCTGTGGCATGTGTTGGTGTCAATTACTTAAATTATTGCTGATGGTAGCATGGGAGAGTGCTGGTGGAGGCCAAGACTTTGGGAGATCAAAGAATTGAGATACTTAGTTACTATGGCAACAGTAGAGATTTCAGAGATGTCATGTGGGCAGGTTGCATCTGGTGGTGCTGTAGAATACATACAGAGGAAAGGACAAATGACAAATTGTAAGACTTGACTATACTTGAGAGGACGCAGGGGCAAAATAAGAAAGCCCCTATGGTCATTTTGAATGAGTCTTTAATGCCCAGTAATAGCTGCTGAGGGTCAAGCTCAGGACCTGATTGTAAAGGCTGTGGAGTTGCAGAGCCAACGGCTGGTGTTTCTTAGATAAAGCAAAAGGCTGGAGGATAGAGAAAGACCCTGAAACATGGGATGGGGATTTTTCAGGTGCACAGCAAAGAAACTCAGCCATGCATAAACATGTATTCATTCTCCCCCAAACTGGATGGGGATTTTGGATGGACATAGCTGCAACTGAGAACACCCCTTGAATACTCCTTGTTGTTCCTGTGTGAGGGGAAGACTTCCCATACATAAGTTCCTTTCATTAACTTCACCCAGACAACTGTTGGATTCTCAGGACTTACCTACTATCTCTTTGCCTCCAGGCTCCTAATGACAGAATCCTGTTCAGACAGACAGAGAAGTAGAAGACCTGCTCCAAAAGGAGCTAACCTATTGCTTTAGTTCAGTTTAGGGTGACTAACAATCCACCCTGAAACTTAGTGACTTTAACTAACCACTATACATTATCTCTCATGACACTATAGATTGGTTAGGGCTCAAACAGGCAGTTCTTTGGCTGGGACCTTAGTTTGATGGGGAACATTCAAGATAGTTTGGGACCTTCCTCCACATGACCTCTGTCTCCAGCAGTAGGGGTCTTCTTATATGGTAAGTGGCTTTGAAGAGGGAGTGGTCTGAGGTGAAGGCAGAAGTTGCATATTTCTTAAGGTCTAGCCTTGGACCTTAAGAAAGTAAGTATATAATATTACTTCCACCATATTCTGATGTCCAAAACAGATCACAGGGTCAGCTAATATTCAAGGGGAGGAATGACCATTTTCCCCATTTATGGAAAGGATTGTATTATGGGCTGAAGTGTGTCCCTCCCAAATTTATATGTTGGAGTCCTAAACCCTAGTCCCCCGGTTATGACTGTATTTGGGGATAGGGTCATTTAAGAGGTAATTAAGGTTAAATGACATCACTAAGGTGGGTCCTAATTGAATATGACTGGTGTTCTTACAAGAAAAAGAGAGTAGGACACAGACTTGCACAGAGGGAGGACCATATGAAGACTTAGGGAGAAAATGGCCATCTACAAGCCAAAGAGAGGCCTTATGAGAAATCAACCCTGTCAGTATCTGTATCTTGGGCTTCCACCCTCAAGAACTCCAAGGAAATAAATTTCTATTGTTTAAGCCACCCTGTGGAACTTCTGTATGGCAGTCCTAGAGCAAACTAATACAAATAACAAAGTATTTTCAGCCATCTTTATCAGATCTCTAAACTGCTAGATTCAGAGTGTCTTGTTGACATTTATCGACAGAAGTCTAGAGATGATGGGAGTTGATTCGAAGAGTAATAGATCAAGTAAGAAATCACAATATATGATGAAATCAGAACGAATTTGTCAATGGGGAACCTTCATCTAAGATTTGAGATTTAATGTATTGATGTAAACAGCTGGGAATGGCATTAGATTGGGTTACTATTACTAGATTGGGTAACTGAAGCCTCCATTTAATAGCACCCTATAGTCAAAGAGATATGAATGCTAGAACTTTCCTGGCGAAGAGGGGGAGTTCTTGAAAAGTTCTGTGCTGACTGTACTATGTGGACCCACGATGATGGCGGGAGATGCTGTAATAAAATTGAGCTCACGAAAGTCAGTGGGAATAATGGGATCCAGGAGTTGTAGAGGCTTGTGGGGTTACTTAATTGTCAGAGATAAATGAGTGCAATTACAAAATTAAGCCCCAGGGAGAGAGTGGCAGTCGGAGTGTTTGGACTCACAGGAAGCCGTGGTGATGGCTAATGGATCAGTGGGTGCCTGGTAATGAAATAGATGTGCAGCCTGCTAAGGTGATGCTTGACTCACAAGTGGAAAAACTAGCTTTTGTGCATATACCAATCTGCCTCAGGTTGCCATAGTGAGGATTCACGATCTTATTTCCAGTTCTCAGGTCCAGGATAGCTCATCTATCTACAGCTCATCCATTGATGGGGAGGTCAGGTCCCCTTGAAAAAAGACTCTTGGGAAGCTTACTTAATGAATCTTTCCCCAGGTTCCTCAGAGGGACCTGTTACCATTTCCTAGGGTGAAAGTGAACTAGGGAATGGGAAGTATCTGGACCTCCCAGAAATGACGAGGTCTTGGCTCTAAGCTGATGCCTATCCCTCAGAGACATGACATAAGATAATGTGGTCCCATCATTCAGAGTGGAGGCTTATGGAAGTCAGGTGATGAATTAAGTATTGGCGTGAGTCTAACTCACAAGGGACTAAGGACCTGCGAACCCATACTGGGGTTATCTTCCCAGACTACAAATGTATATTGGTGTGGCAGGTAGATTTCTGTGAATGACTCCCAATGACTCTCACCCCTTGTGTAACATCCTATTCCTTGAGTGTGTGTGGAACCTGTGGATACGACGACCTGTCATTCCTGTGATTATGTTACATTATATGTCAAGAGGGACATCATCTGAACGGGCCTCATCTAATCACGTGAGCCCTTTGAAAGCAGAGTTTTATTCCAGCAAAGTAAAGGAAAAAGTGGCAGAAGAGGAAGTCAGAGATTCGAGGCACAGAGGGGTTTTCAGGTGCCATTGTTGGTTGCAGAGATGAAGGGGGCCACATGCCAGGGAACGCAGGGGGTCTTTAGAAATTGTGAGCAGTCCGCAGCTGGCAACCAGCAAGGAAATGAAGACCTCGACCCTCCAATTGCAAAGAAAAGAATTCTGCCAACAATCTGAACGAGTTTGGAAGCAGATTCTTCTCCTGAGCTTCCAGATAAGAGTCCAGCTCAGCCAATACCTTGATTCTGAACTTGTGAGACCTCAAGCAGAGAACCCAGTCTAGTCCACCCAGAATTCTCATCTTCAGAACTGCAAGATAATAAATAGGTATTTTTTAAAGCAACTAAATTTATGGTCATTGATTACTCAGCACAGAGAATTAGAAATACCATTGGGAGTCGACATACTTAGTAACTGGCAGAATCCTTATGGTTCACGGACCCAGTAGGTGAGGGACAGTTTGATATTTGATAGGAAGGAATTGTCCACATTTCTTCCAGAAGAAGCAGCAACACTGTATCTCTGGCGGCAACTGTGGACATAAACACCACCGTAAAACACCTGAAAGAGCCGGGAGTGATGATTCCCTGTTTAACTTGCCTCTTTGTTCAGTGCAAAATCCAAATAGCTTGAGAATGACTGGATAATCACAATACCATCAGGCAGTGATGCCAATTGCAGTGGTAGTTCAAGATGAGAGATGTTAAGTATAATAAATCGTCTGTGTCATCTAGTATACAGCTGTCGATAAGGCAAACGTTTTATTATTTTTTCCCCAATATCTGTTGATAAAGGTAACCAGAAGTAATTTGCCTTCATGAGGGCAGGACATGAGTCCATTCTCTTAACACAGGGTTATGTCAGGACTATGTCAGCTCACCTGCTCATTGTCTCAATATTGTCATGAGGGAACTCGATGATCTTGATACCCTGTAGAATGTCATGCTAGTCTACTACATGAAAGGCGTGACGCTAATTGGACTAACAATTTATATACTTTATGAGACACATGCAGTGCTTGAGGATGAGAGAAAAACTGAAAATTCAGGAGCCTGATATATTGGTAAAGTTTCTAGGAATCTAGTGGTCTGGAAAAATTTCCCTTAAGAGTGAGATACAAGTACCCGCCTCTTCAAGGGAATGTGTGTGTGTGTGTGTGTGTGTGTGTGTGTGTGTGTGTGTGTGTGTGTAGATAGTGTAGTGTAAACCCTGACAGTTGGCTTTTATTTTTGTAATTCATGCCTGACAAGTTTTGATTGCCCAGGCATCCACTTCAAAGAGGCGTCCGCTTCAGCAAAGGCTATCTCAAATAAACACTTGCCAGCCACAAGACTAGATAAAGGGCAGAGCAGGACATGTGCTTACCAACACCCAGCTCCCCAACCCCCCCTCCACACCACACCATAAGGCTCCTTTGTGTAGAGATCCTGGTTGATTTAGATAACTGGCCATTTAGGGTCCCCCCCCCCATTTTTCTTCCTTTTTCTTCCCATGCTTTAAATTTGCCAATAAAGAGTGAGCTTAGGAGACCTTAGATCCCCACACTTGACACCAATAAAAGCAGAACCCCAGGACCTGAGCTTGCATTCTCTCTCTACCTGTGACCTAGCTGTCTGCCCGCTGGTGTGCCTTGTATGCTCCAGGATCTATAGGTAATAAACTCTTTTTTCTTCAGAGTTTCCTAATAGTTATTGCTGAAGAGTGTCTTGCAATCATAATGAGAACCACAAAGGTCGGTCCACTCATAACACTGTTTTGGAAAGAGAAGGTGTCCCTGGGAAGCTCATCAGGGCTCAGGTGACTGCCCCCAGGCATTTCTAACAGATAGCATTACCATCGATAGGCTAGGACCAGCACAAAACAGATGGATGGATGGTTAGATAGATAGACAGATATAGTTATTCTCAATATAAACTAAACTGCCCTGCTTGCAATGCTTTTTATGTATGTATGTATGTATGTCTGTATGTGGCCACACATTGCGGCAGGCGGGATCTTAGTTCCCTGACCAGGGATCAAACCCATGCCCCCTGCAGTGGAAGCGCAGAGCTTAACCACTGGACTGGCAGGGAAGTCTCCTGCTTGCAATGCTTCTGCCAGCACCACCACTCGAGGACTTCTAAGTGTTTATTCTATTGCCATGTTATCCCATACTTTATGTCTCTGATATAGGAACTTATTTTATGGTGAAAGAAGTACATAGCTAGACTCACACTCATTGCGTCCCATTGCTGGGGAGAAGCTGGCCTGATAAACTGATGGAAAGCCCTGTGTGAAGTACTTACGCTGCCAGCTGGGAGGAAACACTCTGTGAGGTCAGAACAGTGCATGCCTTAAATCAGTGGCCCAGATATGGTTTTGCTTCCCTCCATAAAGGATTGGAAGTGAAAGTATACTGAAGGAGTTTTTGCTTCCTTTCCCAACAATCTTACCCTGAAAGTGTTTGGAGGTCCTTGTTCCCAAGGGAGGAATGCTTCTACCAGGAAACGCAGACACAGTTCTGTTGGATTTGAATTTGAGAATTCCTCTAGCCATTTTTGGCTCCTTAATCTGCTGAACCAACAGGCAGAGGTGGTCACTGTAAAGACTGGATCCAGATTACCAGTGAGAATGTTGTCTGTTGCCTTTTCACTATAGTAGCCCACATTATATCACTTATTATATTATTAACCTATTGCCATATAATAAATTACTTGAACTTTAGTGGCTTAAAACAACAGGCATTTACTCACTGAGCCTTATGCTTAAAGATCTCTCACAAGGCTGCAGTCAACTTAGCTATCGGGGTTGCATCTCATCTGAAGGCTCAACTGGGAAAGGACCCACCTCCAAGTTTACTCACGTGGTTGTCAGCAGAATTCAGTTTTGCAACAGCTATTGAACTGGGGCCCTTGGCTGTTGATTGGAAGCCACAGGGTCCCTGACAACATGTTGGCGTGCTTCTTCTCAGAGCAAGTGTACCAGGAGAGCAAGAGAAAGGCTGGAGTGGGGGATAGGGAGAGAGAGGGAAAGAGAAAAGGAGGTCAACTCCTTAATAACCTAATCTTGGGAGTAATATACCATTATTTTGGCCATAATCTATACACTAGAATTAAGTCACACCCACACCTGCACAATCAGGGGGAGGAGTTTACACAAGGATGTGAATACCAGAAGGCAGAGATCACAGGGGTCATTTTTGAAGGCTGCCTACCTCAAAGTACTTATTTTATGATAAAAGAATTGAAGCAATAGGCTTTCTTCCTTTGTGTCTCCCAGGAGGACTAAGTTGAAAACCAATCTGGGACCCAAGGCAATTCTCTGGGTCCCTCTTAGTACTTCCTCACCCAAGAGTCCTAGTCAATGGAAAATAGTTACAGTTCAGTAAAGAAAGATGATCGATGTCTAAGACCCTAAATAAATGAGGGTGTGGTCATATCACTTGGTAAAGAAGAGGCAGGAGATGTTCTGTAGGTAGTAATTGTAACATGGTAGAAGGAAGCTATGGTCATCAATTCATGCCTTGTGACTACTTACAGAACTGTGAACTATAGCAGCTAAATTTTAGGGGAATTAATTTTTCCTTTGCCTTCTCCCTGCCCCCGCTCCCCCTCACTACCTTATATAAAGAGCACTCTTGGTGTTACTATTTAAGGTTTAATGTGGCAACATGACAGGATTGGAATTATCAGATGATGATAGAATAGCTGATGGAATTTTGTGTGTTCCGTCAAGGACATGAATTTTCCATCCAAAGCTAAGAGTGAATGCAAAGGGACAAAGGAAGGTAGATTATACTGAATGTTCTTCATTTTCTCTCCCAGATCCACTGCCTACACTTTTCTGTCACTCCTCTGTGCCCTGAGAGACTGACCTCTAAGGATTTTTGGATTCCTGTAGGATTCATTCAATGAGAGTCTTTGGCATAAGATTAGAGGGTGGCAGGGGAGAAAGCTTGAGTATTTATCATCTCCCTGTGTCCCTTTTGCTTCACAGTTTGGCAATGGATGCTTTCTTCTAATGAAAGTCACAGTTCCAACTGGAAAACCAGGTCCTGCTAGATCTATAGCTGTCATCAATTTTGGTAACAGCCTCTTCCCTTGCCCCTTCTTGTATAGGGGAGGTAAAAGATTTCCACTGTTGCTGGCCTCAGGGTGCTTCACTGTCCCTTGTGGGTTTCTCTTAACCCTCCCATCACTTTCATAAACAGTCCCTTCTTAAACTCCATTCCTTTTGCGCAAACCTTCTGTTTCATGTTAGGACCACAATCAGTTCAGTTACAGTGATGCATTAGAAATTCTTCTGAATGGCGTTGTTTTCCTTTTCCATTCAGAAGATATATACGATTGAAGTTTATGCTCATGACTTATTCAGTACAGTTATGATAAAATTTGTTCTGTGTTTCACAAAGGATATTCCATAAACACTTATTGAATGAAATGTATGAGTTGTGACCTGAAATCTAACAAGAACATCCTTTTCATAAGGACAAAACTAAGGAACTTTCCAATATAACTGTCACTGCCAGAGTCTGAAAGGATTTATGTGACTGGCCAGAGTTCGTGGTGTTCTGAATTTTCCTTAAAAGGGGAACTGTCCAAAATTGGTCCTTTACAGAACTTATTTTGATGAGAGAGAGAGAACACTGGGGATGAGAATGTTCTCTGGTGAGGGGCTTTCAGGAAGGGGACATGAAAAGACAGAGAATGCTAAACACAGCTGTCTGCCAGTAACAAATGCTAAAGGCTGACCCTGAACTTCAGTTCCAGTCTTCCTCAAGCAGGGGAGTGAGTAGTGTGGCCGTCTGCTTGTTCCCTTGCGATCCACCAAAGCCTGGTCCTCCATGACTGGAAACTCCCCGTGGGTTACTTCACTCCCCTCCCCCCACTTCCTGTTTGCCAAATGCAGGCTGATGCCACGCAGTGTCCATAACATCTCAGAGGGACTAATTCGGTTTGCAAAATGCCTCTATTTTATTTATTTAACAAATTTTTCATTTTTATACAATTTTTAGAGGTTACTTTCCATTTGCCTCTGACTATTTTTAAGGCTTTACTTTCAGTTGACTTTAAAGCAACATTTTTTTTTGGCGGGGGGGTACACGGGCCTCTAACTGTTGTGGCCTCTCCCGTTGCGGAGCACAGGCTCTGGACGCGCAGGCTCACGGGCCCAGCCGCTCCGCGGCATGTGGGATCCTCCCGGACCGGGGCACGAACCCGTGTCCCCTGCATCGGCAGGCGGACTCTCAACCACTGTGCCACCAGGGAAGCCCAAAGCAACATATTTGGCTGACATGCTATCCTTGGCTTTGGGAAGCTGGCATGAGTTGGTCCAGTGAGGCACTTTTTGACCTAACTTTCCTCAGATGGGGAGAGCCATGGACCACAGTGAGTACCAGATTTATTGAGCCTCATCCCAAATCCTTAAGACTTTCACTTTGACTCTGGGAAAGTACCTGCCAAAATCTTGGTCTCAGTTTCCATATGTATATATGTTTCTTTCTTTTAATCTTTTCCAGAAAGATAGTCCCTTGAGTTCTTTGTTCATTTTCAGCTATCTTTGGCCTTCCTAAGATGTAGTGGTGTCTTTCTGATTGATACCTATGGAGGAACCATTTAAACTGACGTTGCTAGAGAATTTGTAGAATATGGAAAGAGTTTGTATTACAATGTTATATTAAAAAAGGACTTTACAGAGCTATATAAATAGTATGATCACAGCCCCTTAAAATATACTCAGGAAATATAACAGCAAACATGCCTTTGAGATGTGGAAAAATGAGTTAATTATAGATATTTAAAATAATTTTTATGATGACTGAATATTGCATGTATAGTGAAAATGTTAACTTATTTAAAATAGGTTCACCATTTGCAATTGTAGAGTTTGTACACTGCTCATGGCACCTGGCTGAAGGGATCAGCTGGGGCTGAAATTTAGACCAAGCTTGGCTATAGTGTGGAGGTCACCTGTCCAGGGTCCTCCCTCTTTTTAATCTATCTGCCCAGAGGAGGCATATTTTCTAATCCCCATGGAAGCTTTATAAAGAAGAGTGGAAGCTCATAATATAGAGCTCTTGAGTCAGCTGGTTATCCTCAAAATGGTGAGGTTGGGGTCCTAGGTGATTTCTCTAAATGGGACAATTGTGTTTTACGTGTTCCCCATCCTCTGACATCATTTAGAAGCCCAGAACGACTGTTGCATAATGTGCTTTGTTGGTTCCAAATAGAGCTGAACGATTCAAATCCAATCCCCTGTGCTGGGAAGGCATGCCAAAGTCGGTGGCAACTTTGCAGCCTAAAGTTTGATTTCAGCAAAACGTCGTAGGTGTTTTGGATCATTCAGCCTGAGACTCTCTGAGTAAGTGTTGCTCTCAGAAGAAACTTGGGTTGATTCTATCTGGTAGAAGTTAATCAGAAATTTCTTAGCCCAGGTTTCCCAAATTGACTTCTGCAAGATATTAATGTGATTTATATCCATACAGACACACATGCACACATAAATGATGGAACAATACTTTTAATAAAAGGATATTAAATGAGGTGCTTCCTATTTTCTGAAAGGTCAAGAGCAACACAATAGTCCTTAGTAATCCCACGTGCTAGAGGGATGTGTTTCCAAGGATGTGAACACATTTCAGCTTGTACTGGCCCAACATCCTTTCCAGCCTCAGTATTAGGGGAGGTGGATGGGATAGAAGACTTTGGAGAGATCAAAAAGTGAAGACTTTTCAGAGAAAGAGCTGTCAGGGAGCTGTGAGTCCCCCCATCTCCTCTCCACCATAGAGCAGGGGGCTGCTTCCCTCACAACTCCACACAAGCAGGGAGAACTTCAAGAAGACATATCAAGAATTTGACGTGTGTTCCCTGGAGTTGAGGAGTGCAGGGTATCTGACTCACATTTGAAAAGTCTGAAAATGAGAACTGGGCTCTAGCTTCCCCAGCTGGAATGAGAGCAAGTAGAGCTGCTCTGGGAAGGGCCCTGACTTCTAGAATTTGGGGCACAAGAATGCATATGTTTTTATGGAAAGTCAAATAAGGACCCCTAGGAAGGACATGTGACTTGGGGGCCGTGAGAGGGACTCTCCCCCAAAAGACCACCTGGCAGGGGGTGGAAAGGTGAATAGAAAAGAGAGGTGGGCCCCTGGAAACCAGGGAGCTGTAGGGAAAGTCATCAAGGAAGCAGTGACTGAGAAGATGCAGAGTCCCAGGGAGTTTATAAAGACTCTAAAAAGATACTGTAAGAAAGGGTCACTTTTGAACATGAATTCTATCTTTAACGTTCCAATAGGAAACTCAAACAGTGTTTGTCAGATCAGAACTTCCTACCCTCTCCAAACTACAGGGGTCTCAAATAGCAGCTGGGAATTGGAAGAGAAGGTCACATAAGGTGGAGAAGTAGAGAAAAAGGGACTCTAACTCCCCTTCCCATCTAAGCTTCTCAGCCTAAGGTTGACCTGAACTGGGGACAGAGAAAGGTTTTAAATTGTCTGAAGTCTGGAGTTTTGATATTTCGCTGGACTCTATTGTTTTGACACCAGGGCAAAGGCTACTTGTTAAATAACATAGATATGAAACGATGAGATCTTTCTGAGGTTTCATCATAGATAAGGAGGAATAAGTCAAGAGAGAGAGGTTCAAAGAAAAGTGCTGTGAAAAACACAGTGAGTTTCTGCTAACATCTTACCAAGTTCAGCTCATTCAGTTGACTGGTTATGGAGGTTTACGTATAACGTCTCGGGTATTGACCTCACTTGCTGATAATAGCAACCTGAACTTGTGCTTTCTTTACAATGTTGTTATAGAGTGAGCACCCAGCATCCTACTTGTTAGAGATGATTTCACATCAAAATGTCCCCTTCTAGTCATTTGAGTTTTTTCTGTGATGTTGCAGTTCTTACCCGGAAGGGCATGTCCTTTTGGTCCCCCCATTCCAACCTTCTTGTTGCAATTTGCTGCTTCTTCTGTTGTTGGTTCTGTGACACACAGCTAGTCTCCGTTGATTCCACTGGACTGACCTCGATGACTCCTCCCCGGCCCCAGTGAGAAGGCAGTGCTTTCCTCACATCCACGGTGTCATCTTGGCTGGTTGTACAGCTTCCCCGGAGCAAGAAATCAGACATGCCCCTTGAAACAGGTGGTTTTACAACAGTTGTCTGTTTCAGAAACCAGCCACTTCTTCGGCTTCTGGTGCTGATCCTGCCACCTGTTGAGAGTTCCTGAAAAAACAGGATGCCCAGTGGTTCCCCAGATCCTTAGCTGCCTCCACATATCTGGGGACCATTTACCTCAACCACCTGGACCATTTCTGGTCTCTCCACTGCTTCCAGCCCCAGAGAGGAGGAAGTCCCTCTCACCTTTGTTCCAAAAGCCACTCTATTTTCTGACCCCAGATTAACTACTTCCCCAGGAGGACTGACAAGGCGCATGTCAGTTTCCTTTACGAAAGTGCCCTGTCACTAGTGCATAACTTTGGCTCCATCAACCTAGTAAGCTGATAACAAAATTGACTTTTTCTAGGGTTAAGAGTATCCATGGTCACTTTTTCACATAAAAAACTAAATACATTTACGGAATTGTCTTAATCATTATGTGATAAACTACCTTTAAAATGTATCCTGCTACTACATTAATGTCATAGTTTTTGGCATATTATCTTATAATCTCAATACACATTTATGGTAGTATTCAAATTGTATTGCATGGTAGATATTTATATGATTTCAACTTATTCTCCATGTATCTATGGCAGAAAGAAGGAAGCTTTGAACCAACTGTGGAGTCTCATGTTCTTCAAACTGTCTGAATCAAACAACAACAACAAAAACAAACAAAAATCCCCTCAGCATGCAACTCCAGTGAAGACAAACAACTGCCCTTTATAATGCATGAGCTGCTGTTGGCATCCCCAAAATGCACAAAAGTTATGACAGTGTTCAAAGTGTCAAATGGTTTAATAATTGGGAAATACTGCATTATCAGATGAATGGGGGCTGGTAGGTAGGGAGTAAGTGGGGGCTGGTGGGGTTGTCTCCAAATCACGTGTCTGTGAGTCCCTGCTAGGATCCCAGTGGCAGAGAGAATGAACAATCAGAGTTTGCTTTGCAGTTAAGAGTGTGGGAGTTTCAGGAGGTGCCACAAAAATTGTCATTTATCCTTTGCTGCCCAGGAGGTGTGGATGGAACTATCTCAGGTGACCTGCAAGGAATGAGTTAGGCTTGTCTTTCTCCCTGGAGGCTCTTGTCAGTTATGGGTTCTATAAATGTAAACTGGGAACCCTGCTGGGGAGGAGGTTACAGGGCTTTGGGGATTTCTCTCTGTGCTGCTTCTTATTAGTGAGGATGAAACAGTCCCTGTCTGGGTGGGAGACATAATCCAATAAGGTCAAAGAAAAGAAAAGATTCGAGAGAGGAAGAAGAGGAATTAAAACTATTGTCATGGGGCTTCCCTGGTGGCGCAGTGGTTGAGAGTCCGCCTGCCGATGCAGGGGACACGGGTTCGTGCCCCGGTCCGGGAAGATCCCACATGCCGCGGAGCGGCTGGGCCCGTGAGCCATGGCTGCTGAGCCTGCGCGTCCGGAGCCTGCGCTCCGCAGCGGGAGAGGCTGCGGCAGTGAGAGGCCCGCGTACCGCAAAAAAAAACAAAAAAACTATTGTCATGAGGCTGGCCAGAGGAAGAAAGCAGTACAGAAGAGCAAGGAAAGGGACAGGCTTTGAAACTAGAGTGCTGGCAGGTCTGGGGCTCTGCTTGCAGAAGGTAACCCTGTACCTTTTGAACGGGCTGCAGCAGCTCATGCTTGAGAGCAGTAAAGGAGCGGGATCAAGGAGTCTTACAACTATGGATCCAGGAGAAAAAGACACCAGGGGTGGTCTGGAAGTCTGCTGAGCCGTATGGGGGTGTCTGCAAGCAGATCGGATGTGCCTGATCCAGAAGGGAGCTGGCTTCTTGCAGTGACTGAGTGTCTGCCAAGATGTATCAGACCTAGCAGTCACTACCCACTTCTTCCAGGATGTGTGGGTAAAATTGATCCAACCTTATGTAGCTTGAAACTTGTCTCAGTATTAAGAGTTTGATGACTGGGAAAGAAGACTGAAGGCCCCCCAAACACAAGGTATTGACATTTCTTTTTCCGCATGAAAGGATGATCATTGAGGAGAAAGGAGGATATGTGCAGGGAGACTTGTAGAAAATGTCAGAGAAATGGATCATGGCTTTCTGGACTGTGTTTTGAGATTCTAGGGTAATGAGCTTGCTACTACTAGAGGCAAATGGAAAGATAGGGTTTTGTTAAAAGCAGACTTGCTTCCCCAGTCAAGAGAGTTTTAAACTGAAATGTGAGAGGGATGTGAGAAGGACTCAGATAAAATGGTACATCAAGAGACTGTGGTCCAGAACAACTGTTCCCAAATGTAGGAGCTTCAGTTCCCCGTGAGGTTAATGGTTCAGCTAAAAAAGGTTTGTGATGAAGGAAGAATGGGAAATCTCAGGGTACACAACCCAATCAGGTTTCTTTTGGGAAGGACTTCTCACACCAACTTGTGCTCTGACTTTCAGAGGGGGTTAGGGAACAAACTGTCCCCTAAATTCTTTGACCACAGAATCTTGTTTTATCATGGAAATGTCTTAATGTATCATAAAAAAAACTAGTGATCCATGGCACCCGTTGGGGAAACTTTGATCTAGAGGAATGTAGCAGTTCCATAGAATCATGTCCACCTCCTTGCACGATTTTATAAATCCCTGAGCAGATCTGTTGGCTTTTGAGAGGGATCAATAAATAGCAGGTTTATTCTCTGTCAGAGTTAGGAACAGATTTAGAGATGATCAGCAGAATCAAAAAGGAGGGCATTGAGGAGGACATTTTACTAATCAGAGCTGGGTGGGGAATGTGGCTTTAGATCTTTTCTTCAGGTGGTGCTATAGTCATAATTGTGCCCCTCTAAAATTCATATGTGAAAGCTCTACCCATCCCCTTCCCCCCGCCATGTGATGGTATTTGAAGATGGGGCCTATGGGAGGTAATTAGGTTTATATGATGTCATGTGGGTGGGGGCCCTCATGATGGGGTTAGTGCCCTTAGAAGAAGAAACACCAGAAAGCTCTCTTTCTCCCTCTCTTTTTCCTTCCCTCTCTGCCATATGAGGACACAGGGAGAAGACCACCATATGCACATCAGGAAGAGGGCTCTCACCAGAACCTGAACAGAGTACTTTTACTCTGTTCTCGGGTACCCTGTTCTCAGACTTCCAGCTTCCAATAACTGTGATGTTGTTGAAGCTATCCAGTCTACGGTATCTTGTTATGGCAGACTGAGTCTAAAACATGTGGGCTGCCTGAAGTGAACTCAACCCACTCAGTCATAAAGAGCTCTGGAAAAATGCAGTCCTCTGCAATGGGGAAGTCTACTGCTTGGCTAAGAAATGACCAGAATCCATGCAGATGAGCAGAGCTGCCATGCAGACCAACCGTGTTCTTCCAAACTCACCAATTAGATATGTCATGCCTTCTACTTTAGGGAAGAGTAGAAGAAAGCATTAAGAATGGATGAAAATATGTTCTTCCCTCACAAGTTTCCTATTCACCCCAGGAGAAGTTAAACTAGTGAGGAAGAATTTTCAATAATATATACATCCTGTGTGACCATGCAATGAAACCAAACAAAGAGATTAACTCAAGAGCGAACTCATGAGTGTGTAAAGCCCGACTTGCTGCCTGCTGCATTGTGTGTGCTCAGTGAGTATTTGCCAAGTGGGTAAAATCTGTAAGATGCATCTGTGTCTCCCTGCCTGGTCATGGAAATTCCAATGAGCTCATTAAGACGAGGACACACTTCAATATACACTAGTTCACACCTGTGGACCCCTCTCAACGGCATATCCACGTCTCCACGCAGTGAAGAGAAAAGACTCAGTGAGCTAAGTGTATCCTTAGGAGGTAAAGGGGAGATCGGAAGCTGAGGGTGGATTCTAAGGACTCTTGGCAAAGAAGTCAGGAACTGGGGGCCGTGGCTCTGAGAAATTCTGGGACCTTTGTAATATTCTGCCATGATGTATTTTTCCTGGAGCTTCTCCTTCCATTTCCATTTGTTTCCACCATGATTCATAGTAAAATGCATAAAAGACAAAGGGCTGTGAGTTTGCCTTTGGAAGCAACCAGGAGGAGAGAAATGAGAGAGATTCAACCAGGCTTGGGGAGAGGGATGCCCAGCGATCAGTGCCTGTGGGATTAGTGGCAAAGCAGAGTGGGGTCCCCAAGCCAGATAAGGGACCCTAACCTTCAACAGTCATAGGACTTGGGGGTTTCACAAGGGTGGGACTTATGTCTTAATATGAAATATAAGGATACAACTCTTTTAACTAAAATAGGTCGAAAAAGTAGGCTTGTGGAATAGCACTTCCATCCAGGTAATGAACCCTGGGCTGGGGAAGTTCAAATTTACAAGTCGAAGCAAGTGCTCTATCATATTGAACTCCAGGACTTCCCATACAACAGGCATCTTCAAGGTGTACGTTGGTTATAAAACCATAAACTAATTAATTAGATACACAACTTACATAGACTCCTGTTGGTCATAACACAGTTGAAAATTGGGGATGCATAGTAAAAAATAATAATTGCCGAGGTTCCAGCGTTGTCTTTTTAAAAAACTCTTGTGATCTTTGGTCTTTTAGTTTACTCAAGTGTATGCTATGTGCAAAACTATAAGATCATGGGATTTCCCTGGCGGTGCAGTGGTTAGGACACCATGCTTCCACTGCAGGGGGGCACGGGTTCGATCCCTGGTGGGGGAACTAAGATCCCGCATGCCGTGAGGTACAGCCAAAAAATAGAAACAAAACTATGAAATCATGGTCAAGGGTGATAAGGGAGACACCTGTGAATTGAAGAGCAAACAAAGCTGCGCTGACATTTGGTTTTAAAACATTTTTTCTCCCCAATTGATTATTTTTAGCTTGCAATAACAAGGCCAACCTTCAGCTATGAAAAACACCTTTTGTTCTGGTATTTTTGAAAAATAAACAGCTTTGTTATTTTGAGTCTGAAATTCTCTACTCCACATTATTTCTTTCCTAGAAGAAACAATTGTTATTGTAACACAATTTCCTGATGAAAGTTGTGTTTTCTCAAAAAAACATCCTTTATATTTTATAGGAGAACGAAGAGTGGACAGAGGACCTGTCATGTGACAAGTTCCTTCTTCTCTAGTCAATGTCTTACCTTGGATGTCTCTGTTCTGGGAAATCCTCTCCATCTCCATTCCAAGGTTGGACCTTATCACAGTGGGTTGTTATTATGTACTTACACGTTGCCCACCCATTCTGGACTAGATTTTACCTTCCCAAAGGGCAGGGGCTGTGTCTTGTCTACCGTTTATAGTACACCAAGCACAATACAGACCTTCAGTAAGTGCTGATTGAAGGAGTGAGTTGACAAAAGAGATTTTCGGTGAGGTTTAAAGGGAGAAGGAACAGATGAGGTCTTGCAGAATCTGGAGGAGCTCATTTGGCCAAATCAAGACATGAGGAATAAGTATGAACAAGTGAGTTGAAGAGGTGCAGGGGTGGGGAGGAGGGATACGGAGAGCAAGAAGAGGTCTATAAAGAGGGAATAGCATTTAGAACCCAAAGAAGGCAAAGAGACAATGCACCCTGTTCTGCTAGAACAGGAACGCAATGTTCTTGAAAACTTCATGTGATAAAAAAAATTAAGTTATTAAAGTATCATCTCAAGGCGAAAAGAAGTTTAGGGGGTTGGAGATTTTCAGACTCAAAATAACAGATGATGCTTTCTCTATATGGATTTCAAAATCTGAAAAGAATTAAGGTTTCTTACCAGTTGGAATTTCAACGAGGCAGACATCTGCTGGAGGTCTAACTCTGTGAAAACACATCAACTGATAAGTTGTTGTAAAAGCCTAATAATCATTTCATTTTTCAGAGGCTGGAATGAGAAATAAAGGAGAGGGACACTGTGAACTTAGCAGTGATAGACACAGAACAGGACAGTGATAAGGAAGTGGAGGCCCTTTATTTGAGTCCTTCCCTCTGTTCCTCTCCCCCATTCTCCTGTCTCCCTTCAACACTTACTGTGTGCTCAGTGCCAGCAATACAAGATGAAGATGAATAAGAGTCCATTCATTTCTGTCCTTGAGGAGTTCACAGCCCATGGAGAAAATAGCTAGACAAAGATAACTAAAAAATAACGTAAGAGATGCTATATCTGGGTTCAAACTGCAAAACTATATATACGAAGAATTATGTGCACATGATGGCGTTGTCTAGGGGAATGGTTCCATTTTGAAAGTATAGGAGTTTCTACTTCAGTTGAATGAGATATGCAAAGGAGTTTTCAAGAATTCCAAGTGGAGGGCGAAGCTTGGGAGAGGCATGGACACGAAAAGGTGTCACGGTGATGAGCTGTCTGGTGTAGTTGAATTAAGAGATATAAAGAAAGAACGCCAAGGCAAGACTAGAAATGTGAGCCCGTAAAAGGTGTCTACCTCACACGCGTTGTATGTGTTAGATAAATGTGAGTTGTAAATGCAAATAAATAGAAGAATTTTAAATAAAGGAGTTAAATGATTAGATTTGCATTTTAGCACATAGAACGGAGTGGTTAATGGCATAGAAGGGAACACCGAACATAGGTAATGAATGTAATCTACCTTACTTAGCTTGGAAGACAGTAGACTTTGAAAAGGGTCAGAAAAAAATAGGGAAGGTCTTAGAACTTTGGATGTGAGAAGAGAGACCTTGTTAGGAGATGCCACAAAAGAAACTCGATACATTTATTTATTCATTAATTCAACTAAGTTTTATTAAGTAACGAATATATGTCAGGGATTTTCGTAGGTCCTTGGGATAGATCTGTGAACAAAACAGCTCTGATCCCTGCTCTTGCGGGCTCATAGTCTAGAATGTACAGTCACAGCTCATTAGTTGGCTATGCAGTGAACTTAATGAGTCTGTCAAGAAGAAGGAGGAGATGTAGAAGGAGAAGAGAAGGGGAGGAGGAGGAGAGGGAAGGGAGAGAAGGAGGAGAAAATAAATAATGTGGCACAGAATGGAGTAGAATAGAAAATATCAGGGCATATCCCACATAATAAGAGCAAAACCTGCTTCATTAAAAAGTTTCTCCTGCGGCACCCATGTATTAATATATGTACTGGGTCGTGGTGTAATATATGTGTCTCACTGTGAGTGAATGGTTTCAGGCATATCATGTTGAGGGCTTCCTCCGTTGAAATCCATTCCAGATACAACTCAAGTCCCGTCATCCCCAAGCCTCCTCTGTTGACCGCACATCACACTTTCTCTCTCTCTCCTGCTCCTGGTACCTCTTTTCTCTTCCATTCTTTTGACACTTATTTAATGGAATACCTGTAGTTACCTTTGCGTGGGATAGACTGAAAATTATTTAATTAACATCATAACATTTATTGAGGCCCCACGTCATGCTAAACACTGATGATTTAAAGGTGACTTGAGACAAACAAGACTCCCTAGCACGATAGGGTATATACTCTAGTATAAACCCTACAAACTTACAATTAGGCACATTCAGTTTGGTGCCAAGTCATAAAATATCCAATAGGCATGTAATGGCCAAAAAGTACAAATGATACAAATATCTATAGACACGACAGTGTACAAGTTGTGACATAAATTTATCAGAACATAGAAAATCTATGTTGATCTTATAGTTCCAGCTTGCTAAAAGATACAGGCTTTGGGTGGGAACACAAAAAAATCCAGACCTGGCCATAACAGGGTTTCCAGAAAGTATGGGAACTAGCAAAGAGTAGGCCTCTGGATGGGAGTGGGTCCAACATGAGATAAAACAATGCCTTAATGGGTATGTAGTATGCTGGGATGGAAAACATAGGAGCAAGGGATATTTGGAGAATCAGACAGAGACAAACATCAATAAAACATCACGTGAATAAATGCATAATGGGATGGGAGTGGGTCCAACATGAGATAAAACAATGCCTTAATGGGTATGTAGTATGCTGGGATGGAAAACATAGGAGCAAGGGATATTTGGAGAATCAGACAGAGACAAACATCAATAAAACATCACGTGAATAAATGCATAATTACAAACTGTGATCAGTGATACCAAAGAGAATCTCTGATTGCCAGGACAGGATCTAACTGGGTGTGTGTATGGAAGGAAGTTCAGTTTTGAACAAACTGGAGAGGAGGGGCATGGATTGGGGAAGGTATATTGGTTTTCTAGGGCTGCTGTAACAAACTAGATGGGTTAAAACAACAGAGATTTATTCTCTCCTAGTTCTGGAAGCTAGAAGTCCAAAATCAAGGTGTTAGCAGGGTCCTTCTCCCTCTGAAGGCTCTAGGGAAGCTCCCTTTTTCTGGTTTCTGGTAGTTGCCAGCAATTTTTGCTCTTCCTCGCCTTGTAGGGCATCCTTCCAATCTCTGTCTTGTTATCCAATGGCCTTTGTTCCTGTGTGTATTTCTGTGGGTCCTGTTCTCTTTTTATAAGGACATCAGTCATTGGATTTAGGGCCCACCATAATTCAGTATGAGCTCACCTCAGCTTAATTAATTACATCTGCAAAGACTCTATTTCCAAATAAGGTCAAATTCTGAGGTTCTGGATGGAGCTGAGTTTTGGGGAATACTGTTCAACCCACTCCAAAAATTTTTTCTTGATCGAGAGTCAAGAGCTGAAAAATGAAAATTATGCATTAGGCAAATGAGGGGCTTGGGGAAGAGAGTGACCAGAGAGAGGGAAGAGTGCAGTTGGAGGGAGTGTGGAAGAGGTCGTCAAGTGTGGTCAGAACCTCAAGGAGGGGCAGGAGAAATGTAGTGTGAATAGTGGTTGCTCTTCCAGGGACCAGATCATGCAGGGCCTGACCTGCCATGTTAAGGGGCTGGCTGTCCTCAGGATGAGGGGCAATGGGAGGACACTGACTGCTTTAAGCTGGGCCAGGTTTGCATCTTACCTGTCCAACTGGACTTGTCCATAAGAATGTTTTGTCTCCAAGGTGCTGAAGATTACATCTGTCTTCTTCACAAACACCTGTTCTTTCTGTGAAGTCCTGACTGAGTAGACGTGCTGAACAAAACCCTCTCTGACACTCCTCTTTCTCCCCACCAGCATGGGATTGGGTGTCTCATCTTAGGACTGTCATCCGGCTCCGTGTGTCCTCCACCCCAGCACCTATTGCACTGTACTGAAATGCACTGCTGATTTCTTTCCTTCTCAGTGTGAAAATGTGGACGTCCTGAGACAGAAAACTGCTGATCCTTCGCAGTAAATATTTAGTGAAGGAAGGAAGGGAGGATGGAAGGAAGGAGAGAAGGAAAGGAGGAAGAATGAAGGGAAGGAGGGAGGAAGGAAGGAAGGAAAGAGGGAATTGGAGAGGGCAAAATCTCTGACAGTGAGGCAAAGACCTTACTCACCAAAGCAGAAAGTGGCCAAAGAAACCTTGTGCTTGTTTCAGTGTGTGTCTCTTGAGGCTGTTTTCTCCTGTCTTCCATAAAACCTAAGGCCAAAACCGCCCCTTGTCTGCATCCCAGGGCAATCCTCAGGCTCCATTAAATATGCTCCACGTCTGTGGCATGGGCTCTAAGGGAAGAAGACTTTCTTTTCTTTTACCTTACGATTCCATTTGTGAATATATGATATATGTATAACTGAATCACTTTGCTGTACACCTGAAACTAATACAACATTGTAAATCAGCTATACTCCAATAAAATTAAAATATTAAAAAGAAGAAGGCCATTTCTAATGGAGCCATTTATTCTACTTTGTAGTCTAATGAAAGCCTAATGTAGCTTGGGAGGTGGAGACGAGGTCATTACTTCCCAAATTAGGAGTTGAAAGTGAATTGTATTCTCACTGACTAGCTTCTTATTTTAGCTACAGGTCTGTGCGGGAATTTCTTATCATATTTTTAGATCCATACTTAGGATATATGAGCTGGACTCACTCTGCTATTCGGATTTTACTGATGTGCAGGACCTCTGCACCCCCTTCCAAAATATTCCTTTGCGTCTCTCCCTCAAGATCCACCTTCCTTCCAGGCCAGATGAAATAGCATTTCTTTCCATCCAAGTCTGTAAGGCAAGGAAATCAATTGGGCCAATGACAGCGTGATTCAATGGGCACTGGGCAGAGGCTGTGCGATTGTCGCCTGGCTCTGTGGCTGAATGGGGAAGCAAAAGGTGGAGAAATATGAATTACCAGGCACGGTTGCTGTGAAAGTGTTTTTTTAAGATGAAGGCAATAGGACACTAGAGCTATTAGCAGAAGGGGACTCTGACATTTTCTAAAAACAGTAAAAATAATAAGAAGAAAATGAAGTAAAAGTATACTCTGGCATCCAAGAATCTCAGAGATACGATGCTACCCTAGTGATTCCGGCTCTGCTCCCAGGTCCCCCCAGAGGCTCCCAGCAGGGCATGGATACAGGAAAGCTCTGAGAGCCAATTCTCTGCCAAGCGCTGAGCAAGGAGCTCTTCATCCTCAGGCTTGGCCAGTCCTCCCCACGGCTCTGTGAGAAAGGCCTGATCATGCCCGGAACAGCTCGGGGCACTGAGGCTCCCAGAGGAAAGTAGCTTGAACAAGGCCATTCATTCATTCTACAAGTAACGTTCTCTGTGTGTGGCTCGGCCCTGGGCAAGGGGATACAGTGGCTAACAAATTAGGCAAGATCCCTACCCTCAAAAAGCTCTGAAAGCTAGACAGCTGGTATCTAAAGAAATAAAGATGTAATTTTAGAGAGTGATCAGTACCATGGAAACAATAGTGATGTAACATGATTAAGATTAACTGGGGGTTTATTTTAGGTGCTGTGGTCAGGGAAAGCCTCACGAGAGAGATGGTATTTGAGCTGAGAATACCTGATGATAAGGGAGCCGGGCGTTAGGATGCCTGGGAAAGAGTGTCTCAGGCAGGTGACCTGCAAGTGTGAAATGTCCTCTCCTGGAATAAGCTTGACATGCTCAAGGGGCAGGAGGGAGGCCAGTATGACTGGAGCATCCTGTACAAGGGGACGCAAAGGCCCCTCAGGGCTTGATCAGAGAAGCAGAAAGACTGCAATGATATAACGAAGGCATTTATTGTGGGGATTTGATCTTGTGCAATCGTGGGAGCTCGTTGAAGAGTTTACAAAAGGCTGTTACTTCTACATCTGGTGTTGGGTCTGAAGTCAGTAGGACAGGCGGTTGGGAAGGAAAGATGGACATGAAGGCGGGGGAGAGCAATGATGTATGTGACCAGCAGCAGCTGGCACCCTTTGCCATGGAGTTGCACACCCTGGACCAGGAAGAGACGGAGTGGGAGCTAGAGTTGCCCCAGCCGTGTAATCAAGGTAAGGACAACGTGTAATACGTGAGTGGTAACAGCACTTGGGCTCCGGACAGATCTTCGTGGTGTTTAAAAAGAAAAAAAAAAGAGCTGCCATTTTTTCCCTTCCACTTCTCAATCTCATGCAAGTGCCTCTTGTGGCCCGTGTATCCTGATGCCATACGGGGAATTCTGGGAAGCCCAGTTCTAGATTACTATCTCAACACATACTCCGTTCTTTGTCAACTTGGCATGCATTCATATCTCTTTTAACCATATTTAACTTCTCAGCAGTGACAATAGCAGAATATAGTATCCATCTAACATGCTTTTATGCACAACTAAAAACACCCTAACCACCTCCCTAAAAGATGCACATTCTTTTACTCACCTTTAGGTGATATCCCTTCTTTTTCCCGTTAGGTCACATTCCTCTGGTATCTTGTAGCTTAAATATTGAGATATAAGATTAGTTACTACTAAACACATTTTATGTTAAGTGGTAGTGAAATGAGAGAGGGAAAGAAAACATGGTTAATATATGCACAGCTATATTCACATCACAATAAGGAATAAATACTCATAACTCTTACAGTCTTTGTTTCTCAACTGGTCACGTGGCAGTAGCTGTTACTTGTAACTTGCTTTTGTCACATTCCCTTCACCCTCAGCGAGCAGGTTGGCTCCTTGTAGTCCTGTGCCTTTGGGTGGCTCAGAGTTTATTCTTGAAGATCATTGACAGTCCTGCCTATATTGGGTTGTGGTTTTCCATTTGACTTTAATCATGGGACATGGCAGTGTAAGTGGCACCTCAGGGCATCTCGTCTTCCCAGACATACGCCTCCTTATCCCAACTGTGTAATAACAACCTAATTCCCTCTTGGGAATATAGATTACAGAGAAGATTAACTATTTGGCGAGATCATCAGGAAGGTGGGATCAAAGTAGGGATCTGAGGGGCAGCATTGGCTCTAACAGAAGAGATGGGGAAAGCATTCTAGGCAGGGATAGGACAAGAAAAAAGCCCACAGATGGGGATTACTGAGACTGCTTAAAGGAAAAAGAGAAGCACAGCATACCTGATATTTCATGTGCACAAAGAGAGAGGACCACAGAGGCTGGAAAGAGTACAAACAGTCTTTGAAGCCAAGCCATGGGTGGGTAGGAATGCTCTCGGGGATACAGGCCTTCACTGTACAAGTGACGAGGAGTCACTGGTGATCTGAAGAGGAGTATATGCTATGGTCAGACCTCTATGCGGAATGTTTCTTCTTCCCTCCTTCCCTCTACATAGACTATTCCATGTGCTAATCAGTGTGCTAAGCCTGGGGAACACGGAGGTGAATAACCTAGGGTCCCTGCCTTCAAGAAGCACATAGTGCGTGTACAAACGATGAAGTGTGATAGAATAAAGAATCCCAAACCCTATGGTAAAAGTCTGGACAGGCCCCCTGGGGGAGGGGTCAGAGGAAGGAACAGCTAATTATACCTGGGGAGTGGGTAGAGGTCCATTCAAGAATAAAGTACAGGAGAGGGAAATGGAGACAGAAAGAACACTTAGAAAGGCTCTTCATTCATTTATCTAACATCAATTGAGTACCAACACCATGCCAGGCATTTTTGTGGACATTGCAGGTAGAAGTGCACAGGCATGTAGGGGTCTTCTGCCTTCATGAAATTACATTAGAGCAGAAAGAGAGAAACTTCAATAGGAAGGTCAGATAATAGCAAGAATAATATCTGACATTTATGGAGTTCTTAACAATGTGCTCGAAGTGCCATCGATGAATTAATCTTCATAACAACCTCGTGAGGCAGGTATTACTATTCTCCCCCTTTTATAGATGGGAAACAGGCATGCCGATGGTAGTTAGATAACTTTCCCGAGACTTTACAGTTAACAAGTGGTAGAACCATGATTTGAACCTAGAGAGCTGGAGCCCAGAGATAAAGTCTTACCAACAGGGCCACGTTACCTCTTCAGTAATTGAATAGAGATACTTCAGGGAATGAGAAGTGCCATGAAGAAAGCAAACCAGGGCAATGGGCTAGAGAGTAAAGAGTACGGTGGGGTGGTGCTACTATAATGGGATGCTTCTGGAAGACCTCCCTCAGGAGGTGATTCTCCAATGATATCTGGATGATCGGGAGGATTTGGCCATGAAATGATCCCAGCAGGAGGGTCTAATGGCCTCCCCTGGACCACTGAGAGTGAAGGACAGAAAAGCAACAAAAAGGCAGTTTGTCTCCAGGCTGGATGCACAGGTCAAAGGAGGGCTGAGCTGGAGATACTTTCAAAGGAGACTTAAGCCTACGTGGCATCAAGGCAGGATGCCAGCCTCTGCCTTACTGCATAGCTGCCCTGGGCCCCCGCTCGCTACGACTCTCTCCAAGTCTCAGCCATTTCTGACTAATGTTCATTGGCCGGGTGCTCTGGCTGAGAACTTAATGATATACCTAGGCAGTCTGAGCTTTGAACAGGTAAGTATGTATTTCCTAATTCTGCCAGAGGTAGGGACCAAGTCTCAGGGAGAAACGTAGCCAGGTGTCTTTGGAGTGGACGAGGAAGTGAAGCTTGTGGCAGAAGGCTGAGGGCTCTCTGCTGATCAGAAGACCAGAAACCTTGTCCAGGAGGTTGTGTGGGAGGCCAGGTCTTTGGAAGGAATGCTGGCTAACTTTCTGACAAAGAAGATGGGGGGAAATGCAGTTTTTGCAGAGCCCTGGAGCAGGAATTTGGCAATCTGAGTATTTACACTGTTTCTGCCACCAGCTGGCTGTGTGATATTGGCCAAATCATCTTTTTTTTTTTTTTTCCTCTCTGGGCCTTATTCTTCCTGTTTAAAAAAGGGGCATGGGATTGAATGAACTCTAATGTTCCTGGCAGGTGCCTTGTTCCCAGGGCTCTGGCACTCCATTCGTGAGCTGAACCCCACATAGGGCAAGTGCAATGAAGGGGCAGCAATAAAAAATTGTTTTTCCGAATCATTTGATATTTCAAAGATGCTTCTAAGTGGTTATCATGGGGAGGAATCAGGACTTTGTGGGATTCTTTGAAGTTTAATACAATGTTGTCAAGATGAGAAATACAATGATGAGTAAGTACCATCCCTTTCAGTACTGAGGGTGCTAGGCCAGGCTTGCTCAGTCCTGCTCTTGCCTTCATTCATGTCTGGGGCAGCTTGGAGGGTGGTGGTGGGGTCCTACTTGCCTCCCCGGATTCATGTTCTCAGCAGAAAACTCATATTTTTGCCAAAAACTTGACACGTAGGGATTACTGGGTTGGGCCATTTGGCTCAGGGATCCCATCAAGTTTTTGCTTCTATTTCCCTCTGAATCCAGCCTCTGCATTCAAGACTTAGAACACAGCTTGAATGATAGAATCGTAAAGTGCAGAAGCTCTGAATCCCAAGGGATTGTGACAGCAGATGTTTCTATAGATCTTTCAACACTAACTACATTTATTCTTCCAAATTACAGGCTTCTACTTCATTCCTGTTGCAACTAATGTGATTTTTTAATTACAGTGGCTTATGGCCAATTGGCGACTCGGCTTAATAAGCTTCAGACTTAGCAGGTGGGGGGAGGGTCAGTGGGTACAACCATTGGCCCCATTGTTAGTGCATCATTTCTAAGAGAAATGGAAATAGCTATTTCAAATTTGGATGCTGCCTCCTTCAACAGGGTGAATTCTCCTCTTATTCTTTTTCCTGTCCTATTTTCAGGAGGCTCAGTTACCTGTCTCTTCTCCTAGAGATATGGGATGTAGGATCTGACTGTCACAAATAGGGACACAACAGACAAAAGGCACAGACTGTCCTGGGCAGCCCTCACCTCGTGCTAGCATGCTAAGGAATCATACCTCACTGGTACCAGCCCAGTACCAGGACTTTTTTCTCCCCAGGGTTTATAACCAGAGGTGGGTTTACCTCGAAGCCAATAAATGAAATGGAAGATTCAGGACCCCTACTTGCACAAGATCCTTTTGAGGCTTGGAGGAAGCCCTAGCAATATGCTCACATGTGCATTGCTGTCTGAATCCATTCAGGCTGCCATAACAAGTACTATAGACCAAGTGGCTTATAAACAACAGAAATTCATCTCCCACTGTTCTGGAGGCTGGAAGTCCGAGGTGAGGATTCCAGCATGGTTGAGTTCTGGTGAAGACCCTCTTCTGCACTGCAGACAATCAACTTCTTTTGTCCTCAGGTGGTGGAAAGAGAGCCAACTTCTGGCCTCTTCTTAGAAGGGCACTAATCCTATTCATGAGGACTCCACCCTTATAACTTAATTACCTCCCAAAGGCCACCTCCAAATACCATCACATTGGGGAATAGGTTTCAACACATGGATTTGGAGGGACTCAAACACTGAGTCCATAACAATGTACTGCTGTAAAATCTGTGAAAGCAAGATGTATTAACCACAATCAGTTAAGAAAGCTATCTCCTCATGCTGGGTGGTTGTTGGTCTGGAGGGACCTTGAGAATCTTTGGCATTGGCAAAGGGGGCATTGGGGTGGGAACACAGTTTTTCTGGGATTAGTGAGGTATTTTGATGTGGTTGCAGCCTTGCAGCCATTACTACATATAATCACAGTATCGCTGGTCATTCTGGTGTAGGAATGGCTTCCTGCTGTGTCAGTTCCCTTTGCAATGTGACCCGAAGACCCAGCTGGGGCCTATTGTGAACGAATATGTCCTGCAGCACCTGGCACCTGTGGTGCACGGGTAGTGGGGAGAAAAAAACAGGTTTGAAATGTACGGAGCCAGAAATTAATATGTGGAAGATTCTTCCCCTCATCAGAGGATGTAAATTTTTAAGTAGAGGATTGATTCCTCTCCTATCAGTGCGTCATCAGCATGAAAGCTCCCTTGTCAGAAATAAGACTTGATAATACAGCATGTGCGATGGAAAACACCAGGTACCTCTGTTTGGGGGGGGGGGGTGTCTTTTCTGAAGGGAGTTGTGGAAAATATGGTGTATCACAATTGCCATGTTTTTAGGGAGAAAACCTATAGCAGTACCACAAACAGTGAGTGCAACCATAACGGCTCATATGTGAAGCACACATGATAAAAGATTTACCGCATTTTGACTATAATCATAACAATTTACATGACATTACCAACACTGAGTTGTGAAGCTAGGAGCCTTTTTATAAACTGTTAACAAAATTGTTTTTGTCTGGAGTGAAGCCCAATCATCTCCCTGCTCTTTGTATAGAATAACGCTACAAAATTGTTATCACCTGGAGAGCAGGTGCTATGCAGAGTACGCCGCCCAGTGTTTAGAACAAAAGGAGGATTGTAGAAGTGTTCAGTTCATAGAAATACGTTATTTCTCTGATGTTGTGGGGTTTTTTGTGTGCGTCTTTTTAAAAAAATACTTATTGGCATATGGTTGATTTACCATGTTGTGTTACTTTCTGCTGTACAGCAAAGTGAATCAGTTATACATACACATATATCCACTCTTTTTTAGATTCTTTTCCCATATAGGTCATTACAGACTATTGAGTAGAAGTCCCTCTGCTATACAGTAGGTACTTGTTAGTTATCTATTTTATATACAGTAGTATGTATATGTCAATCCCAATCTCCTAATTTATCCCTCCCCCAACCTTTCCCCCCTGGTGACCATGTTTGTTTTCTACATGTGTGACTCTATTTCTGTTTTGTCAGTAAGTTCACTTGTACCATTTTTTACCTGTTTAATTCCATTTTAAACCTAATTTTGCATCCCTTTTCTTAAAGAGGGCCCAAATTATCCAGACCCCATAAAGCATGGATCCATCCACACCTCAGTCGTGACTACCAAAGCCTTCCACGGTAGCCTGCAGCCAAGCCCTGATCCTGAGCAAATCCCAGCAGGGGCAGTAGCTGCTTCTCTTCCTCTTGTCTGTAGAAGTTGGGGTGCAGTCCCGATTCCAGATCTGTTCTGGGGCCCAGCATGGTGGCTGGAGTCTTCTGCCACCCTTGGAGCCTCCACACATCTGCCCAGGTCTGAATCTAGCTGTGCGGAGGTGAGCCCTGAAATTTCGAAGGCAGCAGCCCTCCCCATTGCCATTTATGCACCCCCTGCTCTACTCCCCGATCCCCCACCAGAGTGACTGTGGTCAAGGGTCTGGGCCCTATTCAGGCTTCATCCAATTCAAGCCAATCCACATGCCTGAGACTTACTCTGGGGCAGGCTCTGTAGGATGTAGGAATGAATAGGATGCAACACTAGGAATATAGGAATGAGTAAGAATAAGAGGCCTGCCCTAGTGCCAGATGAAGACAAAAAGACAGTGACATGCCGAGCGACGTGGACACTCTTGGTGGTTGAATGGAGAAAACAGGGCGACAGGAGAGAAAGTGAGGTCTCCTTAGTTATTTGTAATAAAGATGATGATAACACTACACTTACCTCTAATAATATTAATAATTCTCAATAAGAAGCGTTTTCAGTTTTGAATTCTGTAAGTACAGAAGCCACACTGGTTTATAAACTTGTATATCTGCAGCGTCTGGTCCAGAACCTGGTGCATAATAGATACTCAGCGGATTGCTGTTAAATGAGTGAAATAAGTATTTTGAGTGCTTACTTTGTGCCATGCATTTCCTTTAAACTTCACAGCCATCCTACGAGAGGTGATAAGAGCATCCTGTTCCACAGATGAGAAAAACTGAGGTGGGTGAACGTTCCATCGAAAAGGTCCTACAGCCAGTAGGGGCAGGTCCTGAATGGTACTGTTTTCTTGCCCTGTTCTAAGTCAGGCAAATTGCTTTCCCTTACTCACTACCCATCTCTGGCCAAATCTCAGACCATCTGGTTGGGACCCAGGTATCCCAGCTGCCAGTCTTTGTGCTATCCCAAATCTTGCTGCCTGCAGAGACAGGTTCTGGAATGAGAACAGAACCACAAGCTCCCAGGTGTTGGGCCATTGGCTGGGCTTGCTACTTGGCCTGTCTCATCGGCTGGCTGGAGGTGGCCTGCTTCCGAAATCAAGGCTCATCTCGTTCCCAGTCTGAACCCATAGAACATGACCGGGTTGTCCTGCATAAAAAGTTTAAACTCATGCCTCTCTGCCACCTGCCTGCTGGGTTTCCAGTTGTGTCCAGCTTTCCCCTCCACCCTGCCCATCCGCTGCATCTTCAGAAGTTGCTTAGAGCTTGGACTATTATAAGCATCATCAGTGTTTCGTACCTGCTTCCTCCAAAACACCATGAACTCCCAGAGGCAGGGGTTGTGTGATCTGCCTCCCTCTATGCTCTGTGCCCTGCATGGAATCCTATATGTGACAATTTAACAGGGTGATTCCAATCTTGGTTCTTCTCCCTACTGGTCGTTGACCTTAGGCAAGTGACAACTTCCGTTTCCTCAGTTTCTTCATCTGTAAAATGGGGAGGGATAATAGCATACGCCTAATAGGGTTGCCATGAGGATTAACTTAGCCAATAAATGTAAAGATAAAATGTGCCTGGCACAGAGAAGCTCTATATCATTGTTAGTCATTATGATTCTTAATGATTCATACAGCACCTTCTTTCCTTTCCTTTTAGGGTATTAATAGTCCACACAATATATTTTAACACTAAAACATTGGCTGGCTGGTGTTTTTTTCTGATTGTTTCTTATGGGTAAGTTTTGTTGCCTCAATTACATTTTGCAAACTCCGTAACATTAAGGGTTGTTCATTAGGATGCTGGTGGCTTTTAACCTGGTTTGGGTTACAGACCTTTTCAAGAAAATTATGGCTGCTACTGCCTTGCAAATGCACATGGGGCCATAGAAGCAAAATATTGCCCACCACTTTTAGGAGTTTTACTCATTGCCAGCAAGGGCTTTCTAGTCAAGAATCTCTGTTCTGACTCCAGGTCTGGCTCCGTCACCAACAAGCTGTGTGTTATTGGGCAAGCAACTATCCCTCTCTGGGCTTCTGTACAGTAGGGGAGACTAGGGGCTCAGCGGATCCTTCTAGCAGGGACATTTCACACTTTTCATCCTCTGCTTTGCCAAGCAATAACTTCCATCTAAATTCCATTAGATCAGATAGAAGGGGTAAAAAAAACCCAGTCAGATCCCATTGCAGCTAAAAGCTTTCTCGGCTCTTCCTATCATCTTTTAAATGTGACAGACAGAGAGAAGGCTTCATAAATCTCCAGTAAGTCAAGAGTGTGACTAAAATAATTGCAAGATGGGGTGGGAAGGGCAGCTTGCCCTCCCACCTGCTATGGCTGGAATCAGCTTCCCTCAACCCCCATATATCAAAAACCAAGGGCTTCCCTAGTGGCACAGTGGTTGAGAGTCCGCCTGCAGGGGACACGGGTTCGTACCCTGGTCCGGGAAGATCCCACATGCCGCGGAGCGGCTGGGCCCGTGAGCCACGGCCGCTGGGCCTGCGCATCCGGAGCCTGTGCTCCACAACGGGAGAGGCCACAACAGTGAGAGGCCCGCGTACCGCAAAAAAAAAAAAAAAAAAAAAAAACCAAAAGGAGGGCATCCCTGTATATCATCTCACTCCAAAATAGAGGTAGAGGTCAACAGCTGTCAGACTTTCAGGGATCTGCTGTCTCCATCTCCTGTCCCTTGGGTCTTCTCTTGCGTCAGCTGTCTAATAGGTCCATCACTCTGCCTCCATTTCCTAAACTTGTCATCCTTCTCCGTCACCCGCCACCCCAGATGCTTGTCGGTACTAGGAAGAAAGTACATAAAATATGTGGCCTTCTGTAAGCACTTGGTCTTACTTTCTTAGACCTTAGAATATTTTCCCAAACCCCCAGCTTGGCATTTCCAAGGTAAGCCTCCATCAGAGAGAACTTGATATACAAAAGTCCTGTGGTGGAGGTTCTCTCCAAGAACTGAAAGGTCAGAGCAGCTGGACACTGAAGGGTGTGGTGTGAAATGTGGTGGTGAGAAGGGGCTGGTTCTTGCAGGACCTTGAGCTTCCCACATAGTATTTTAGTATCCAGGAGAATTAGGAAGCCTACTGACAGGTTTCAGGCAAGGGTAGGGATGGGGATGGTGGCTTAAGTTCAATGGTAGCCTACAAAGCAGTATGTCTTAGAGGAGCTGGGACGTGGCAGGTCGCCCAAGCAAGGCTCAAGCACCAGGCAACTAGGTGGGACCCAGAAGCAGGCAGAAGCCTGGTTTCTAGAATTGGAACCCAAGTTAGCAAGAAAAGCAGCAAAAGCATCCTTAGGCTGTGATTAAACTAGAAATTCTTGACGCCATACCCCTCCTCCTTCTTAGGAAGCGGATAAACTATGGCCAGAACGTTGGCAAGGACAACTGTGTCTGCAGGTGAGGGGCAAATGACACCAACTGGGGGCTGGAGCGCCACAGGATGGGCCATGGGGAGTTTGGGGCTTGATATCGGGGGTGTTGTAAAGGACCTGTGCTGCATCCTGTCTTTGAGGAGCTGTGGAGGAGAAGAGGGATATGGGGGAAGGAGGATCTTTGAAGGTGGGGTACTGGTGCATATGTAGAGTGGCTGTTTTAAGATTATGTTAAAAAGTAGTAATGGGGAGACACACTTCCTTATTTTTAGTGCATTTGCATTCAGGATCACTGGAGCTGAGAGCTTGCCAAGGTCATTATGATGGGCATTGTCTCTTACAGGGACTTGTTAATTTATCCCATTATGGCTATGCTTCTCCATTCTCCAGAGTTACTTAACAGAAGTCTCAATTCTGCCCCATTTAAAGCTGAGCCATGGGAATGGCTCCTTGAATTATGGGGTCAGCGCCCCTTTTCCCACCCCACCCTCCCAATTTCCTCCACCCTCAGATGTCGCAGAACCATTGTTACCTGTCTGGAGTAACCCATTAGCTAAAGAGCACATGAGCATAGATGGCTTTCTCAGATGCGTATCTTTAGGAAGCAGTTCATCCAGCTCAATACCCTAAGGGGGCAGGAGTTCAGGAGGATTCATTTCGGTGGGAGGCAGTGTGGCCTCCTAGAAAGAGACGGGACCCCAGATTCTGGTTCTCATTATGCCATTTCTCATCTATTTATTCATATAAAAAGTTTTTTTTCCTGATATTTCCTAAGTGCCAAAGACTCTGCCCTCAAGGATTCATAAAATCCTATGGTAATGATATGATGGGCAAACAGATTTTTTTAATATCTCCATTTGTTCAATTAAAGGAGTTAAGGGAGTTCAGGGGAAAATACATTTATGTTGCAGTTTGGGGTAAAACAAAGTCTTCATGGAAGAGTTAGCATTTGAACTAGGCTTTGAAGAATGAAAAGAGGTTGAACAACTCTTGATGTGTCACCTGGAATGTGTTACTTATCCTTTCTATGTCACAGTTTTTGATCACATCTGTAAAATGGAGAAGATTGCATCTAGCTGTGTAAATGGATCACCCTTTAGTGAGCACATTTTCTGAGGCAGGGACTGAGCTAGACACTAGGGATAAAGAGATGGAATGGGTGGGATCACTCAGTAAACAACCTCAAAGGCATCACAATATGAATCACAAGGGCTAAGCATGAAACCATCTGCTTACCAACTTCTGACTTTTCCAGACACGTCCAAATCTTTATTTCAGGACCAAGGCCAGCACCTACGCTTGCCTCCTCTGGGAAAGGTTGGTTAGATTCTACCATTAAATTGTCCATTAGTATCTATCTATGACATGTTTGCAGTATTCATGCCTAGTCTTGAGGTGTTTTATGGACATGATTACCACCATTGTGTCAGGTAGGGGAAAAAGCAGATACGGTGCAAGTTTCCAGGAAAAAAAAAAGAAAACACAGAGTGTAATTATGGAAGGGATAAAAGCAGAAAACTGTGAAAAAAGAAAGATGCTGTAATCTCTATGGGATGATCTGATCCTAAAGGCAGAACACAGACCACAAAGCACATGCAAGAGGCTGTGTAGGTGTAATCATCTCTCATGAGGAAAACCAATATAGCGACACCATTAGAGCACCTGCAATTTGCCAGGCAATTTCTAAGTGCTCTCTGTATACCTTAACATGTTTATTTCTTGCAAAAATCCTCAGGAGGTGGGGGTCACTATCATTATCTCCATTTTACAGATGTGGAAACCGAGTCACAGAGTGGCTAAGCAACTTGCCCAAGGTTACAGTTAGAAAAAGGCATTCTCTCTCCATTCCCCACTAATAATGGACACAGTTTAATATATATTGAGGCACTGTTTTAAGCTCCATCTAACCATCTGTTTCCATGTAACTTCATTTCATTCTCAGCACAACTCTATGAGGTGGGCTCTAACTATGGCTGTCCTCCTGAGATTAACAGGTGTTAAGTAACAAGGCAGAGCTGGGAAGTGAATCCAGCCTGTCTAATCCCAGAGCCTTCCTTTGCCTCAGAGAATGAAGGCAGTGCCATGTTTATGGAGGAAGGGGACCAAACTGAGAAGCATCCAAGAGGTAAAGCCCAAATGGCTCTGTGGCTGCGGATGCAGAACAGGAAGAAGCCAAGGTTTCTATATTATTTCTTCCAGCTCCCCGTCTCTGCTTCAAAGGAGGAGAGCAGATGCGGGGCCATTGTAAGCTGTCTGGGGCTCTTGAAGCAAAGATGGAACTGGCCTGGGATTGCAAAGGCTGGAGCTGGTATGCAACCAACTGCTAACTTCAGGCAAATTATTTTTACTTCGATAAGTCTGTTTCCTCCTCTGGAAAATAGAGGAAATAAGATCTGCTCTCCACTTACCTCACATCAGTGTTTTCCAGATAAGAGATGGAGTTATGCAGAACATCATGTCTTAATAACTGTGGTGGTGGTGGGGAGACCATGGGTGAATGACTGCCATCTGCAAATTCATTCACGCACTCATTCACAAATTCACTATTTCAGTTATGGGATCATAGACTTTTTTTTAAAAACATCTTTATTGGAGTATAATTGCTTTACAATGGTGTGTGTTAGTTTCTGCTTTATAACAAAGTGAAGCAGCTATACATATATATACTGCTTCTATATACCTATATCCCCATATCTCTTCCCTCTTGCGTCTCCCTCCCACCCTCCCTATCCCACCCCTCTAGGTGGTCACAAAGCACTGAGCTGATCTCCCTGTGCTATGCGGCTGCTTCCCACTAGCTATCTATTTTACGTTTGGTAGTGTATATATGTCCATGCCTCTCTCTCACTTTGTCACAGCTTACCCTTCCCCCTCCTTGTCTCCTCAAGTCCATTCTCTGTGCCTGCATCTTTATTCCTGTCCTGCCCCTAGGTTCTTCAGAGCCATTTTTTTTTATTCCATATATATGTATTAGCATAAGGTATTTGTTTTTCTCTTTCTGACTTACTTCACTCTATATGACAGACTCTAGGTCCATCCACCTCACTACAAATAACTCAATTTTGTTTCTTTTCATGGCTGAGTAATATTCCACTGTATATATGTGCCACATCTTCTTTATCCATTCATCTGTTGATGGACACTTAGGTTGCTTCCATGTCCTGTCTATTGTAAATAGAGCTGCAATGAACATTGTGGTACATGACTCTTTTTGAATTATGGTTTTCTCAGGGTATATGCCCAGTAGTGGGATTGCTGGGTCATATGGTAGTTCTATTTTTACTATTTGAGGAACCTCCATACTGTTCTGCATAGTGGCTGTAACAATTTATATTCCAACCAACGGTGCAAGAGGGTCCCCTTTTCTCCACACCCTCTCCAGCATTTATTGTTTGTAGATTTTTTGATGATGGCCATTCTGACTGGTGTGAGGTGATACCTCATTGTAGTTTTGATTTGCATTTCTCTAATGATTAGTGATGTTGAGCATCCTTTCATGTGTTTGTTGGCAATTTGTATATCTTCTTTGAAGAAATGTCTATTTATGGTCTTCTGCCCATTTTTGGATTGGGTTGTTTGTTTTTCTGATACTGAGCTGCTTGTAAATTTTGGAGATTAATCCTTTGTCAGTTGCTTCATTTGCAACTATTTTCTCCCATTCTAAGGGTTGTATTTTCATCTTGTTTATGTTTTCCTTTGCTGTGCAAAAGCTTTTAAGTTTCATCAGGTCCTATTTGTTTATTTTTGTTTTTATTTCCATTTCTCTAGGAGGCGGGTCAAAAAGGATCTTGCTGTGATTTATGTCGTAGAGTGTTCTGCCTATGTTTTCCTCTAAGAGTTTTATAGTGTCTGGCCTTATATTTAGGTCTTTAATCCATTTTGAGTTTATTTTTGTGTATGGTGTTAGGGAGTATTCTAATTTCATTCTTTTACATGTAGCTGTCCAGTTTTCCCAGCACCACTTATTGAAGAGGCTGTCTTTCCTCCATTGTATATTCTTGCCTCCTTTATAAAAAATAAGGTGACCATATGTACGTGGGTTTATCTCTGGGCTTTCTATCCTGTTCCATTGATCTATATTTCTGTTTTTGTGCCAGTACCATACTGTCTTGATTACTGTAGCTTTGTAGTATAGTCTGAAGTCGGGGAGCCTGATTCCTCCAGCTCCGTTTTTCTTTCTCAAGATTGCTTTTGCTATTTGGGGTCTTTTGTGTTACCATACAAACTGTGAAATTTTTTGTTCTAGTTCTGTGAAAAATGCAAGTGGTAGTTTGATAGGGATTGCACTGAATCTGTAGATTGCTTTGGGTAGTATAGTCATTTTCACAATGTTGATTCTTCCAATGCAAGAACATAGTATATCTCTCCATCTGCTTGCATCATCTTTAATTTCTTTCATCAGTGTCTTATAGTTTCCTGCATACAGGTCTCTTGTCTCCTTGTGTAGGTTTATTCCTAGGTATTTTATTCTTTTTGTTGCAATGGTAAATGGGAGTGTTTCCTTAATTTCTCTTTCAGATTTTTCATCATTTGTGTATAGGAATGCAAGAGATTTCTGTGTATGAATTTTGTGTCCTGCTACTTTACCAAATTCATTACTTAGTTCTAGTAGTTTTCTGGTAGCATCTTTAAGATTCTCTATGTATAGTATCATGTCTTCTGCAAACAGTGACAGTTTTACTTCTTCTTTTCTGATTTGGATTCCTTTTATTTCTTTTTCTACTCTGATTGCTGTGGCTAAAACTGCCAAAACTATGTTGAATAATTGTGGTGAGAGTTGGCAACCTTGTCTTGTTCCTGATCTTAGTGCAAATGGTTTCAGTTTTTCACCATTGAGAACGATGTTGGCTGTGGGTTTGTCATTTATGGCCTTTATTATGTTGAGGTAAGTTCCCTCTATGCCTATATCCTGGAGAGTTTTTATCATAAATTGGTGTTGAATTTTCTCAAAAGCTTTTTCTACATCTATTGAGATGATCATATGGTTTTTATTCTTCAATTTGTTAATATGGTGTACCACATTCATTGATTTGCATATGTTGAAGAATCCTTGCATTCCTGGGATAAATCCCCCTTGATCGTGGTGTATGATCCTTTTAATGTGCTGTTGGATTCTGTTTGCTAGTATTTTGTTGAGGATTTTTACATGTATGTTCATCAGTGATATTGGCCTGTAGTTTTCTTTCTTTGTGGCATCTTTGTCTGGTTTTGGTATCAGGGTGATGGTGGCCTCGTAGAATGAGTTTGGGAGTGTTCCTCCCTCTGTTATATTTTGGAACAGTTTGAGAAGGATAGGTGTTAGCTCTTCTCTAAATGTTTGGTAGAATTCATCTGTGAAGCCATCTGGTCCTGGGCTTTAGTTTGTTGGAAGATTTTTAATCACAGCCTCAATTTCAGTGCTTGTGATTGCTCTGTTTATATTTTCTGTTTCTTCCTGGTTCAGTCTTGGAAGGTTGTGCTTCTATAAGAATTTGTCCATTTCTTCCAGGTTGTCCATTTTATTGGCATATAGTTGCTGTAGTAATCTCTCATGATCCTTTGTATTTCTGCCGTGTCAGTTCTTACTTCTACTTTTTCATTTCTAATTCTATTGATTTGACTCTTCTCCCTTTTTCTCTTGATGAGTCTGGCTAATGGTTTATCAATTTTGTTTGTCTTCTCAAAGAACCAGCTTTTAGTTTTATTGACCTTTGCTATAGTTTCCTTCATTTCCTTTTCATTTATTTCTGATCTGATCTTTATGATTCCTTTCCTTCTGCTAACTTTGGGGTTTTTTTTGTTGTTGTTCTTTCTCTAATTGTTTTAGCTGTTAGGTTAGGTTGTTTATTTGATATGTTTCTTGAGGTAGGATTGTATTGCTATAAACTTCCCTCTTAGAACTGGTTTTGAAGCATCCCATAGGTTTTGCGTCATCATGTTTTCACTGTCATTTGTTTCTAGGTATTTTTTGATTTCCTCTTTGATTTCTTCAGTGATCTCTTGGTTATTAAGTAGTGTATTGTTTAGCCTCCATGTGTTTGTATTTTTTCCTGTAATGGATATCTAGTCTCATAGTGCTGTGGTCAGAAAAGATACTTGATACGATTTCAATTTTCTTAAATTTACCAATACGATTTGTGACCCAAGATATGATCTATCCTGGAGAATGTTCCATGAGCACTTGAGAAGAAAGTGTATTCTGTGGTTTTTGAATGGAATGTACTATAAATATCAATTAAGTCCATCTTGCTTAATGTATCATTTAAAGCTTGTGTTTCCTTATTTATTTTCATTATGGATGATCTGTCCTTTGGTGAAGGTGGGGTGGTAAAGTCCCCTACTATGATTGTGTTACTGTCAGTTTCCTCTTTTACAGCTGTTAGCCTTTGCCTTACGTATTGAGGTGCTCCTATGTTGAGTGCATAAATATTTACAATTGTTATATCTTCTTCTTGGATTGATCCCTTGATCATTATGTAGTGTCCTTCTCTGTCTCTTGTAATAGTCTTTATTTTAAAGTGTATTTTGTCTGATATGAGAATTGATACTCCAGGTTTCTTTTGATTTCCATTTGCGAAGAATATCTTTCTCCATCCCCTCAGTTTCAGTCTGTATGTGTCCCTAGGTCTGAAGTGGGTCTCTTGTAGACAGAATATATACAGGTCTTGTTTTTGTATGTATTGGGCCAGTCTGTGTCGTTTGGTTGGAGCATTTAATCCATTTACATTTAAGGCAATTATCGATATGTATGTTCATATTTCCATTTTCTTAATTGTTTTGGGTTTGTCATTGTAGGTCTTTTCCTTCTCTTGTGTTTCCTGAGAAGTTCCTTTAGCATTTGTTTTAACGCTGGTTTGGTGGTGCTGAATTCTCTTAGCTTTTGCTTGTCTGTAAAGGTTTTAATTTCTCCATTGAATCTGAATGCTGGGTAGAGTAATCTTGGTTGTAGGTTTTTCTCCTTCATCACTTTAAATATGTCTTGCCACTCCCTTCTGGCTTGCAGAGTTTCTGCTGATAAATCAGCTGTTAACCTTTTGGGGATTCCCTTGTGTGTTATTTGTTGCTTTTCCCTTGCTGCTTTTAATATTTTTTCTTTGTATTTAAGTTTTGATAGTTTGATTAATATGTGTTTTGGTGTGTTTCTCCTTGGATTTATCCTGTATGGGACTCTGTACTTTCTGGACTTGATTGACTCTTTCCTTTCCTATATTAGGGAAGTTTTCAACTATAATCTCTTCAAATATTTTCTCAGCCCTTTTCTTTTTCTCTTCTTCTTCTGGGACCCCTATAATTCAAAGGTTGGTGCATTTAATGTTCTCCCAGAGGTCTCTAAGACTGTCCTCAATTCTTTTAATCCTTTTTTATCTATTCTGCTCTGCAGTAGTTATTTCTACTATTTTATCTTCCAGGTCACTTATCCCTCTTCTCCCTGAGTTATTCTGCTATTGATTCCTTCTAGAGATTTTAAAATTTCATTTATTGTGTTGTTCATCATTGTTTGTTTGCTCTTTAGTTGTTCTAGGTCCTTATTAAACGTTTCTTGTATTTTCTCCATTCTATTTCCAAGATTTTGGATCATCTTTACTATCATTAATCTGAATTCTTTTTCAGGTAGATTGCCTATTTCCTCTTCATTTGTTTGGTCTGGTGGGTTTTTACCTTGCTCCTTCATCTGCTGTGTGTTTCTTTGTCTTCTTATTTTCCTTATCTTACTGTGTTTGGGGTCTCCTTTTCGCAGGCTGCAGGCTTGTAGTTCCCGTTGTTGTTGGTGTCTGCCCCCAGTGGCTAAGTTTTGTTCAGTGGGTTATGTAGGCTTCCTGGTGGAGGGGACTAGTGCCTGTGTTCTGGTGGATGAGGCCGGATCTTTTCTTTCTGGTGGGCAGGTCCACGTCTGGTGGTGTGTTTTGGGGTGTCTGTGGACTTGTTATGATTTTAGGCAGCCTCTCTGCTAATGGGTGGTGTTGTCTTCCTGTCTTGCTAGTTGTTTGGCATTGGGTGTCCAGCACTGTAGCTTGCTGGTCATTGAGTGGAGCTGGGTCTTAGTGTTGAGATGGAGATCTCTGGGAGAGCTCTTGCTGTTTGATATTACATGGAGCCAGGAGGTCTCTGGTGGACCAATGTCCTGAACGCGGCTCTGCCACCTCAGAGGCACAGGCCTGACACCTGGCCGGAGCACCACGACCCTGTCCGCCACATGGCATAGGCTTCTAAAAATGCATCAAGCATCCACTGCATAGAAGTGTGATTTTCTCCTGTTGTAATTCACTTTCCAGTCCTCGCAGATTGGCTCTATTAGGTCACTCTTCTGATGCCCAGCAAGGCTCCTCACCACTCCAGTCAGCAGCTCATTTACTGCCTTAAGTGAGAAGATCAGACAGAGAGGAGGGGATCATAGACTCTTATAGCGAGTTAGAAGGGATCTTGGAGTTTCTTCCTCAAAGCAGCAATCCCATTCAAAATATCCCTGAGTAATCCTTTGTGCAAACATTTCCAATGATAGCTAAATGCTGACATAGCCAGGATATCTTTCCCACTGTTAAAAAAATTTTCCTGATGGAGAAGGTTATCCTTCCATTTAACTAAAAGCTGCCTCTCCATAGCTTCCCCCTAATGTTCTTATTTCATTCATTTAAAAATTTATAACTACAGATAACCACTAGCCATGTACTAGACACTGTGGAGGACCAAAGAGCAACTGCCACTGACATTTTCCTGAAGGAGTTTCTAATGTGTTTGAGGATATAACGTGAACATTCCTAAAGATCTATACAACAAATGAAAAAAATATCAGAAGGCTGAGCACTTCTGATAGAAGGTAGGTATAGAGGGTATGTCACAGGGACTCAAAAGAGAAAGAGAAGCCAGTGTAAACTTAGTGACCAGGTAGACCAGCTGGAGGTGGAATTACAGGGGAGCTTAACAGGAGAAGAAGGTTTGAACAGGCAGAGAGGAGGAAAGCACAGGGAGCAAAGTGCAGGGACAAGAATTCAAAGAGACTGTGCATTTTGTCCTTCAGAATTATCTCTACTGTGTGAGAAGCTGAAAGGTCAGACCCATAATTTTCTCCAGATTTAAAGTGAGAGAGAAATCTGGACAGTCCAGACTATGATGAGCCTAGAATTGCAGCCCCAAGGACTTTAGGTTGTAGTGGAAGTTAATGTATCCAGTGGTTAAAATCTGGAAACTAAGAGTGGCATTGGCTGGGGTGAGTCTCTGCTTTCTTCTCTTACAGACTGTGTCCCAGGGCAACTTCTTTAACACATTTAAGCCTCAGTTTTCCCATCTATAAAATGGAGTCAATAATGATACCCAACTCACAGGACTGTTGTGGGGATAAAATGAGACACACATGCGGGTAAAATGTTTAGCACAGATCCAGGCACAAATTGAGCAGTTAGTGAATGTGAGCTGCTACTGGTATTGAGGCTTTTGTTGCTTCACCTATAGTCTCAGAAATGTGGAACTATAATCCTCTGTAAGCTTCAGGTTACTGTATTTTTCTTCCTGGGAAAAACCATTTATCTTACTAAGATCCAAACTTGTGGTCAGACTATTCTCTTTTGATTGTTCCAGATCTTTTCCTGGCAGGAGATAGTAATGACCCCCCAAATAACCAAGAGGTCTCTTAGCTAAAGGAAAGAGAGAGAAACCGACAGACTGGAGGGAGAACTGTAGGTGTTAATATCAGTTCTGTCATCACTAACCTTGGGTGAATCCCCTACCCTTTCTTGCTCCATTCTCCTCATCTGTCAAGGGAGGGTCTTCATCCTGGCAATCACTAGGGTCCATCTTCCTGCACCCTAATGTGTCTGACTGCAGTACCCAGCCTAGGTATGCCGTCTGTCAATAATTGTGGCTTGTCTCTATACGAAGTGTAATCATTATTCAGATTAATTCTTGTATTTGTCTAGCACTTTTTACACTTCATGAAGCTTCGCCATTTATCATCTCACCTGTGTCTTTTCACAGCCTTGTGAAATGTTCAGGGCAACTGCTCTTCTTCTCCTCTGACAGATGGGAAACTGATGTCTGGAGCAGAGTAGTCACTTGCCAATGGACCCAGAGCCCCTGCGTGTCTGGATATGGACTTCCCATCTCTCGGTTGATTTCACTCCAGGGAATCTTCTAAAAGAACATGTTATTTAGTAAATTGAAAGTTGTTTCTCTTTCTCCAAATGAAGCAATCTATTTAATTTCTCCTCCAACAGTGATCTTTGCTGCTAATTCCACTCAACCTTTTTCATTGCACTTGCCAAAATTTCAGGTTGCTTGCAGTACCAATATTAATTTGACTAATGAGACTTGAAAACTATCTGATCGTATTTTCCAGTTACAGTAATATAGAAATTAAAGAAACATGCAAAAATTGGAATAACAAAGCAGTCTCAGATATTTCTGACTCAAGTAAGGCTTGATAAAGGCTGAGACCTCTGGATGGGTGGAAAGGTTAGATAGGTATGTACACCCATTGAAGCTGGTTAAGTTATACTTGAATCTTTGAAATACTGATACTTGAAAACATAGGGTTTAAACGTATGAAGACTGGAGAACGTGGACTAGGTTTTGAGTTGTGTCTTTGTCTCTTGCCAGGTATGTGGTATGAGAGATGTAATTTGACCTTTCAGAGCCTTAGTTTTATTATCTTTAAAGAGGTGATAATAATAGCATTATCTGAAGACTGAAGATTGAATAAGGCAATTAGTATAGAGTGTCCTTTATAATGTTTGGTGTATATAAGAGCTCAGAAAGGTTAACTGCCATCAGCATTAGTTTAGGACCTAGGATCCCATGGATCTAAGATACCCTTGTATGTTAATGTCCCCAGGGCCTTTGCATCTCAGTTCAGGCTCCTTAGCTGGGCTTCTAACCTACATATCTCAATATCCATTCAACATCTCTTCCTGAAAGTCATACAGGCTCATTGGTCTCAACAGATCCAAAAGAAAACTAATGATCTTTTCTCCCAAACCAGCTTATTCCCCAGTCTTCCCCAACTCAGTCAGTGGTACAAATCCCCGTCCAATTGCTCAGCTGAAAAGTAGAAAGCAATCCTAGATCTCTCCCGCTCCCTGCTGCTGCTGTACACCAGGCATTCCTGTTAATTCCACCGCCTAAACATCTTTCAACTCTTTCTATTTTCTTCTACATCCATTGCTATCATGCTAGCTTAAGAATCAGCGTGTCTCACTTGAAATGCTGGCATGGTCTCTCCTTGTCCCTTCTTGGCCATCTCTAATCCATTTTTCACAACCAGCCAGATGGACCTTTGAAGTCAGTCCCAGGTTACTTATTGGTATCCTTGCAATCCTGTCCCCCTCCCCTTACACAGTAATGAATTTCTGTCCACAGTTCTGTGTATTTTCAACATCATCTACAACCTGTTCTTGCCTCTCCACTGTGGTTTCCTCTCATGATTCTGGGTGTTTTTTTTAACCAGTAGACTTCATTTTTATTTATTATTTATGTTTATATTTTTTAAGATCTTTATTGGAGTATAATTACTTTACAATGGTGTATTAGTTTCTGCTTTATAACAAAGTGAATCAGCTGTACATATACATATATCCCCATATCCCCTCCCTCTTGCGTCTCCCTTCCGCCCTCCCTATCCCACCCCTCTAGGTGGTCACAAAGCACTGAGCTGATCTCTCCCTGTGCTATGTGGCTGCTTCCCACTAGCTATCTATTTTACATTTGGTAGTGTATATATGTCCATACCACTCTCTCACTTCGTCCCAGCTCACCCTTCCCCCTCCCCGTGTCCTCAAGTCCATTCTCTACATCTGTGTCTTTATTCCTGTCCTGCTCCTAGGTTTACAGGAAAATTGAGCATGTAATACTGAGAGTTCCCATATACACCCTCTCCCCACACAGTTTCCCCTATCATTAACATCTTGCATTAGTGTGGTAAATTTGTTAAAATTAATGAACCAATATTGATATATTATTATTAAGTAAAGTCCGTAATTTGCATTAAGGTTAACTCTTTGTGTTGTGTTATTCTATGGGTTTGACAAATGCGTAGTGTCATGTATCCATCCTTACAGTATCACACAGAATAGTTTCACGACCCTAAAAATCCTATGTGTTCTGCCTATTCATATCTCTTCCCCTCCCCTAAACTCCTGGCAACCACTGATCTTTTTACTGTTGCTATAGATTTTCTTTTCAAGAATGTCATATCGTTGGAACAATACAGTACATAGCCTTTTTAGGTTGGCTTCTTTCATTTAGCAATATATGCTTAAAGCTCCTCCATGTCTTTTTGTGGCTTGATAGCTCACTTTTTATTGCTGAATAATATTATGTTGTATGGATGTAACATAGTTTGTTTATCCCCTCACCCACTAAAGGACATCTTGGTTGCATCCAGTTTTTCACAGTTATAAATAAAGCTGCTATAAACATTTGTGTACAGGTTTTTATGTGAACATAAGCTTCAACTCCTTTGGGTAAATACCTAGGAATGCGATTGCCAAATTGTATAGTAAGACGATGTTTAACTTTGTAAGAAACTACTGATTGTCTTCCAAAGTAACTGTAGCATTTTGAATTCTCACAAGCAATAAATGAGAGTTCCTGTTGCTCTACATTCTTGCCAGGATTTTGTGTTGTCAGCGTTTTGAATTATACCCATTCTAATAGGTAGATAGTGGTATGATCTTTTAATTCACAGTTCCCTAATAACATATGATGTTGGGCATCTTTTCAAATGCTCAGTTGCCATTTGTATATCTCTTTGATGAAGTATCTGTTTAGATCTTTGGCCCATTTAAAAATCGGATTGTTTTCTTGTTGAGTTTTAGGTGTTCCTTGTATATTTTAGGTACAAGTACTTTATCAGATATGTATTTTCTCTTAGTCTGTGGCTTGACTTTGCAATCTCTTAACGGTGCCTTCCACAAGCAGAAGTTTTTAATTTTATGAAGTCCAACTTTTCAATGTTTCTTTCATGGATTTGTTTTTGGTGTTGTGTCTAAAAATTCATTACCACAACCAAGCTCACACAGATTTTTTTCCTATGTTATCTTCTAGAATTTTATGGTTTTGCATTTTACATTTAGGTCTATGGTCCATTTTTATAGATTTTTGTGAAAGAAGTAAGGTCTGTGTCTAGATTGGTTTCTTTTTGTTGTTGGGGTTTTTTTGTTTGTTTTTTTTGCATATGGATATCCAGTTGTTCCAGTACATTTGTGGAAAAGACTATCCTTTCTCCATTGAATTGCCTTTGCGCCTTTCTTTTAAAAATCAGTTGACTCTATTTGTTTGGTCCCTTTCTGGGCTCTCTATTCTGTTCCATTGGTCCATATGTCTGTTTTTTTCACCAGTACCACACTGTCTTGATTACTGTACGTTTATAGAAAGTCTCAAAGTGGGATAGTGTCAGTCCTCTAATTTTTATTCTTTGTTCTGTGGTTTTTGATAACTTTAGTGCACACCTGTCATGTCTAGGAGGTCAACTCCTAAAGGATTCTTCATAAGCCTCACAAATGTAAGAGTGGTGAGATGACCCTAGTTACTCATCCTGTAGGAAAATTTCAAGCAAGTTTTGTTCACTTCCACACTAGCCAGGGGACAATATTTTTCCTCCTGCCCATCCTGTGTAAGTCTTCTGCCCTCTGATCACTAGAAGGGGTGGCTTACGATTGGGTGGTGACAATGGACCAGCAGTTTCCTTAGAGAATGAGTTCGTGAGAGGGTCCCATGTTTGGAATCTCTTTCACTCTTTGTCCTTCCCATCCATCTTTCCACCATGATCAAGTCAGCTCTCTACCTTCAGAAACCTGGTGAGAATTGGTCGCTGAGTCTCTTGTCTCCCCCAGAATTCTCCTGGCATCTCTACTCTAGCAGCAGATTAGAATAAAGGTACGATACCTGCATCTCAGCTGGTGTCCCAACTAGAAAGTAAGATGTCAGTTCCCTTCATGGGAAAAGAAAACAACATTGCAATAGAGTTCTCTAGAAATCCTCTCACTTTCCTTTGAGTAGTCTTCTCTCATACCGAAGGCAGGAAAAGTGCAACCACGACTCTTGATGAGGTCAACAGTTTTCTGAAGATTTTAATCTTCTCTTCCTTGGGCTGGTTGGGATAATGGAGGTGAGGAGTGACGAATCAGGTCTTCTATCTTTTAATAAGATCTGTGACACAAAATCTGGCAGCTTCTAGAAGGTGAGCATAGTTTGATCCTATTGTTTTTAACTCTGGGTCTTTAGACAAACATGGAGACCACAGAGAAACTGCCAATTAATATCCAGTCACATGCGAACCTGCTCACCTGAGTCCCTTTCTCCAACCCTCCAAGTTTCTAGCCATAACTTATTAAGACTCTACAAGTCAGGCCCTGGCTTCTTTCCCAAACTCAGCATCCACCACTCTCCCTCTGGTATGTTCTGCTCTGGCCACACTTCTCCATGCTGTGGGTCACACACGCCACGTTTGAGCTGCCCTGTGGTCTGTGCATTCTCTGTTCCCTGTAGCTGGGACTCTCTTCTTTCAGACTGTTACATGGCTTAGTCACTTCATACAGATTCCTACTCAAGCGAGACCTCTGGCAAATGGTCTTAGCCACATCCCCCCACCCTCTATCTTCTCATCCTGCATTTAGCACTACCTGTGTATTGTCTTGATTATAAATTCTATAAGGGTGGGTGGATGTCTTGTTCACCTCTGTGTCTCCAGTGCCTGGAACAGTGCCTGGCACGCTATGGGTGTTCACGAAATATTTGTTGCAGATTCAATTCATTAATTACTCTGACAACGTTGACTAAATGCTTGCTATAGATTGTGTCATTTGCTATCATCTTTATATGTTATTTCTAGCACTTTCCAAATTATTTTGATTCTATGACGGAAATTATGATGATAAGATTGTAGAAGACCTAGCACAGAGCTGGGCACACGAGGACACTGTCATGTTTGTGGACAGACTGATATTTTTGCTCTTCATTTGTGCCTTTGAGCTGAGTACGGTATATGCAACACTTACATGGAGCCTATGGAATTAAGTGTCCCAGCAGCCTTTAATAAGACATTCAATTCTGTACTAATTTTTGTCAGTTGCTTTTCATTTTAATTCATTCCAACATTCTCTTTTCTTTTGCACTCCCTCTGAAGTATTTTCACTGAGCAGATGTCCTCATCTGAGCAGATGTCTTTGCTGAACTTTCTGGGAGAGTTCAGCCCATCACAACATGAACAAAGACTTACCATTTTCCTTCCAGCACACTCTACCAAGTACTAGTCTATGTCCTATTTTGTTGTCTGAGTATAGGGTAACTGGCCAATTGTTAAAAAAATTCCTAGGGGTCCTCAGAGTCTTCTTTTGCCCCAAATCCTTTTGACACAAATGGAAACTTTCGGCTTCACATTAAGTCAGGATTTTAGGAATATACCCTAATGGGACTCATTCTTTAGATCTCCCCTACCCATGTGTGTGTGGCAGGATGGGGTGTGGGCAAGGCCAGGGGGTTAGAAATGGGTGCTGGTGCCCACAGGGAAGGAACCAGAGTGGAGAAATCCTAACTGAATCAGCCAAAAGTACTGAGAAACAAAGAGTCACATAAAATCAGAGTCTTTACAGGACGTTATGAATTCAAACACCAAGCACACCAGGTCAAACCCTCAAACCAGAGTTCCAAAGGCAAGGATGAGGCAGGGACGTGAAGCCAAGAGCTGACAGCTTGGCTTAGATGAGGTGGGAAGCACAGGAGATCAGGCTATGGGATTCTGAGGATTCTCAAACAGTGTTTTTGAGCCAGAAGGCTCATGGAGAGAGAGAGAGAGGTGGCTCCAAAACAGGGAGAATAATCACTGTTTTGGAAGGACTTTCGATATTTCTGTGTGACCACAACCACCCTCACATGGACGTTTGAATCTTGATGTGGAGTTTATGGAGAACTTTAACACGTGTTATTGTATGTGACTAATTCTGCTAGTTAGAAATGATTATATTTTCTCACTTTATAGGTGGGAAAACTAAGACACAGAGAAGTTATGTGACTTACCCAAAGTTTCATGGCTAGGAAATGGCTGAACCAGGATTCAAGCAGAGTTATATCTAATATAGAAATTCTTTTTCTTTATTCCATGATATTTACTTAGTACTTAGCACATGCCAGACACAGTTCTAGATACTTAGGAAATATCAGTGAATCAGAAATATAAGGCATCTGCTCTCCTGGGTCTTACATTTCTCCATTATAGCTGCATCACGCAGACCTTCTTGGCAGGATCTTAATCCAATGAGTAGAGGGTGATTGTACCTTGTGCGGTATAACATATATGTTCATGAAGGAGACACTTTCCAACCACAACGAATAATAATAAGAGCCAGGACTTATTAAAAATTTAATATGTGCCAAGCATTGTGAGAAGAGCTTTCTATGCATTATCTAATTTATCTTCACAGTAATCCTCTGAGTAATCCTATTGTCACTATTTTACAGGTGAAGAAATTGAAGCTTTGAGGAAATTTTAAAAGTTGGGCCACATAGCTAGTTATATTAGAGCCAGATTTAGATCGAGGAGGGCCTGAATGCAAAACTCATGTCCTTGGTCATATAGCCTGACTGTTACTAGAAAATAGAGATGGTGGGGATATAATCAAGGGTGGGATACTATACCGACTTCTGTGAGAGTCGCACCTTTCTTTCGTCTCATCCTCATGAACGGGACGATGGTTCTGCAGTATTTTCAGCAACTGTGGGATGTACAGCCCCTCTCCTGAGGAGGTCCTGTGAGATTAAGAGCAGTGAAAAGTCAAAATGACCATTAGTGACTTTGTTAATGTGGTTACAAAAGAGAACTCAAATGCAAAAATATTCACAAAAGAATAAATTATAAAAGAGTAAAAATAAATGAAGTAGGTACACACACACACACACACACACACACACACACACACACACACACACGGAATATTACTCAGCCATAAAAAAGAATGAAATAGTGCCATTTGCAGCAACATGGATGGACCTAGAGATGATTATACTAAGCAAAGTAAGTCAGAAAGAGAAAGGCAAATATCATATGATATCACTTATAAGTGGAATCTAAAATATGATACAAATGAACATATCTCTGAAACAGAAACAGACTCACGGATATAGAGAACAGATTTGTTTTTGCCAAGGGGGAGGGGAGGTGGGAGATGGAAGGATTGGGAGTTTGGGATTAGCAGATACAAACTATTATATATAGAATGGATAAACAACAAAGTCCTACTGTATAGCACAGAGAATTATATTCAATATCCTGTGATAAACCATAGTGGAAAAGAATATGAAAAAGAATATATACATATATATAACTGAATCACTTTGCTGTACAGCAGAAATTAACACAACATTGTAAATCAACTATACTTCAATAAAATTTTAAAAGATAAATGAAGTATTTAATAATAATGATCCAGGACTAAGCTCCAAATTCTATAAGCAAGACTGGAATGTTGGTAGAGAAGCATTTAGAGGGAGAGATGTATGCTTATGTCTTCATTATATAAGGAATTAATCATGGTTTCATTCTTGAAGTTCATAATAAGAAAAATATAATTTCAGATATTTTCTTTAACATACAAGGGATTTGACATTAAAGACATACTTATATTCTCTTTCCACTAAAGGAAAAGTAACTATAAACAGAATGAGAGAAGGCTCATTAGCAGATGAAAGAACTGTAAAAACCTAGAAGGAAGAAGCGGCAACTAATAAAGCAGCATGAGACTCGATTTATGGTCCAGCATTTTGTCAATTTTAATAAGTATTTTTCCCATATGCCCTTGAAAAAGTATGTATTTTGCAGTTTCTAAATGCATGTTTTATATTTTTTATGATTTCTAAGATTAAGTAAGTACCTGTTATTCTTAATTTACCATGATGCTAGGGATTAAGAGTTTTATTTAAAAGCCACCCTCCTACACTGTTGGTGGGAATGTAAATTGGTGCAGCCGCTATGGAGAAGTATGGAGGTTCCTTAAAAAATTAAAAATAGAGCTATCATATGATCCAGCAATCCCACTCTTGGGTGTATATCCAGAGAAAACCATAATTCTAAAAGAAACATGCATCCCAGTGTTCATAACAGCACTATTTACAATACCAAGACATGGAAGCAACCTAGATGTCCATTGACAGATGAATGGATAAAGAAGATGTGGTATGTATATATATATATGTGTATATGTGGGTATATATATATATGTGTGTGTGTATATATATATATATGCGTATACATATACAATGGAATATTACTCATCCATTAAAAAGAATGAAATAATGCCATTTGTAACAACATGGATGGACCTAGACATTTTCATACTAAGTGAAGTAAACCAAAGACAGATATCATATGATTTCATTTATAGGTGGAATCTAAAAAAACAAAAGATACAAATGAACTTATTTACAAAATAGAAATAGATCCACAGACATAGAAAATAAACTTATGGTTACCAAAGGGAAAGGGGTTGGGGAGAGATAAATTAGGAGGTTGGGATTAACATATACACACTACTATATTTAAAATAAATAACAAGGACCTACTCTATAGCACAGGGAACTCTACTCAATATTTTGTAATAACCTAAGGGAAAAGAATCTGAAAAATGTCATATATAGTAAGTCCCCTACTTATGAACGAGTTCCATTCTGAGAGTGCATTCATAAGTCCAATTTGTTTGTAAGTCCAACAAAGTTAGCTTAGGTACCCAACTAACACAATCAGCTATATGGTACTGTACTATATAGCTTTATAGGTTTATAATACTTTCCACACAAATAATACATAAAAAAACAAACACAAAAAATAAAGAAAACATTTTAAATCTTACTGTACAGTCCCTTGAAAAGTACAGTAGTACAGTACAAGAGCTGGCATACAGGGGCTGGCATCGAGTGAACAGGGAAGAAGAGTTACTGACTGGAGGAGGGAGAGGAGCAGGGAGATGGTAGGGCTGAAGGATTGCCAGCAATAGGAGATGGAGGGCAAGCTGCAATTCCACTCACGCCTGACGTTGATGGCACACAGGTTCGCATCTTTGAAAGTTCGCAACTCGAAGGTTCGTATGTAGGGGACTTACTGTAGTATAGATAGCTGAGTCACTGTGCTGTACACCTGAAACTAACACAACATTGTAAGTCTACTATACTTCAATAGAAAAAAAAGCCATAGTGCCTATTCTTAAAGAGTCTACAATCTAGCTCCCACTGCAATCCAAATTTTTCAAAAAACAGGTTTACAAAGGTAATAAAACCATTAGTAATCTAACAAAAACGTTAATGTTTTATTTATTCCAGTTTTCCCTCCTAAATACCTATTACTAATCTTAATCATATCATTAGGGCAAAGTAACACATAGCGTTTCCTCACTCTGTTAGGTATATCTCTGCTTTGTCTTTTGACATCCACTCTCCTTAACCCTACTCTATGTCCTGGGAGTCTGGCTGGTATGGACACAGCAACAGTTTCTCTTCCTCTGGCTTCCAGTAGGCATTTGGCTAATGGGAAATCCCAGCAGGAGATCAGAAGGAGGGAGAATGATACTGGGTTACTTTTTCTCCTTGCTCCCTTCCTGCAGTTCACCACAGGCAGATTTCATTCTTCAGCTGAAGATCGAGGCGCCTGTCGAGGAACTTCTCTCCACGTGACATCCTCCTTTCAGGTTCCGGAAAGCATTTCTTTCCCCCTTTCCTTCAGACTGAGGGGCTGCAACCACCCTGGGGGAATGCACCGTGCAGCTTCCCCCTTCTCTGATCTTCCTAAGTAGTATCAGATTAGCCTAAATAGAGTGTGCCATTTATCTCCTGTTTGGATCCTGATTAAAATGATAAATGGTACTGAAAGAAGTTCCAGAACAGAGACCTTCAATACTGGGTTCTGGGATTGAGTGGCTCACTTGTTTGACTAATACAGGGATAACATCTGTGCCAAGGGGAATCGGGTATGGGTAATCCACGGTAAGTGGTGGTATGCCACGAGATTATTTGTTTTCGTCAGCGGTAGCATGGATGAAGTGCGCGTGAGGGAAGGGTGGAGGGAAGTGAAGTGCCTGTGACGCTTTGTGGCTGTGATATAATGATGGTAAATATTGTGAATTCACGTGGCTTCTTTGGATGGCCTTAGAAAGTGTTATTTAGGAAAAGGAGAATGTGCAAGTGGTAAATATCAAGCTGAGACAGTGATGGACAGTCAGGAAGCGTTGATGCCATGTCCAAAGAAGCCCCTCATCCAATGTTGTAAGATAGCTATGGTGAGGACCAAGCCAAACGTCTCTGTGATGGGTGGCAGGATTTGTAACATCCGTCGTTTGCACATTTTGGGTGCTCTACACCACAGGTAAGAGTTAGTGGTGGGGAAAAGTATGCGATCCTAAGATTGGGGATGACAACATCTGGCAGACGTGGATGAGGCTGAGACTGAAATCTAAGTCCTCAGATCTCTTAGATTCCTCTGAACCTCCTCTGTCTACAGAAGCAGCTCTACCCCTGTGCCTTCCCTATCTCCAGCCACTGTCAACACTCTTGCCATCCGGGGGGCAGTTGCTTCAGAAGCTGATGCTGGTCCTGTCGGGACTCACTGCCAGCACATCTCATTGTCTCTAGGCCCATGACCAGACCCAACGTAGTGAGGACCAAGAAGTACAAGGCCTGTTCCTACAAAAGAGCTTATCCACCAGCTTATCCCCAGGTCTCAAGGCCTGGGAAGCATGTGTGGGACTGAATTATAAGGGTGTTAGTTCAAGGGGGATAGAATGGTGAGTTCTCATGGACCAAATTCATGGACATGGGAGCATCCTTCTAGGATTTGGGGCTTAATGTGTTACTTAGGCCACATACCCTAAGCATCCATCATTTCCTAGGTTGGATCATTAAAACTTGGGTTTGAATAGTGTAAGTTAATAAGGTTTAAATACTGGAACTTTTTTGGTGTATTTCAGAGGAGGAGGTTTGAAGGATCAGGGAGATGTGAATGTTAGAATGGATCTATCACGTGTAATCTGTTTAGACTGCCCCTAACCACACCCTCACAGGAAGGGGTGGCAGACATGTCCTCCAAGACATTAAGAAATTCATTGGTGAGAGAAGAGAAGCATGAGTGAAGTATATTGTGTTGGCTGTTTTCTGTGGGCTGGAGCTTTTGGTATTGGATTTCTCTAACATGATGGAGTTAATGGAACCCCAGACTGGCATAAACTAGGTGGCAGCTCTTAACCACTGGAGACAAAGTGGGTGCAGGTAACAGGATAGCCACAGGTATGGAGTGTTCATCAGAATGTTTTAACTCTCAGAGATCTGTGAAGATGGTATTGATCAGAGTGTCCCTCAATACAAAATAATCTACAAAGGTGCTGCTTTACACATACAGTAAAAATTCTAAGACGGCTGGGCAGAACTATGACTTGAGTCCCTGCACTGGGAAATGTTCAGCCTTTCACTTAGTCCCTAAGCCTAAACCAGTTCGCATATCCGCAACCTGTCAACTCCGGGTGAGACTGGCCCTCCTTGGAGAAAGATCCTGCAGTGTTCTTGTACATGTGTAATGTGAACCTTCCCTAAAGCCTTCTCCAAAGGTATCTGTAGCCACTTATTAGGATGGTTATACACTGACAAAATGATAATACCTACATCTTCTATGGTCATCAGATACTAGCTCCTAACTGATGCTAATATGCAGAAACCTGAACTATCCCCATGGTCCCCCCATCTGGGTGGGGCCTCGTAGAGATAAGATGATAGATGGGATCTTGGTTTGAGAATGTCTCACATGGATCCAGTGGCCCAAAATCCCACCCATTTCCCTCCAATCTTGGAATATATGTATATCCTGGTTAGCAGGAAACTTCAAGCACCCCACAAACCTTAATAAGATATGTCCTTGTCAGAAGGTAGAAGATAAAGCCTGTTAAATTTCCAGTGCCTATCACATTGGTGTCGTTTCTAGGGTCCAGTGGCCCTGTGCTCATCACTCACCATCAAGAAAGAAGCAGAGCTCTTTTTTTTTTTAACATCTTTATTGGAGTATAATTGCTTTACAATAGTGTGTTATTTCTGCTTTATAGCAAAGTGAATCAGCTATACATATACATATATCCCCATCTCTCCTCCCTCTTGCCTCTCCCTCCCACCCTCCCTATCCCACCCTAGTAGGTGGCCACAAAGCACCTAGCTGATCTCCCTGAGAGGCACAGCTCTTGGTGGGTCTCTTGTGTTTCGTAGGCAACATACATCACACTTGGTCATGGTTCTTTAATCCATTTATTGAGTAACTCATAATGATGACAATTTTGAATGGGGCTTAGAGCAAAATAAGGCTCTGGAACAAGTCCAGTCTGTGGTGTGAAGTGATACAGAGCTTTTTGATGCTGCTGCAGGCCCAACGGTATTGGAAACATCAACAGCAAAGAGTGTTACTGTATGAAGCCTCTGGCAAACCCGAAAGGTGCTTGACTCTTAGGGTTTGCTATGAGGCCTTCTTCTATGACTATTATTCTCTATTTGAAAAGCAGCTCCTGGACCCAGGTAGAAACTGAATGTCTAGCCATGAGACGTCAAGTGACTATGGGACCCGAGGGGCTCATCGTGACCTCAACATTATTTAATACACTGAAGCATAACGTTGGCACGTAGAGTAGCATTTCATTGTTAGGTATACATGGAATATATGGGGCCAGGCCTGCACTGTTCTGGAGATACAAGTAAGCTCCAATTACAGAGGGTAAGACTGCTCTAAACTCATCTACTGCTTTGCTGCCTGTCCCCCAACTCACTCCTCTAGCTTCATGAGGAGTTCCCTATGACTAGTTAAAGGAAGAAGGCAAACTATAGGCCTGATTCAATGATGGGTCTGCAAAGTATGAGAGAATAAGCTGGAAAAGGATGGCTGCTTCAGCCCCACTCTGGGACATCTCCGAAAGCAATGGAGGAAAGAACCTCAGCCGCTGCATCTGGTTGTCCATTTCATGGGGGAGGAAAGGTCTGAGCGTCAGATCTACACTGACTCATGAGCAGTGGCCAATGGGTTGACTAGCTCCTTGGGGGAAAGAAGAAGACTGGACAATTGGGGATAAAGAGATTTACAAGGAAGCGATAGACCTGGACTTCCCAGAATAGGTAGAGGTATTTTAATCCTACATGAATTCCTGTCTGTGGGCATCCATTGCAGAGGAAGCTTTTATAAATCAGGCGGACAAAAAAGAATGTTTTGTGCTTGTCAGTCCCTAGACACCCTAGGGTTTGCTCGGTGGATACAAAGTGGTATCCATGACAGCAGAGATGGAGGCTATCATGATCTCAGCATCATTGACCTCACCTTATCAGTGCTAGCTTGTCTGTGCCAAGTTGGGTGCTAACTTGGCAAGATCACAGGCCAACTCTAAGCTCTGGATATGGAACCATTCCAGGAGGAACAAGTCAGCTATCTATTAAAACATTGATATCACTGCAACCCTCCTGTCACAGATAGGGTAACACTTTGTTCTAACAAAGATAGGCACAAATTCCAAGTACGGATTTACCTTATCTGCTCAAACTGCTGTTAGCACCAATGTGCTTAGTTCATAGCTACATTATGCTTTATCCTTACCACTATGTCTGAAATACCATCTACTTTGACTAACTCATTGTATAGCAAGTAAAGTGTAGTCATGGACTCATATCCACGACCTGCACTGTTCTTAGTCTCTCCACTACTCAGAAGCAACTGGCTTGATAGAATGATGGAACCGTCATTAAAGCCTCACTGTGGTACCATCTGGGGGCCACGCTGTGGGTGGGTGAGGTACTAGGCTACCGGATGTGACAAATGCTGTCAGTAGCTAAACCACAGAGCCAGAATGTGTCCTTCCACGTGGAGGTGCGAATGGACTCTCACTACAATACCTAATGACCCGTTTGAAGAACTTACGCTTCTTGTTCTGGTAAACTTAGGCTTAGTGGGTTTGTAGGTACTACTACCCAAGAAGCAGTGCTTCCACAATTATAGTTATGGTTCTGATGATTTGCTGAGATTATTCTCTGGTCTTTTTGGATTCCTTATGTTGGCAAGTGAACAGGAAGAGAGGGGATCTCTATACTGGCCAGCATAACCCTAACCCTAACCCTAACCCCAACCTCAAACACCCCACAAATCTTAAAAAGATATTTCTGCATCAGAAATACCCAGATCATTCCTTGGCTTAAAGGCATCTGAGCTCCTGTCAAGGTGAACCTCTCCACACGAACATATCCCTTGCAAGTTTGGCAGTTCCCACACTTCCTAAGGCTCAGAGTGGCAACAGCATTTCTTTTACTAGCTCCACGACATAAGTTTTCCTATACTCTGTCCATGACCCTGTAAATAGTTTCTTTCCTGAACCTGCCTCAGATTATTCTAATTTGAACTCATCATCTGTTTCTTTCTGGAACCCTGACTGATATACCTACTAACCATAGGTGAATATATCATAATTGACTCAGTTGCCTTACTGCTATTAAAGTGACTTAATATAATAATTGATTATTTTAAATTATGCTGTAGAGAACCCTTGCTGATGGCTCCCTCCCCTTCTGTTTCTCTTCTCACTCTAACATTTAAAAATACTTTTAGCTTAGATTCTGAAAATTGGAAATACAGCTTAAAATTTTCTGAAGTCTTTTCAAGTGTCTTTGCAAATTATGAAAGTGTTTTGTAAAAGTATTACACAAATTCATACTACTTCATGCAGTAGGTAAGTGTGATAATTTCTTTACACATTTACCAGAATTGAATATTCTTATTTTAAAATAATTTTACCCATTCCATGGTTTTAAAAGTTTGTCCTTTTTTTTTTTTGAAATTGACCATGCTCTTAATTACCAGTGAGTTCATATCTTTTCCCATGTTTGTCTATTGCATATATTTTCCTCATATGTGAATTTTCTCTGTCTTTACCCACTTATTGATCTAGTTCTTAGCAATTCTTTCATACTAATTGTTATGAGCTATTTATAGAAAAATTAACACATTGTTAATATTTGCTGCAACTATTATTTTAGGTCTAGTTTTAACCTTTGAATGTCCTATGTCGAGATTTTTAAAAATTGTGAGTAGTAGAATCTCTTGATTTTACTCTTTGTGTTTTATTTCTTGCTCTAGGCTTGGAAAGTTCTTTCTCTTCTGGTGATTGAATTCTTATTCACTTCTCTTTTTTTTCTAAGATTTGATATTTTTTGTATTTAATTCTTCAAGCCATCTGGAACTGATTTCTCTGCATGATGTGAAGTAAGGGCCTAAAATTGATTTTTTTCCCCCTAAATTGCTACCCAAAGGTCCCAGCACCATTTGTTAAATAATCCTTCCTTTTCTCATTGATGTATGCTGTCTCTTTTATCACATATTAAATTCTCATACATAGTGAAATCTATTTCTGGGTTATCTATTTTGTTCCATTGATCTTTCTGTCTAGTCCTGTGCAAGCATCACACTAGTCAAAAAGAACTTTAGACATGTTTAGAATAAAAAGATATGCAGGGAAGAGACAGGCTGACCATTTGAGGCCAGTCGTAAAATTCTGAGGTAACAATGAGAAAATCATATTCTTTGCTTTTTCCCTTTATGTATGTTTCTTTCAGGGAAATATCTCATTAAAAAAGAAAAGGTAGGGACTTACCTGGTTGTGCAGTGGTTAAGAATCCACCTGCCAATGCAGGGGACACGGTCGATCCCTGGTCCAGGAAGATCCCACATGCCGCAGAGAAACTAAGCCCGTGCACCACAACTACGGAGCCCGCATACTGCAGCTACTGAAGCCCACGTGCCTAGAGCCTGTGCTTGGCAACAGGAGAAGCCACCGCAATGAGAAGGCTGTGCACTGCAACAAAGAGTAGCCCCCGCTCGCCGCAACTAAAGAAAGCCTGCGTGCAGCAACGAAGAATGAATGCAGCCCCCAAAAAGGAAGAAAGGGCAAATATTAGCAGGGATTAGAAGCTAAAAATGGGTGGAAAGTTATGGAAAAAAGAATTAAATTTTTCATTTACCTTTTTCAAATGAGCCTAAGTCTCCTGACGTACGTTAGTTATTGGTGTCTTCTACGGTCCAAGAATTGTGTCTGAACTTTAAATATGGATCTTATTTAACCCTGAGATAATTCCTTTGCAGGTCACGTGTAGTTATCCCTATTTGCCATGTCTCTAGGTTTTCTCAGGCCTCTGCAGCTCAACCAGGATTCAGAATAGACTCCCAAGGAGATGGGATCAAGACAGCAGAGTAGGAAGATCTTGAGCTCACCTTCCCCATGAACATATCAAGACCACATATAGAACAACTCTTGCTGAGAATGACCTGAAGACCAGCAGGGTGGCTCTTCTACAACCAAGGCTATGAAGAAAGAGCCACACAGAGTCGGGTAGCTGGGAGATGTGATCTAGTCAGGACCCACACCCCTCGCAAGTGATCCAGAGGAGGAGAGGGATATCACAGACTCAGGGATTCTCCCTCAAAAGCGAGGGGTTCAAGCCCCATATTAAGCACCCCAGCCCAGACATATGACACTGGGAAGATGAGCCCCCTTAGCTGGTTTGAAAACCAGTGGGACTTCTTGGAGGGCTGTAAGGAACTGAGCCTCCACTCTGGAAGAGCACACACACAGACTCGCTTGCTTATTGGTGGTGCTTGCTCCGTGCTTGCTTGGTGGGCGTGGAGCCACGGGCTGGGTGGGCCAGGCGCTGGTCAGGACTCTCACGACCCGAGGACGCAGGCGCGGACGCAGGTGGGCGCGGGCGCGGGCGCAGGCGCAGGGAGCTGCCAGCCCGAGGGCAGAGGCGACAGCTGGAAAACTGCCTGGTGCTCGGGCTGGCCTGCTGGGACTACCCCAGCGTGCCCCCCAGCTGACACTGGGCTCCTGTTCCAGCCCCTGCTGCTCCAGTACTGCTCCTCGGCAAGGCGGGGACTGCCATTGCCATTGTGTGCAACACATACACTGGGTGGGCGGAAGTGGAGGCCTCTCAGTGGTGTGGCTCTGAGCCCTCAGGGCTCAGCCCTGCCTCTAGCCCGGGTGGAGACTGCCATTGGCGTCCTGCGCACACATGCACACAGAAGAAGCGGAGCCAGCTCAGAAGGGCAGCTCCAACCCACTGGGTCCCAACCCAGCCTCTGACTAAGGTGGAGACTGCCGTCCTTCAGGGGAGAATCCCAACACCCTCAGGGCTCCTTCTCCAGCCCTTCCAGCCCCAACCTTGTGCCCCCAAGAGGGGGGTGACTGCCGAGCTTGAGAGAATCCCCGGTTCTCACCTGACTCTGCCTCTGGCTCCTCTGAATCCAGCCCCACCTACCACCAAGGCAGTGGCTGCCAGCACACCCCAAAAGAAGATGTGTTCTGTGCTCACTTCAGATCCAGCTCTCCCACCAAAGCCGCTGGCCACATGCAGGCTGCACCATGGTGCTCTCACACAAGAACGCAACTTCAACACCGGGATAGGTAACAGTTTTGCCTAATTTCATAGAGACAAACAGAGTCAAAATGAGAAGACAGAGGAATATGTTCAAATGAAAGAACAATATAAAACCCCAGAGAAAAATCCTAATGAAACAGAGATAAATACCTGATAAAGAGTTGAAAGCAACAGTAAAAACAAATGCTCAATGAACTTGGGAAAAGAATAGAGAGAAACACAGTAAGAATTTCAAAGAGCTAGAAAATATAAAAAAGAATCAACCAGAGCTGAAGAATACAATAATTGAAATGAAAAGTATGCTGGAAGGAATTAACAGCAGATCAGGTGATACGGAAGAATGCGTAAGCAACCTGGGAGATGGAAGAGTGGAATAGTTTGATGAAGATGGAATAGTCTGATTCATCCAATCAGAACAGCAAAAGGAAACAAAAACAAATTTTAAATGAGGATTGTTTAAGGGACCTCTGGGAAAACATCAAGCATTTTACTATTTGCACTATAGGGGTCCTGGCAGAAGAAGAGGGAGAGAATAAGGGGCAGAAAATATATTTGATGAAATAATGGCTAATAACTTCCCATTTACAATTGCATCAAAAAGAATAAAATACCTAGAAGTAAATTTAACCAAGGAGGTGGAACACCTACGCTCTGAAAAGTATAAGGCATGGACGAAGGAAATTGAAGATGATACAAAGAAGTGGAGAGATATCCTGTGTTCATGAGTGGAAAAATTAATATTGTTAAAATGTCCATACTACCCAAAGAAATCTACAGATTTAATCAATCCCTATCAAAATATCAAGGGCATTTTTCACAGAACTAGAACAAATAATCCTAAATATTGATGGAACCATCAAAGATCCTGGATAGTCAGTGAGATTCGAAGTGTGAAAGGAACTTGATGCAATGTGGCTGGTTTGAAGATGGAACGACTATGAAAGAAGGAATATGGGCAGCCTCTAGGAGAAGACAGTGGCCCCTGGCAGCAAGGAAATGAGGACCTCAGTCCCATAACCACAAGGAACTGAATTTTTCCAATAAACTACATAAACTTGGAAGTGGATTCTTCCCCAGAGCCTCCAGATAAGAGCCCAGCCCAGCTGACACCAGGATTTTAGCCTTGTAATAGCATGAGAGAGAGCCCAGCTAAGTTCACCCAGATTTCTGACTCACAAAGTATGAGTTAATAAATGGATGTCAACCTAAGCTGCTAAGTTTTTGGCAATTTGTTATAGAAGCAATGGTAGATAAATAGCCCTCGGATATACTGCAGGTTTGGTTCCTGCAAACATCGTAATAAAGAGAATTACACGAAATTTTTGGTTTCTCAGTGCATATGAAAGTTATGTTTACAGTCTACTGACTACTGTAGTCTATTAAGTGTGTAATAGCTTTGTGCCTAAAAATAATGTATATACTTTAATTAAAAATGCTTTATTGCTAAAAAATTCTAACCATGATCTGAGCCTCCAGTGAGCTGCAGTAGTAACAGCAAAGATCATTGATCCCAGATCACCACAACAGATATAATAATAACGAAAAAGTTTGAAAAACGGCTAGAATTGCCAAAGCGTGACACGGAGACATGAAGTGAGAAATTGCTGTTGGAAAAATGGCACTGATAGACTTGTTGGATGCAGGGTTGCCACATAGCGTCATTTGTTTAAAACACAGTGTCTGCGAAGCACAATGAAGTGCAGTGAAACGAGGTCTGCCTGTACTTGGTTGATGTCCCTTGATAACATAGTGACAACAATAACAGTTTATTGATATGTGCTGAGCACTTTAAAGGGATTCTCTCAATTAATCTTCATCCCAGCTCTATGGCCTTGCTTACAGATTGCTCAAAGTAACCTATTGAGTAGTAAAGCCAAGCTTGGAACAAAGCTGAATCCTTCTGTTCAATTATAAAATGACCCTACTCCCCACACTTTCATGCGTTGTTTCATCAACAACCCCTGGCCTGCAATCACTGCCAATTTTTCAAATACAGATGCCACATCCCATGTTTCATCATTGCTGTCTCCTCTTTGCTAAGGGACATCACAGGGCTATACGCATGTCCTCCTTTAGCTCCAGCTTCCCTGTACTCCCCTTCAAGGCTTCTCTGGCTACCCAAACACTCAGGTGCCTCTACTTCCTCCCCACTTCCTGAGCACCAGGTATTAGCATCACTTATTTAGCATTTAGTGTCTTGCGGCATTATGACAAGTCCTCTGTATTTTATTTCTTGTATTTCTACCCCCCGCCCCAGCAAAATATAAGCCTTTTGAGAGAAGGAACTTTTCTGTTTTGGTCACTTCTAGGTTCCAAGCACCAAGAATAATTGTTAATTCACTAGAGATACTTAATACCTTTTTGTTGAATGAATGAATAAACAAGTGAACTTAGACTATTTTCACCTCTTTTATTCAAATTATGTTGATTGGATCCATTTTATTTTATGTTTTTTAACATCTTTATTGGAGTATAATTGCTTTACAGTGGTGTGTTAGTTTCTGCTTTATAACAAAGTGAATCAGCTGTACATATACATATATCCCCATATCCCCTCCCTCTTGCGTCTCCCTCCCACCCTCCCTATGCCACCCCTCTAGGTGGTCACAAAGCACCGAGCTGATCAGCCTGTGCTATGCAGCTGCTTCCCACTAGCTATGTATTTTACATTTGGTAGTGTATATATGTCCATGCCACTCTCTCACTTTGTCCCAGCTTACCCTTCCCCCTCCCCGTGTCCTCAAGTCCATTCTCTACGTCTGCGTCTTTATACCTGTCCTGTCCCTAGGTTCTTCAGAACCTTTTTTTTTTTTTTTTTAGATTCCATATATATGTGTTAGCATACGGTATTTGTTTTTCTCTTTCTGACTTACTTCTCTGTATGACAGTCTCTAGGTCCATCCACCTCACTACAAATAACTCAGTTTCATTTCTTTTTATGGCTAATAGTCCATTGTATATATGTGCCACAGATCTGATCCATTTTAAATCAATTTCTTCCAGAGTTCTGCATGACTTTCCACTTTCTACCATATCTGAATTTCATGGAAATTATGCAGAAGATGGAATATTGGAATTTTCCCTTTTACCCATAGCCATTAGTGCTCTATCTAGGCATGGGAAATACTATTTATTAATTGCTTTGTTCCTGGCCTTTATTAGGTATTTTACATATATGCACTATTTCATGTAACCTTCATACTACTGTCTGAGGTCGGTGCTATAGCTCCCATGTGACCAAAGAAGTTGAAGATCAGAGAAGCCAGGCCAGATTACTTGTCTAGTAGAAGCTATGACTGCCATTCATATAGTTCTGAATACAAAGCCTATGTCTTTCCACTATAGCGTGACCAGTAGGACATAAGATCTATGAAAATAGGCTCTTGGTTATTGTTTATTCCTATATCTTCAGTGCCTGGCGCATATTTGGAGATCAAATGCACATCTATTGAAGAAATGAATGAATCAAAGAGCAAATGAATGAATCATGCCTCTTCTCTGGTTCTGCTTCAGAGGGAAAGGCTCTTACCTTTCATCCAAGTAACTTTGATTTAGATTCTACTGTACGTGTTTTAGCAAACCTTCCGCTTTCTTCTTGACTTAATAGAGGTATTAGCATATCGGAATTGGAAGCGTTCTTAGAAGGTGGTTTTCAGTTTCCCACCAATGTAGAAATCCTTTTTATAGCCTCCTGGACAGATGGTTGCCAGACTCTGCATGCACACCTCCAGTGATGGATAACGGAAGAGAACAGGAGGCGGCCTGTTTCATTCTGGAGACAGTTCTGATGATTAGAAACATGTTCAATTGATTGAACTGGATTCTGCTGTGTCAGTAAGGATTCTTCATGTATCAGGAAAAGGAAAGCGCAACCGAAGCTGGATTTTTAAATAATGAGGACTTATCAACTCAGTGATTGAGAAATTCAGTGTTAGGGTGAGTTTTAGGTGCAGTTTGAGTCAGAAATCCAGTGTCCCAGGGTCCTCTTCCATTTCTCGGGAATTATCTCTGCCCTGACACCCTCCAGACGTTAGCACCCTGCTTAGGATGACTTCCCTGTGTGATAAGAAAAGACTGAGCGGTTCAAGGGCTTTCTAGCCACACACCACTGTTACACAGAGGAAGAGAGAAAGAGCTTTTCCTCCATCCAATCGAGCAAAACTTGTGAGGCTTATTCTGACTAGATAGGATTAAGACCTAATAAGTTATGGGGCCAGGATGGTGAAATATGGTGACGGACTGAACCTAAGTCAAGGGTCCCAAGGGTTCCAAGGCCATGGGAAAGGGAGTATAATGAACGCTGTCAGCTACCCTACAATCCTTCCACTCTTCCAACAGAAACCAGATTTTATTCATGTGTCTGTTCATTATCCATGCAGTTCATGGGACCCAGAAGAAGCCACTGTACCCCTGGGTGAATTTCATGGTTAACTCCTGATTAGCCTAATACGGTCAGTACGTGGAACCCCTCTGGTGACTGTTACTGGCTTGGGGTTAGGCCATAACCTAAGTTGAAACAACCGGATAAAGAGGGAAGATTTATATTGCATGCTTACAGAAGAGGTTATCCTCTCTCCTTGAGGGAGATAAATAGGAAAGTATAAGGTCCTGATTGCCACCAGCAGCTGCTTTGTGACAATAATAGCGGTCAGACTTAGAAAGATCCTACTGCTATTGGTAGCAGAAGGGAGGTGGAAAGGACCTGGTTATCAGCAATGTTGTTGAGCTCCTAGGAGTTCCATGCCTGGACACTTCCCCAGCCATAGCTCCCTATATCTCGATTATTTAACTGTTTGAGTTGGGATTTCTACTCTTTGAAATCAAAATTATCTTTACTGACAGCGGTAGAATGGATATTGGAGAGGCTATCAATTGGCAGGTGTAACCTCATGGGATTCCTCTGTCATCTATCCATTGGCACAAAATCTACCACTGAAGAATTTAAGAATGAGTGCCCTCCAAGATGGTGCAATACTTTGTCAGCTAACATGCCTTAGAATTCTATCCTTCAAGCTGTTACTCCCGGGCCATTTGGTAAATCTCCGTATGACGTGGCATCCAGACTCTCATCATGTTGGTAATTCTCTCAAAGCTTACAGAATTGGACACCATATTCCAAATGCAGTCTGTTCTCCTCAGGTATGAGGAGAATATTATGCTCCATATATATGATTCAGCTTGGTGTAATGGAAAGAAAACTGGAGTGTCATAGTAATGGATTCAAGTCCAGGATCCGCCCACTATAAGCAAATCTTTTAACCATACTAAGCCTCAGCTTTCTTTTTGATAAAATGGGGAAAGCAATCCCTGTTTACCTCAGAACGTTGAATGCAAATCAGATGAAATAACGTATATAAAAGTTCTTTGTAAATTGTAAAACTGTTCAAATGTAAGAATGATGATTAATGCATCTTAGCGTGGTGTCAGGTTCCTTCAGCAGTTGTATCACATGGCTTAATTACACCCTGCCTTGTTTCAGAAAGAATTTCAGGCATCTTACAAGAGAACATAAAAAAGACAAGATAGCATAAATTAGAAACAAAATTTAAAAAAAAAAAAAAAAAGGAAAAGAACAGTGTAGCCCAAAAGCAGACATTGAAAACCTGACTCAGAGTAGGCACGGAGTAAACATTTTTCAATGAATATTGGGGTTGGTCACAAATTTTCCTCCAAGCTTTCTAGAAGCCAGGGTGATTACAGACATTGTGTCTGTTAATGCGTTCTCAATTCCCATGAAATAAAAATGAATGTAACCTCTCTGTTGGTAGCTTTTCTGGATTTCCTAGCTGAGAAGACACATTATCATCACATTTGCATTAATATCCCAAAACTCATATTTACATTTACTACATTAGCATATTATGGAACTTGTACCTCTGAGATGTGGCTCTACAGGCCAAGACCCACCCTATGAAACTGTTCACTTGGAGTCTCCTTAACTGGTTTCCAGGCTATCTTCACAGGTCAGAAGACCATGGATGCACTTTCCACCATGAGGGTCCTTGTGCACATCCCCGTCACCGGTCATGAAGTCCTCAGTGTTCAGCTCGGAAGGAAGAAGAGGTTCTGTTCTCACCCAGATCAAGGACAACCTTCTGCATCCTCACTTCCACCCCACATTCTGCATCTTCTCATTGGATTGGCAGATTGTGCCCTGCTTTCAGGTAAACCCAGCCCCATCCAGAGAGATGTGACTTTACTCTCTGGCCCCAACAGGACAACTACATAAACATGCAAAATTTTCACCTGAGTGCAGTTCCCCAGGGCAGAGTTATTCAGTCTTAAACGTCCGCTAAGTTCAGGTTGAACTTTGCTCTTCAAAGCTGGTTTTCACGGTCCCTTTAGTCTGAGGAGAAGATCAGACTTGCTCCTCCAAAAAACAGGTTTGTTGAATGAAAGCATGAATAAATGATTTGAATGAAAGCATGAGTAAATGGTACGTACAGTTCAAAGCAGCTTTTCTGAGTTGCATTTGTGTAGTCAAAGTACTCAAGTCTATCAGAATGGTCGTGGTGATTAGCTGTATTACTTTATATAGGTTTCACTTAAGTTTCAAAGAAGTGAGGCAGTTAAGTGTACACATAAGGAAACTGAGGGTCCGAGTCAATAGTAACCTTTCTAGGTTGGTAGACTAGTGGGCAGCAACCAGAAGGCTGGGCTTCAGACTTGTCTAATTGTTAACTCTACCACTTAATCTGGCCTTAATGCAGCTATGTAGGACCTACACGATTAGAGGAAGAGATGAATGAATCCAACAAATACCCCTTGAGCCTATACTGTGAGCTAAGCCTTGCATTTGGCCCTTTAGCTCTATTACTTACCTTTCGTTAATGAATTTATTAATTTTTCCAATAAAATCTTTATTCTCTATTTAAAGCAGGGTAGAGCTTCCTCCTTGGATTTCACCTTTAAGGATATTGCCTAAGACTTGGTACCCAAATGACAGATGCCCCATGAATGCAGAACCATTAAACAGAGGGAACACAGCGCTTCCTCCCTCCCCACATGCTGTCCCACTTACTTTATGTATCATTATCTCACGCTTAATTAGCCTAGGGAATTCCTTCCGAAGCCTCATGCAACTGCTTCCAGTCCTGAGATTTATCACAGTTTGCTTCATCTTGGGTGGTCTGCCATTTGCAGTTAGGGACTTCCGTCTTTGGTTTTCCTACCTGGAAAAGCAGTAGCATCTGTGATTGTCGCACCAGTGCTGACTGAGGTCCTTGTTGGAGTTTGGTTCTGATAAGCTCACAAAGGGGGCTATTATGTTAGCTTCCCAGGGCCAGAGAGTGAGTCAGAGAGAGAGGACAGGTCCCTGAAACCTGGACGGTATATGCATGAGAATATTTATTGGAGGCATGCAACCGAGAGAGTGTAAATCTGTTGGTTAGCTGGAAATGAATACAAATCAGCCCTCATTTGTATTCACTGATTCCACGAGCTATCGGGTTTGAGAGGCTGCAGGGCTTAGAACACTCCAGACAGGGAAGAAAAGCCTGGCTTCTTGTCTCGGCTGGGCTGCTAACTTGCAAGCAAACTTGGGCACATTATTTGCTGCTTGAGTCTCAGAGTCTCCCTCCGTAAGGCAGGTTCATTAATAACTGCCTGTCTACACAACAGTGGGTTTCTCATGGGTCACACAGGCCCATTCTTTTTTTTTTTTTTTTAACATCTTTATTGGAGTATAATTGCTTTACAGTGGTGTGTTAGTTTCTGCTTTATAGCAAAGTGAATCAGCTGTACGTATACATATATCCCCATATCCCCTCCCTCTTGCGTCTCCCTCCCACCTTCCCTATCCCACCCCTGTAGGTGGTCACAAAGCACCAAGCTGATCTCCCTGTGCTATGCGGCTGCTTCCCACTAGCTATGTATTTTACATTTGGTAGTGTATATATGTCCATGCCACTCTCTCACTTCGTCCCAGCTTATCCTTCCCCCTCCCCGTGTCCTCACGTCGGTTCTCTACATCTGTGTCTTTATTCCTGTCCTGCCCCTAGGTTCTTAAGAACCTTTTTTTTTTTAGATTCCATATATATGTGTTAGCATACGGCATTAGGCCCATTCTTGAACCCCATCTCTCCCACTTGCTGGTTGTGTAGCACTGAGCACATTACTTAAACCTCTGAGCCTCGATTTCTCATCGAGGAATGAGAGTAATAGCTAACTCACAAGGCCACTGTGGAGCTTAAAGGAAGCAGAGCGTGTAAAGTATTTAACACAGAATTTGGCACATGGTAAGCGCTGAAATAATGTCCGTGGTTCTTGTCAATATTATTTTCCCATACGGTGCTTGTAAATAGCAAATGAGACTCTATGTATACTCCCATTTGATACAGCCCCATGAAGTAATTGTAATTATATATGGACAATAAAAACTACATTATGGGTTTAAAGGATCATTGATACTGAGCTCTACACAGCAATATACTAAGATAATAGAAACACCTATCTTTAGACTCACAGGATTTTAGAGGTGATTGGACCCTGCTCTCTTGTTTTATAGGTGAGAATATGGAGGCATAATGAAATTGAATTACTAGTCAATATCCCGAGCTAATTAGGGCCAGATTGGGACCGGAAACCAGATCTTACTACTCAGCATATGGTTATATTTCCATGTGTTCCACGTAACGTACCAGGAAGCTAAAGTTGGAGAGACAATGTATTGCCCGTAGTCACATAGGTGAGTAGTGATAGATCTAGGAATTATAACAGTTCACCTTTATGGCGTGCTCTGTGGATGCCAAGCCTTGTCTCAGTGCTTTGTGTATATCAAAAAAATTTAATCCCTACAGCCTTATGAGTTACTATTAGGATCTTCATTTTTCAGATGTGGGGTTGGAGACCCAGAGAGGTCAAGTAAATTGCCCAAGGATACACAGGAGGCAGCCGCATTTGAACACAGATCATCTGGATTCTGAGTCTGCATAATTCATCTCCACGGTATTCTGAGTCTCTCTACCTGACCCTGTTATGTTTTTCCCCCTTGAGGTACAAATAAATCTCATTTCTAGTTGGGTAACTAAGGTATAAAGATAAGGAACAGTGTCAGTAGACATAAAGCCAGTCGCTGGTAATGAGGGAGAACACGTTTGCAAGGAGGCTAAGGAGCCTGTGGGTAGCAAAGGAGCCAGCATTTATTTTGAGCCTGTTGCTTTTAAGTTTCAGTGTTATTAGAACCTCTCTGATGATTGCATGGGACACGGTTATCTAAACTAACCAGCTATGGCCCAGGATCCGTCGTAGTACCTGCAGTTCAAGTGTCACTGTATCTAAAGGATAGACGCTGGACCAGAGATCTGCTTTCACTGGACAATGTGGCCCAGATTTTAAAGTCAACCCTGTATGAAGCAAGGGGAGGAAAAAGAGGCTCATCTGCTGGCTGTGGTGATCCAGCCAGCAGCCTCTATAGATAGATCATCTATCTCTCTGTAAAGTATCTGCAAACACAGCCACCTTTTTTGTGCTGATTAAACATTCTTGGAGCATTCAGGAGAAATGGGGAAGGCGCCCATAGGAAACTCTGGGCTTCTTGATAATCTGGGCATATGGGAAGCTTGAGAAATTAATTGTACTATTAAAAGAGCTGTGACTCTATTTGTTCTACAGCTAGTTACATGAAATGATAGTGGGGATGTTAATGAGAACTTACGATGCTCCAGGCACAGTATCAAGTGATTTGCATAGCTTAACTCCTGTAATTTTTGCAATACGAAGGGGCAGGCTGTACTATCCACATTTTACACGCAAGGTGACTGAGCCCCGAGAAGGGAAATCGCTCGTCCAAGGTCACAAAACTGTGGTGGGGCAGAGCCAGAATTCAGACTCAACACTTCTGATAGCAAAGGCTATCCCTTCCCACTGGGAAACACAGCCATGCTTGGAATAAAGAGGCAGAAGTATTATAGTAGACATGGTAAACACACTGGATTAAAGGGTGTGTGTGTGAGTTTTGGTGAGTTCTCTGGCATGGAACAAGCTAAATCCTCAGTGTGTCTTACCTTTAAGAGAGAAGGTCCAGTGGAAGAAGCTGGTGTCCAAATGGAAGGAGTAGCCCTACTGAGCTCACGGGCTGCCAGGTGAACTTGGCCAAGTGGATTTTCTCTCTAGTCTAAGAGCTGTCCTGCTGGGAAAATCAGGCACAGCACAAGAGCCTTTGTCTGAAAAACAAATCTTGTAACTGAGCCAGGCTTTGTCACTGGGGGGAAAATTGCCACAAAATGAGAGGCAGGAAACATTCTTTTCTAACCGCCAGAGCTACTCCAGGGCTGTGTGAAAACACGCCAGCAGGCAATGTAATTAGCAAATCCTGACACCAGTGACTGCTTCTCTCCTGGGCAACATCTGTGTTAGAGCCAACATCTGCCCACTTACCTTTGCCCAGCCAGGACGGAGGCTACACCAGCCCTGCTGCCTGCACAGTCCACACCAGGCACACCTGGCAGAGCCCTGCCCCCCAAGGGCCGTGTGACATGGCCGTCTTAAGGAAGGGCCCAGCCTAAAGGCCCAAAGGTCCCAGGTGGTCCCACAATCAATGCTGCAGCTGCCAACGGAACCCCTTGCCTGTGAATACGGACCACGGCTCAGAAGGCAAGGTAAGCACAATAAATAAGATTGAAGTAGACACTGAGCATATTAGAATGTCTTTGCTGCAAGGCACTCGCAAATTTGTTTGCTCAGCAGAACTAATAACATTAGCTAGCACTGACTGAGCAGGGGAGTTAGGTGCCAGTTCCTCTTCCAAGTGCTTTGGGCACATGACCTCCGTCGATACTTACAACACAGGGAGGAAGGTGTAACTACACACTCCATTCTCCAGATTGGGAAACGGAAGCTCAGAGAGGCCAAGTAACTTGACCATAATACCGGTAAGAGGCAGAGCCCAGGTAGAATTAGAGTTAGTCCCAGCTCAGAAAATTCTCATTCCACACTGTCTTCCCTCCACCCCCTCCCCCAGTGCCATCCTTGGTAAAGTGAAACCTGAAGCACATACCCCAGGGAGTCAATCCCTTTTAAAAGGAAGACACAGGGCTTCCCTGGTGGCACAGTGGTTGAGAGTCCGCCTGCCGATGCAGGGGACACGGGTTCGTGCCCCGGTCCGGGAAGATCCCACATGCCGCGGAGTGGCTGCGCCCGTGAGCCATGGCCGCTGAGCCTGCGCGTCTGGAGCCTGTGCTCCGCAATGGGAGAGGCTGCAGCAGTGAGAGGCCCGCATACCGCAAAAAAAAAAAAAAAGGAAGACACAAATGCACATCTTCCTATTTCATACATTTTTGTGACTATATGTTCACAGTCATGACTAGTAACAGCACAGTTTCCTGGGGATGATGAATCTAGATTGGAACTCTGGTCAAAGAATTGATTGGTCAAAGAAGTGATTCTCAGAAAAAGTAAAGCTTGGAATTTTAAGCAAGAGTCCGTATGTCCTTTTTTTTCCCCTCTGGGTCTTAATTTTATCTCTGAGGCTAGAGAGCAGGACAACAGAATAGCTGAGTTTCCTTCCACCTCCATAATGCTGTGTTCCCTCAGAAAACCTGCAGCACAGGCATGATGACAGCAAAGGGGACGCAACCAGCCCCAATGCGTGGAAACGATGTATCAGTGTTGGGTCCGTTACCCTCTGTCCTTCTTCCCCCCAGTAACCTCTTCCTCCTTTTCCACCTGTCCAAATTCTCTCAAAACAGCATAATTCCAACTCTTGTGCCATTTGTTGCCCTAGGCCTTCGATGAGCCACTGAGATAGAGGTGGCTTCTTTTTCTTCAAAGCCACCGGAACTCCACCAGCATATCAGTGCCTCTTCTGTGCTGTCTTGTAGCCTAACAAGGTTGAGAATTGGATGTTAGTGCCACTTGGACTGGCCAGCAGGTGTGAGCCAACAGGTGCCTGGGGTGGTGGTGGCTGGAGTGGTGGAAGGAGGAACGTTGCATGAAGAAGTTGCATGCAGGGACTCAGGGAGTGGACAGGGGAAAGATTCTGCTGAGTGTGAGAGTTTAGGGAGAGGGACACACAACTTATAAAAAGAATTACTAGGAATTATTAGAGTCAATTGTATCCCCACCCCTTAACATGTAAAGGAAGACAGCTGGGAAAAATTTGATTGCCATTAATTACCTCTTGGCAACTGGACTCTTTGAATGTGACTGAAGAGACTGGGCCACGTGGAGCGCTGAGATTAATATGGTTTAGAGCTATGTGAACTGATATCGTATGTAACTGTTATGGTGATTTCCCACCATGCTCTAAATTCACCTGCCTCCCACCCCGTGCTTGAGATCTGCTCCATTGCCCATGTTTCCCTTCATGTCAGCTTGCTTTTGTCCCTACTTTTCTTTCTGTCTGGAATTTCCTTTCTTTTCACCCTCTGGAATCCATCTCTCTAGACTCATCTCAAGCATCACCTTTTTGAAGCCTCCCCAGGTATTACAGCCAAGTAGAACTATCCACTCACTCCAGTGCCTGCACTGTAGCCAGGTTAGATATGCACCACGGACAGATGCTATAGACTTTTACCTCCACTGAATTATTTACAGATCTGTGTCCTCCACACATAGTGAACAACTAGAGGGCTGAGGCCATACCAGGCTCCTTTTTAATCTCCAGTGCTTGGCAAGTGTTTGTTGAATTAGCAAAGATGAGAACTTTCAAGGCACCAAGTGCAAAGTTTTTATATGATTAATAATTAATGATATCTCACAGTTATTCAGTGTTTACTATTTATCAGAGAGAATGCCAATGCTTTCAATGATTATCAGATTTAATCTGTTCAACCACTCTATAAATAACCATATAAAGTAGGTTCTACTGCTACCACCATTTTATTTATGAGAAAAATGAGGCTTAAGAGAGCATAAGTAGCTCAAGTCTCTACTACTAGCAACTGGATGATCCAGGAATCAAAACTAAATTGAACGCATGTATTAAACTTCAATATTGTATTGTATCAGGATGGAAAAAGGTGAAGGAGGGAACAAATTACATATAACATGAAAATAGGAGCCAAATATTACCAAGGTGTTATAATGAAGCAACATGTCTAAATTTTAAATAAGCACAAATCACCTTATAAAACTTGATAGATATTGATTACGCATCCTCTGATTATTATATGTGGTGGATTATTATCCCTTTCTTGGGTAGCCACCTAAGGAAGCTGCAGATTCTAGGCCATATTGACTCGAATTTCTTCAGTAAGAATAACCAACTCAAAGGCATCTTTGTGCACGGAGAGGATGCCCTATTTGGAAAGAGTTGAAGGTCGCTGGGATCCAAGCCTGAGCAATATGGTGGGCTACCAGGCAATATGGAGAAACTCCATCCTCTTAGTTTAGGAAAGGAACATAATGTTATAGGAAGAGAAAGGTCTTTGAAGCCACAAAGCCCTCAGTTCCCGTCTCCTACCTGACACTTAGAAAATGTTTGACTTTGGAAACTCACGTGACGTTTCCAAGCTTCCACTTCTTGGAGTGAAATGGAAATGGTAATAGCGTGTATTTCACTGTTGTGCCATTGAAAAAAGATAAGGTGTGTAAAAAACATAGCACAGTGCCTGGCGCATAGCAAACGTGAGATAGTACCCTGACAGGCAAGATTTTCAAACGATCAGCCTGATTTTCAAGTGTACATTTGAGCGTACGCTTATGAAGTACAGGCCATTCCTAATAGAAGATCCAGAGAAGTTCTAAGGCGAGACTGTATCGTGTAAGATCCGCAAAATGTTCCCCTTTGAAGATGAGCTTTCATTCCAAATGCATTAATTCAGGTGAAGTCAGCGAACATCTTACTTTAGACACACCTCATACATCTCTGTATCCCCTAAGGTACTTTGTGCACAAAAAGACCTCAGCAAGTTGTTGGCTAGCTGACTCACAATTCGAGAACTTAGATGGCGCTCATAGTGGTAGAGAAGTAGTTACCATAGGTTGCTCCCCGCGCTTCTTCTGGCCACCTCCTTCAAGTATCCTTTCTTCAGTGCTACGGAGACTGGAAAACTAAAAGTGGATTTCTTAGACACTCTTGGAGCTAAGGTTTTGGATATGATGTTTGGTTTTGCTTTCAGACACACTTGACAGCACTTGAATCAGACCCAGGTTAGGCAGGGAAGGTTGTAACATAGGAGGCATTGTGTTGCTGGTATTGACCTTGCAGTCTTTTTTTTAGATGTTGGGGGTGGGAGTTTAGTAATTTATTTATTTATTTTTGCTGTGTTGGGTCTTCGTTTCCGTGCGAGGGCTTTCTCCAGTTGCAGAGAGCGGGGGCCACTCCTCATTGCGGTGCGCGGGCCTCTCACTATCGCGGCCTCTCTTGTTGTGGAGCACAGGCTCCAGACGCGCAGGCTCAGTAGTTGTGGCTCACGGGCTTAGCTGCTCCACGGCATGTGGGATCCTCCCAGACCAGAACTCGAACCCGTGTCCCCTGCATTAGCAGGCAGATTCTCAACCACTGCGCCCCCAGGGAAGCCCGGCCTTGCAGTCTTGATATGACCTTGGAACCAAGAGTCCCTGCAGTGCCTTCCTAGCCTTTAGCATCCTTCCTGTGATACAGGCAGTAATTCCTCTGGTAGCCAGTTCTACAGTGCTATTCTAGAAATCAATCTTGAAGGACATATCTACAGCCTGCGTCTCTAGCTCCTCTAATAATTCCCTGTATTAAATCTCTCAAAAATTGTTAAAGGAGTCTTGCCATCTGTAGCTAAGCCCTGATGGATACAATATGTGGAGCCAGAAATGGTTATAGCCATTGGATTCCCAAGGATGAAAATCTGAAATAGGTTATGTGACCTGGCTGCATTGAAGGTAGTGAAGCCCTGGTTACCGTTAAAGACTGGAACGTTAGTAACTTATAGTACCCAATGGTAAAACAGGACTTAAATGATCACATGTGGTCATCTGGAATGAAGCATCTACTGAAGCCATAGTTTTTTTTTTTAATGCAAAAATAGTTTATAGTAAAGTTAGGTGATATTTGCAGTAGAAATGATCAGCTACATCCATGGGAATCTAGCATGTCACACAAAGGAGTAAATATTTTGACAAAGTAACACTCCAGTTGTAGCGAGCAGTTGATCAGAAATTTTGTTTTTCAAAAAGAGCCTCAAACTAAACCGTAAAAGTCTTGAATTGTCAGAGAGCAGCAAGCTGACCAGGCTCTTCTCTTCAGGAGGCCCCTGCAGTCCCACGGGAGGTGGGCCCCTCCCGGGGAAGACACAGTTTTGACAAGCAGAGTGATAGCTGTCTTTATTCTGCGGACACCCAGTACCTGGCATCTGACAAAGGTATAGTGAACTAGGATAGTAAACAGAGGAATGCGTCTGGCTTACCTTCTTTTTCCAACATGCAGCATATTTGGACATCCACATTACTTTCCCCTGAACGGATCTGACAGCAGCCTGAAATCGGCGGGGGCTCCACGACTATGCCATATCATTCTTCCAAATGAAATTATTACAGTTTTGGATAAGCGAGTATGTATGTGTTTATACATACAAGTGAGAATGAATTATTCCCTAAAAATAACTTAAATTCATTTTAGGGAAAACAAAACTGGCCTTATGGTCTTTATGGATATGCTAGTGAATGGCAGTGTTTTTCCACAAACTGTCCAGACCAAAATTTGAGAAATGTCCATCTATCAGAAGCCCTGGAGGATGCCTGCTCTCTTCACTTCACCCCTTCCCAGGTGGCTTGACGAGTCCCACCATTTGGGAACTTGGACTGGTCCTGTTGGCAACAACCATGAAGAGCCGCTAGAAGTCCCCTCTCAAAATTTGGAATTGTGTTTACTGAAACAGGTACTGAAGTTTCCTGTCTCTGGTGCCAGATAATATTGTCTACACAAGAACAAATTTAATCTATGCCACACAGTAATTGCCTGGTACCCCCAAGGTGATGTGTTTGGCTATGCAGCAAAGATAAAAGTCTCTCCAAGGACCAACTCTCAGCATATTTGGCAAATTTAATTTTATTTTCTTACTTACAAGGTTTTTTTTTCTTGCATTATTTATTAAGAAAAATAGAAGTGCTGTAACCATTTTTCTTTTGATAAAACTCAGGCAGCCACAGCCCAGTCTTCCCTTGGGTCCTCAACAAAGCAGTTTTATCTCTCCACCTCCTGGCCACAGACCACTCAGAGATCGATGCTTCTGCAGCCCCTTCTGTCTTTAATGGAGAAGAGGAAAGAGAAGCTGGACTGCTGAATGTGTAAATCCTCCCTGGTAGACAGCCTTTGTTGTCTGTTCTTGGTGTGGGAAGGCTGAACTCTAACCCCAAAACCCAAAAAAGCTTAGAAGGAGGCTCTACAAGGTGTTCATGGAGAGAATATTGAAGGTTAAAGAAGAAAGCTAAAAGGAATCTCAGTGAAGAGGACTTGACTATGGTGGGTTTTGTTTTTCTTTTTCTTCAGTTCACAGGATAAAATGGTAGCACCATGTCAAAAGGAAGGAAGGGCATGTCTCTGGCAATATCGACTCTGATGAAGGCTCGTCTCTATACCATTTGGGGGGGTTGGGGTTCCTCAACTGGGCTATGAAATCTAAGCTTCAGGGCCGTCTGACCATAGACCCAGACGATGTCAGCTGTGATGCTCAACAGTACTGACTCTAAGATCCAGGGGTATCCAAGCCAGCAGAACAGAATAGTGATGAGTTCCAATGTACCAGTGAGTGGCATCTGGCATTAGAGTTTTGCTACCTTGATCCCCACAGCCTGGCCGGGGGCCGGGGTGGGGGGTGTCTTTCTTTTTCTCTTCTCTATTTCCTCATTCTGTCTTGCCTTCTGATTGACTCTCCAGTGTCCCTCCTAGTACTAGAACTTGATCCCGATCTGTCCCCACTCCCTGCAGCCTACTTGATGGGCTTCTGAAAAGCTGTCCATGTCTGTCTGTCTCACCATTGTATCTGTCTCCACAGAACTGAAGCCTGCTCTAATACAGGCTGGTTGGAATTCTCTGGCTTCTACCTAAATGACTCCAAGTATTGCTTCTTCCTGAGATGTCTGCTGTGGTCCCCACTCACCAGATTTGACTCCCAGGATAACGACATTGGCCCCCATCAAACTCGCCATGACCTCGATGATGAAAAGAAAGACAATTCAGCTAGAGTAAACAGTGCGTAAGAAGACATAGCATTGTGAAAGGCCATGGAAAAGTTCCATTTGGCAGGAGCGGAGGCTGTGGTTGAGGGCAGGCAGTGGTCAACTGGGTGCTGGGCTTCAGATCATGAAAAGGGCTGGGGTCTCATGCTAAGGAGATAGGAGCCTATGAGTGACTCTGAGGCAGGAGTGGACAAACCACAACCCGTGGGCCAATCTGGCAGACCGCCTGTTTGTGTAAATGCAGTTCTACTGAACACAGCTATCGCCATTCATATACTTGCTGTGTCTGGCTCTTCATTAGTTTTGCAAAGACAGAGTTGAGTAGTTTCAACAGAGGCTGTCTGGCCTAAAAAGTCTAAAACATACACTAGCTGAGCTTTTATAGAAAGAGTTTGCAGACCCTTGTGCTAAGCCAAGGAATGATATGGTCAGATGGACATTTTAGAAAAATCATTCTGAAAACTGTGTGAGGCTCTGCATAAGACCCATTTGGAAAAATAAAAGATGCTGTTTCTAGAAGACTTGAAAACCTCTAGACTGCTTGATAAAACCCAAATCTCTTGGCCATGTACAGCATTATTAGAATTTCTTCTCTTCTCTCAAATTTGAAATCATGTTTATATATCGGTCTCTAAGTCAGAACAAATTCCTTTAGGACAACGAATTTTAACATTTTAATTTTTTTGTCTTCGTATCCCTGATGTCTATCTTACTGTCTGCCCCCTTTGGCCTAATAACTGAATTGAAAGGAATTGTTGAATCACTGTCCAATGGACATGGAGAGCTACCATCAGCTCATCACCGGCTCTGAGTGTCCCCCTGGCTGGGTGCCCATTTGCAAGTGGGAGCACCGAGAGGTGGTGATCTGGTCTTTTGTCTTGTCTGGAGCCCTCAGAAAGACTCTGACTTGAGAAGGCTTTTATACTGGTATGTCTGCAACTCTTTTGCCTTTAGGTACCTGGAGAAGATCTATTTTGAGGTCTTTTCTAGGCTGTGTCCCCAGGTAGGCATCTCCTTGGCTTAGGTCCTAGAGAGGGTTGGCTTTACTTCCTGCCACCGGGAGTCCTTTATGAGGCTAATGGGCATTTGCAAATGAAAATCAAGAACAAGGCAAACAACCCAGCAAGTGATAACTGCAAAGCTGGCCTAATCTTAATGAAATCTGCAACATATACTTATATAAATCAGAATGACTCTCTCTTGCCTGTTTTCCATGTAATTTGCTCAGATGGGTTTGGAATGATACGGCCAATTGTTTTGCTACTGACTTTGCCCTATTTTGAAGAGCCCCTCAGCAGCCCACGCCATGCTCACAAGGACATCCAGCTGGTCCAGTGGGACCTCAAGCCCATTGAAAATGCATTACGTTTAACTCCTCCTCCTCCTGAAAGCCAGGAATTTTCTTTTAACCTGAATCTCAAAGAGGATGTGGTGGAGGGAAATGTGGGTGTGATGACTGCTAGTGGGGTCTGATTGGCAATAATTTGCCTCCATCTCAAAACAGTTCTCCATCCTGCTGTCCTCAGGGATTCCAGGGTTCCCAGAATGGAGCTCTTTAGCATCCACTGCCGTCATTACGACTCAGCTTGCCAATCTGGGTACGAAGAAGCCAGAACAAACAGGTCACGACAAGGTACGGAAGCGGGATGCTGATGGTATAGCCTCACATCCTCACTCTGATTCATTCCCTCCCCTGACACCCCACACCTGTCACGCTCCTTCTGTGTCCTCCCTTCTTGTCTCTTTAATTCAATGGTTCTCCAAATGTGCTCTGAGGATGACCTGCATCAAAAGCAACTCAGGTGTTTGTTTAAAATTTTTCTAAATATCTTGGGATGTAGCCCCAGAATGTGCTTTTTTTTTTTTTTTTTTTTTTGCGGTACACGGGCCTCTCACTGCTGTGGCCTTTCCCGTTGCAGAGCACAGGCTCCAGATGTGCAGGCTCAGCGGCCATGGCTCACGGGCCCAGCCGCTCCGCGGCACGTGGGATCTTCCCAGACCGGGGCACGAACCCGCATCCCCTGCCTCGGCAGGTGGACTCTCTCTCTCCCTGCACCACCAGGGAAGCCCCGGAATGTGCTTTTTAAACAGACTCTCTGGATGATTCTTATACTCATTCAAGTTTGAGAACCACTGAGCTTAACCTAGATGTTGAGGGGACTTTGTTCTGTTATTATAGTTTGGATCTGTCCTGTTTTTAATTTGTCCAGAGTGTCCAAGACTCCTTCCTATGATCCCCCCAATTCTTTTTACCCACGACTGAGATTACCCAGGTCATTTCTGATCCTTTTATCTTATTCTTTGATCTGTAGAGTCTTATACTTGCGGTTTTGTCTAGCTGAACCAGCCTTATCCCATCGCTCTGCATGGCTGGCTCCATCTCATTTCTTTAGGTCTCAGTTCAAATGTCACCTCCTCAGAGAGGCCTTCCCTGATCATCATATTTAACGTTCTACCTTCAACTTGGTACCTATCACATCACGCTGCTTCTCTTCTTCAGAGCAT